>NC_140665.1:20377500-20383166 GCF_054131305.1 Coturnix japonica | reverse complement strand
TTCTTCCCTTCTTCCCTTCTTCCCTTCTTCCCTTCTTTCCCTTCTTCCCTTCTTCCCTTCTTCCCTTCTTCCCTTCTTTCTTCTTTCTTCTCTTTTTTCTTTCTTTCTTTCTTTCCTCTTTCTTTCTTTCTTTCCTTCTTTCTTTCTTTCTTTCTTTCTTTCTGTCTTTCTGTCTTCTGTTCTTTCTTTCTTTCTTTCTTTCTTTTTCTTTCCCTTCTTCCCTTCTTCCCTTCTTTCTTTCTTTCTTTCTTCCTCTTCCCTTCTTCTTTCTTCCCTTCTTCCCTTCTTCCCTTCTCTCCCTTCTTCCCTTCTTCCTTTCCTTCCCTTCTTCCCTTCTTCCTCTTCCTCTCTCCCTCTCTTCCTCTCTTCCTCTCTTCCTCTCTTCTCTCTCTTTCCTCTCTTTCTCTCTTCTCTCTTTCTTTCTCTCTTTCTCTCTTTCCCTCTCTCTTTCTTTCTCTCTTTCTTTCTCTCTTTCTCCCTTCCTTCCTTCCTTCCTTCCTTCCTTCCTTCCTTCCTTCCTTCCTTCCTTCCTTCCTTCCTTCCTCTTCCTTCCTTCCTTCCTTCCTTCCTTCCTTCCTTCCTTCTTCCTTCCTTCCTTCCTTCCTTCCTTCCTTCCTTCCTTCCTTCCTTCCTTCCTTCCTTCCTTCTTTCCTCCTTCCTTCCTTCCTTCCTTCCTTCCTTCCTTCCTTCCTTCCTTCCTTCCTTCCCCTTCCTTTCCTTCTTCTTTTCTTTCTTTCTTCCTTTCTTTCCTTTCTTTCCTTTCTCCCTTCCTTCCTTCCTTCCTTCCTTCCTTCCTTCCTCCTTCCTTCCTTCCTTCCTTCCTTCCTTCCTTCCTTCCTTCCTTCCTTCCTTCCTTCCTTCCTTCCTTCCTTCCTTCCTTCCTTCCTTCCTTCCTTCCTTCCTTCCTTCCTTCCTTCCTTCCTTCCTTCCTTCCTTCCTTCCTTCCTTCCTTTCCTTTCTTTCCTTTCTTTCCTTTCTTTTCTTTCTTTTTCTTTCACACTATTTCTTCCTTTTTTCTCTTTTCCTCTCTGTCTCTCTCTTTCTCTTTTTTTCTCTCTTTCATTCTTTCTAGTTCTCTCCTTCTTCACTCCCTTCCTCCCCCCCTACCTTCACTCCTTCCCTTATCCCCTCCCTTACCCCTTCCCTTATCCCCTTCCCTCCCTTTATCTCCTCCCCTTCCTTTCCCTCTCCCTCCCCTTTCCCTTACCCTTCCCTTCTCCTCCCTTCTTTTTCCTCTTCTAGTTCTTCTTCTTTCTGATTCGCCTATTATCTTTCTAAGAGACTAAATGTATATTGTGCTGAGCACTATAAAAGTCATAGGAAACCAGAGATTTTACCATCCTTCAAGTGGTGCTCAATAATACATGAAGTTTGTATGCAAATTCAGTTTCTTTTACTGATACAGGAGACAGAAAACTGCTGGTAGCATGATAGACTGACTGGGAGCCAAAAGAAGCCAAAAGAAGGTGTGAGAAACGTTCCTTTTCACTTGCAACTGCTTTGCAGACATGCCATGATGGGGTACCTTGGAAGAGGGAGACCACTGACATTATTTTTCATTGTTTTTGGTGGCAGTTGGGATGCCCCATCCTCCATCATTGAGCGAGAGGCAGCACTTGTATGCAGTGGAGAGGACAGACTGTGCTCAAACAAATCCAAACAATTTGCTTGCTGGTGTCAATATATATTTGATCTCTTTTTGCCTCCAGTCTTGGTTATCCAAAAAGCAGGAGCAAAATCTCTCTGTCATGTGCAACATCTTTATATGTGCCTGCTTAATAATAAAATTCAGTATAAGCTTAGCTTGGATAGATTGCTGATCTGCTGTTGTCCCACACTTTGTATTCATAAGTCCTTCTGAAACCTGAAGAGCAGAAATGGATGCGCAATCTTAATTTTGGGGTTACTAGTTATATTTAATTTTTCATGTTAAATTAATAGCAGATGTTGCAGGGCCTTTTGGCAGCTTTTTTTTTTTTACCCTACCATAATTTTGTTAGAGTAACTTGCAGAAATGTGAGCAGGGTGGCATGTGAATTGTCTGCGCCAGAACAAAGTCTGAAATTAACAAAGCCATACCACTTTTTCAGAAGGAATGTGGATATTTTGAGTGATATGCATTACAAAAGACACACAAACACGGTATGTGTACAAAGGACATCTGTACAATTTTAGAGGATTTGCAGACAGTGTCACAAAGTTCACAATGACAAGACAGCTCATTTGAAGAAGCTCTTGTCAGTTGCTTTTAAAATGGTATTTGTACATTGTGCAAAATCTGCACAATGAAGATCGTAAGCAGGAAATACAGTTTTCATTTACCTATGAAACCCTTCACCTACACTCAGCCCATTAGGTTTACCACAACTGGCTACTTACAGATTTTTTAATATATTCTATTAATATTTTTCCTTCCCATGCGGAGTTTAGAAATAAAAAATTCCCTTCAGTACAGTACTTATTGAAAGATAGTGAAGAAAGTACTTATAGGTAAAAACTGAGAGCACAAATACAGTCTAGTTTAATCACTGTAAGAGTAGGAATACGGTGCTGCAACTTGTTTTATTGTCAGTCACTGCAAATAAGCCCACCTCCATTTCAGTCATTTAGAATACTCTACATATTCTTTCAGTGAATTCTGGAACATAATTACATTAAGGCTTTCCTAATTTTTTATAAATCCACTGAAAAATTCCAGCAGTACTAAATACTTCATAGACAACACAGAATCATAGAAGCATCAAATATCCTGAGTTGGAAGGAGCCCATAGGAGTCATGGAGTCCCAACCCACCACAGTTGTCTCATTGCCATTTTTCCCATGTGTGTGTTGGTTAAAGAGAGCACTACCGAGCCTACTGTAAGTGGCAGCTCCTCAGCACAGAACACATTGCAGAAGCCCTACCTGAGCCCTGTGGTCCACTGGTGGCAGCTTATGGCTCTACAGAGGTGATAATGCAGGTCTGCCTCAGACCTCGAGCTTTGATTGTTTCCTGCCATCTTCATTGGAAATTAGAATTTTTTTGTTTTGTTACCATTTTAATTATAGTTTCCCTATTTCAGTTCTACAAAATGTGAATGAAGCAGGTGAAATGTAGCCCGGTTGGAATACTGTGCTGTTTAGCACTGGTTACTATCTTTAGCAGAGGAGCTGGAATTCATTCTCATCTCATTTGCTGAGCGCTCTATCATTAAAGTGTCATTGAGAACTGACGCCACTTAATTTTAGCAGCTTTCAATTCTCGTTTGCAGCAAGAATAGCTTTAAATGGAGAGGAGTGCAAATTACAGAGAGAGGGATATTTTTACACCACACTCAGCATTTTATCAAACAAAGCAGCCTCACGGGGAATAGGGGACAATACATTATAAAACCAAACTCTCCTCTGATGCTGGTAAATGGGTATTTAATCTTCCTATTGCAGGCATCCACTCTGATGAGCCTGTAATGAATATACTGCCTGGGACATTATGTGAGCTGCTGTGTTTTCCTAGTCCCCAAAATATCCTTTAGTTTTTATTTTGGGTGTGGTCAAAGCATAAGCTGGGAAGATGAGCTGTGCCTGTAGACAACAGAGGAATCTGTACCTTGTTGCAGGCAAACCAGTTTGGGACATATTTTCCCTTCTTCTATTCATTGAATAATTGCTTTTTTTCCTCCTTGTGCAGTCTGAACCCTTGGGGAGTTAAGAAAATCTCTTACGTGGGACTGGTGGCAAATTTTAACCCATTAAGGGAAGCTTCCCCGCCTAATTGGATGTAAAATATCTTCTGGCACTCCATCTTGAGATATGGCCTTCTTGTTGGAAGTTTGTTGCTGATGATGTGATATATTTGCCTTTGTCAGATAACTGTTATGTTTTCTCAACAGTTACAAATGTGAAGTTACAAGTTTTTGAAATAATTTTCTTGGAGTTAGAGCACATTTGAGACAGGCAAATGGATTACAGGAAGGATCTTTGCCCTTCAGGTACTGACGGTGCCTTCATTCTTTGGGTCATTCAAGCACTGGTTTTGCCCAAAAGGTTTGGGCATTTTGTGTTTGTTCTGTGCCTTTCCTCTTGTTTCAGCTCTTCATGTTCCTGTTGGACTGGTGTGACAGTTGCTCACAGCACCAGGATCTTAATTTATCTGCTAGGGGCCACAAATACCACAATTCACATCCCATGGCTGGTGGACATGTTGCAGGGTAGCTTGCAGCTGAGCAATGGAGTAACTGCTTAAAGCAAGAGAGGACCTGATGGGCCAGATAGGGACTGATATTACAATTAATTATGCCAGATGAATGTTTCACCAGGTTACTGTGTTTTGTCTTGATTACTTAGACCATGTGAACAAAATGCGAATGGTAGAGGTGTTGAGAACCCAAGTTCAAAGGGCTCTCTTTCTACTGTCCACTGCTAAGTGCTCATTACACTGAGAGGAAAAAAGCATTAATTAAGAAGGTCACACCTTACACACACACACACACAAAAAAAAAAACCAAAAACAAAACAAAACAAAAAAACAAACAAAAAAACAACCAAAAAACTCTCATTTGAGTTTTTCCACTCACAGAAAAAATTATTTCATGTAATGCCACTTTCCATAGGTTTGTGCTTGTTTGTTTGTATTGTTTTATGTTTAAACTATTTTTAATTGATTCAGTCTTCAGTATTTTGCTCCTAATGAGTTATCTTCACCTGAACAGTTTCAGTGTTAGGCTTTTCTCTGGCATAATTCTGTGTCCCCTTGAGCTTGCATTTGACACTAGCTCAAATAGTATTGCTGCATCTCTCTGCTGTGGTCCCTTTAGAGTTTCACTATCTCACTGAAGTCCCTCATAAGATCCTCTTTTCCAAACAATACAGACCTACTTTCTTTAACCTTTCTGAATATGTAAGACCCTTGAGTCCTTGTATCATTCTGGATGCCCTTAGCTTAACACCTTCCATTTTTATGATACATTTAAAAAGAAATAAATAAATACCCATATAGCCTACTCCAAACTATGGCATCTTATTTATTTTTACTTACAGTCTCTGTTTTAGATGTGATAGTATTTGATCTCTGGGATTATGCTTTGGTTTGTATTCTTTACAAAATACAATCCTGAAAACAGATGATTTCAGTCTTCATGATTATGATATTTAAGAGTTCAACAGTGTATCTTTTGCTCTGTACAGTCTCTTCTATTTTGTTACATGCTACGTGAAATCAGACTCAGGCCTGCAAATGAGTATCATTTGCAGTGGCACTTTGAATTCTTTTGATTCCTCCCCTTTTTTCAGGACATCACATTTGAATTTTGTCCACACCCAAATTAATTTTTATTAGATTGCAATTCTACATCATCTATGATGACAGAGAAAGGTTTTTACCATCTTGGTGGGGCATGGAAGTCATAACTTATTTGCAAGTGTATAAAATCATGAAGAAATTGTAAAATGTTGCCACTTTTGAGGACAAAGAATGCTAATTGTGAACACACACTGTGAGATGGAAGGAAGCTGGCCTGATATTGCTGAGATTGCTGTCAGCAGCAAAATCACCCAAACCTTGTGCATTCAGCCTCTGTTCCTGCTGTCACAGCACAAAGCAGGATTGAAGAGACACTTGGCCATGGACAGAGTACAATTTCAAACCACCTCAAACCACAGACAGAGTCATAACTTAGGCCATCAGAGCA
>NC_140665.1:20197500-20372500 GCF_054131305.1 Coturnix japonica | reverse complement strand
TTCATGGTGTAGTAAAAGCTACTTTTCACTTCATCAACAAGGAATAAGTTGATAGGCCAAATTTCTCAGTCAAAGTAATGGTGGGTTTTTTTGTTGTTGTTGTTATTTGTTTGTGTTTTGTTGTGTTTGTTTGTGTTGTTTTTTTTTTTTTGTGGTGTTTGTGGTTATTTTTGATTACTTTTTTTCCTTTCTGTTACTGCTTTTATATGGAATAGATCAGGAGCTAAATCACAGCTTAATGCAAAGCAGTAAGTAAAATTCCTGAATGTAGACTATACTTTGATGAGTAAAACTCCTCAAACAGATGCAGTATATAACAATGTCCTGCGATAAAGTGCTATGTCATCAGGTAGTTATGGCAAAGAGCAAGAGAAAATTCAGGTTCTATTTACGCTGGCAAAAATTCTTTTCACCTGTCATTTTCAACAGTGTAAATGAGGTACTATCTTCATTTTCCAAGGGAATTTCTCAGTAATGAGATTTATAAATCTCTGCTTAATTTTCCACATTGATGTAAGAAATGACAATTTTTCCCAATCTTTTAAAAAAGTATATATATATATATATGATTATATGAATACCAATCCTTGTTTTTCCTTTGTGACACATTATTTCCTATTCAGACACACCAATTAATAATAATAATACAAATAATTTGTTCTCCTAATTGCATGTAACTATGATGTTAAACCTCAAAACACTTCAGTCAACACAAGTCTACTTCAGTTGCCAAATCAATAAGAAAACTAAACCTTGCTATGAAATACTACTTTTATCCTCTTTTGTCTACCAGAACACTACAGTCTGCTTCCTTAATACCCAGAGAGAGCAGGAGAAAAGGTGGCTACCTAGCTACTACAGTGAACCTTCAGCCCAGCACAGCAGTGTAATGCAGAGTCCAGACTGATGATGACCATTTTCATTTCCACCAAAGCAAACAATATTCAGTACAGACAAATAACAGGAATTAAGAGGATTTTAGTGCTTTCTTTTGGTGGGTAGGGTTTTTAGGTTGGTTTCTTTCTGTTTTTGTTGAGGTTTTTTTATTTTTTTTAGAAATATTCTAAATGCGATTAAAGGTTTTGTTTCGCATCTCTTTGTTTTGTAGCATGCAATTAATTACCAAAGCTTTTATATCTGGCTGTTACAGTTTGAATGTCCCCTAAATTGTGATATTTATTATTCATCTGTCAATGAAATAAATTGCTGCACACTAGGATAGATTCTGAGAAAACTGTGAAAACCTGCTCAGTCAAATTTATATTTAATTGGCCAAATTTCTCGCTCTCCTAAGAAACATCTCAGGCTGAGAGAAATTTGTAGAGAATTGTCATTTTAATTTTCCCCAATCTGTGACAAATGTATGTGATTTATTTGCACTACAAACCTAATTCATATAAAATAAAGGACAACTTCTTGGAATTAATGTGATATTACTCTTCTGATATTTTACCATTTTATATCTACTTTACATTTAATTTGCATGTGAACAATTATTAAATGTATACAGAGAAAAAATGATTAATATATCTCTGTCAATGCACATCTCCTGGAAAGGTTTACTTCACTTCTAAATGTTTTTTCAGTTATTCACTTAATATTGCAAGAAAGCTACTGTTATTCAACACAGACTAAGGCTAAAGCTGTTTCATCAAATTACTAGTCTCTGCATTATGGAATTATCAATCAATTAACATAATAAAAACAAATTTTAGATCCTAAATGAAATGACAATTTCATGACTATTCATGGTTGAATCATAATTCAGAAAGTCACGAATCTGATACTGAATCTCTGACTTTAACAGAATACTTCCCAACCTGGATTTCTCAAAAGATTAAGAAGAATACCAACAGTTTCATAAAACTGTATGACATTTCTTCTGTTTGAATTGATTCACAGTGGTGGAAATATTATATATTCTCAAAGAATATGTCTGTTGCATTTTTTGCTATATGCTGTTAGATTATATGACTTGCTCTTGCAGTTTCACATTCCTAAATCCTATTTCCGAACAATATATTTCAAACATCTCACACTGAACCTTCAAATCCCAGCACTGCATACGTTTATGACTGCTGTGTTTCTGAGTTTGCTGGCATGAAAAATCATGGTATCGCAATTATTACAATTATTACATAACTGATTCAGTTTTAAATATTGAACACAGTAATATCTTATTTCTTCGTTATTTGTGTACTTGTTCATTTTCTCTTTGAGGGACACAGTTCCAAATGCAAAAGATCATCAGTTATCTTCTCCTTTTTTCATTTGCTTCTCTTCAAGCAAATATTGTAAGACTTCCACATTTTTTATCATGTTCACACATTATTGTATTCAGCTTCACCAGGAAAAGAATACTCCTAGAAATTCTTCAAGAACCAGCCAAGCAAATTATCCATCAGAATTATGAAACTTACATAATTGTATTCAGAACACTGGCTTAATTTTAACTTCTGTTGTCACTAGGACTTCATACAGACGGGATTCTTTCCATTTGTGAGGATGAAAAACTGGAATGCCTCAGTATATGCATGCAAGAAAGAGTATTTTCAGGTGGACAAGCTGAAATGTCTCTGAAAGGTGTTCTGAAGGACAGCTCAAACAACACCCATAACTGCTACTTCACAAATATTAACCTATACAATTTACAAAACTGAACATATTAATTTTACAGTGTAATACCATGGACCTATTCATAAACTGCTCCATAAGGTAGAAAGTAATCACATTAACAAAACCCGTGGTTTCAGGTCTTGGATGCAAATCTGCTACTATATGACACTACATCAGATCACTGAACCTACCCTGATTTTCAAATTCTGTTCACAGCCTGAAATGGTGTCATCTCTATGTTAAAAATAATTTATTCAAACTGCTATAATGCCATTTACAGATGTTAGTATGTTATTTTTCAAGTGACTTTTACGATATGGTAACTCTTCCAAAACCTAATAAAATTCTGAAGAGATTTTTGTATCAATTTTACTTATCTGGTTTAATTAACGCTGTCAGTTCAAATAATGCACTTCAAACTATAAATCATCCTCTGGTTTTCACGTTTCTAAAGTGGGAGTAATAATACTTATTCACTTCTCTGATCTTTGAGTGGAACATGCTATTGAAAAATCAGAACACTCTCCATGTTAGTATCATGGCACTAACATGCAAGTTACCAGAAAAATGCACCCAGAAAGAGTTCAACGTACTTTAGTATAAACCTCAGAGAAGACAATTCAAAAGAAGGTGGTCCTCACAGAGACTTTGGATCAACATTTAATCAAATCCTGTCTGTTATCTCAAAGCAAGTCCGGATGCAGAATAAATCCAGAACCAAAGACTCACATTTTATGGAGTAAGTCACAAGCAAAGACCTGAAAGCTTTTCCCTGCCTCTGTACAGGGTCTTAGAAATTAGCCATATGTATAAATATATACATCCGCAAGAAATACACATTTTGGAAATACTTGTTTTGAAAAACTTTGCAAGAGAAAAAGTTACCTTATACTACATTGGAATGAGAGCTCTACTACAAATATTTAGATGCAGTTTCTCCTTAAGAATGAAGAATTTTGAGTAAAGACAAAGGACAGAAAATCTCCACTAGTGGAGATTCAGCATCTACCCCCAGGCAGCATTAGAAGAAGCCTGACAGGAACTTATACTCACAAAAATTAGTGTATTTGAGAATTAAACTGAAATGCTCTGAGGTACATGCACTGGTCAGTGTGTAAAAAGTCATACATCTTCCAAATCCCTTGAGAAAGTAATGAGCATCCGTCACATTCAAAAGGAGCCTAGACAACCTTAAGGGAGAACTGATTCATATCTGTCTTCAGTTTTATTAGCACATACATTAGAAAGAGCTAGACCTAAATCTAGGTGTATATTTGAGACCCAAATACCAACTGTGGCTGCATTTCATACTTGCTGCATGACCTTCAGCAAGTCATTTAATCTGTCTGTGCTTCCAGTTCCTCAGCTGCGGAGTGGAGGCATCTCTTACTTTTTGTTGTAATCTGTGAGGATGGAAAATGCTGCATACGAGGTAAAAAATATTCTTGTAAGTCAAAAAGAATGAATCTAAACAGAGTCTACTTGAGTCCCCTTCTTACCTTATTTCAAGTGCTATGCACACATTCAACTTAGACATTTACTGTTCTTTCTGATTTGCCACATCATATGGAAGACAGAGTCATGCTTAGCTGAACATTTGTTGACATAATTAACATGCTGAAAGACTTGCAAAGCTCAGGCTCACCAATACATAAAGATATGCACGTTTTAGAAAACTGAGAATAATGTACAAGAAAAATTAAGTTTGATGATTTATCATCAGTCCAAATTAAATTAATTCCCAAGGAATGTATTTTGGATAAAGATCAAATAAATCCCTTTAGACAGAAAGCTTGAAATGGGGCTTTGTTGAACATCATTAATGGTACAGTTTCTCTCTGCACTGATTAAGCTCATTGGCTGTGAGCAAGAAGTTTGCCCAGCAAGTGATCTTTCTTTTTTCTTTCTTTTTTTTTCTTTTTTTTTTTTATTTCAAGCATGTCTTGTTTGAAAGGGATAATTGTGCCCAGCAGATCTTGTTTCTAACGCTTCTTATATATAGTGAAATACTGTAATTTAACAGCTTGCTGGGGGAACAAGAATTTGTTCCAGTTCCTGATTTAAATGTTTATGCTAATTGCTATTTATTGGCTCAGATGCAAATGATAGGTTGGCCAAAGTGAAATTTTATGACGAGCAAACTCCCCCCTTTTGTGCAAATTGAAAAAGTGAAACAAGAAGAGGATGAAATGAGCCGAAGATGGTCTTAATGGTTGCTTTTTAATGGGGAAGATAAAATTAAGACTGATTTACGTGGCCAACTCCCCTGTTTTCTCTTATCAGCTCATTTGGCAGGAAAAATGGAAAAGTAATTGTTCCTCTTTCAATGTGGGCCTCAAACCATTATTTATTGGCTGAAATTAATCGCTGTTTATCCTTCATTCACGTGGAAACCGCTCTATCAGCATTATGAACCCCAGCAACTCAACTAGTCCCTTGCAATTTAGCCAACAGCAAGTGCAGATCCTGATGAGCCGTGCCTTAATTTTCTGGGCTGTGGGAGTTAATGAAGACTCCTTTCTTAGGTGGACATATTTGTATTTCTACAACATTAATAACAAAGGCCCACACTTTCTCTTCTACAGAATGTAAACTTTTTTTTTTTTTTTTTTTTTTAATAGAATAAAAATAAGACTATTCCTAAAGTTCAACAGGGATGAAAGAGAAAAAAGAGTGAAGACCAGTATTTCTTGGTACACTGAAGATGCTTGTGAGCTGAAGAATACAATAGGCAACTCTCTGACCGCTTCACAAGATGACCTGTGCTATGGAGTGTGTAGTGCAATTGTAATGGCTTGCCACTGAGTACTGTTTACATTTATCCTTCTCTCCTTATGTTTTATTTTCATTGCATCCACCTTCCAGCCCAGTACACTCACTATACCGGCTGCCCATGCAGTTAATGTCAAAAGGAAACTATGCGTCTGGGACAGACACAGCTGCATCTTATCTAATTCTGCCAAAGGGAACCAACTGGTGTTAACAATATGCACTTCAGGCAGAAGACTTCCACCACTTCTTTTTTGAGATGGTGCAAAGCATCAACAGTTCTCCTTTCCACATAGCCAGGAGGAGACTTAAATTCTTTCCTTTCCATTTCTTTTTTTTTTTTTTTTTCCTGGCCCCAGAATGCCCTTGGAAATAAGATGTTTGACTTCAGTAGTAGTAGCAGTTGCTGGCTTGAAAATATCATCAATAAGCAGAAGCAGTTTACATCATAATAGAGTGGAAAATGAATTTTTAAGCAGAGACTGAGGGAACTGTCAAGCTGGTTCAGGCCTTAGATGCACCTGGTCCTTTTCTGCACCTGTGACAGTGGCCGGTGGATAGGGTAAGTAAGAAGGTGTGAAGCAGTCTTGTTTGCTTCTTTTGTCCAAGGGCCAGCTTGATTTCTAAATGGTCAAGACAGGCTTTACCCTGAAGCACGAAGTTTAAAAGGTTGAAGACCAGCAAAAGCAGCAAGAGATGAGAAATATGCTTCTGCTAAACACTGGTTCTGAACATCACTGTTCAGGGATATATATGTGCTTAAATACATCCATACTGAAAAACCATCCTAATTCTCTAGATGTCCATGGGTCCAAAAGTACATGTTAAAACTGAGCAAGTTTTACATAAAGCAATATGTGCAGCAACTTCAGCTATAGTGATGTATTATTTAACAATAAATATTGGCTTTGTCTTTCTTCACTGATGCTGTGAGGCAGATCACTGGACCCAATGCATCATATTTTTCATGGGCCGGATCTAAAATTACTTTGCAAGTCAGTAGACATTTTTCCACTGATTTATATGTGTTTTGGATCTCATCCAAGCTTGGCACGTTACTGGTTTAGAAAGGGCAGAGGTAGTGAATTTGTCTCAGATTTGTAAACCCATTAATGAATTTCCAGATTTGACTTATGTTCCACTCACTTCTTACAGAGAGGGCAAGAATCTGTGACATACGTGTAAAACTGATATTAGTAGCAAAAGCAACTCTAAATGTTTTTAATTAGTGAATTAATTTGCAGAAAACGATTTCTACCTTAATCAGTATATAATTAGAAACTAGAAGAGAATACAAGCCTAGTTTTACAATAAAAATAAAAAATACAAATATTCTTACGTTATGATTCTAAGCAATGCAGAAGGAAGGGATTCCCTTCCCTTTGGACATGATCCAGCTAAAACTACATGTGTACATATACTTCAGAATCCCAGATAGACTGAGAATACATTTCTTGCAACAGGTTACACAAAACAGCAAAGGCACAGAGCTAGGGCAAATTCTGATGTGGATGGGAAATAGTATTTATGTGAATAAGCTGACAAGTCAACAGTATTCCTTTGAGGTCTAACTGATTCTTTTTACTTCCAGTTTGATGTTCACAGTTGCACACACCAAGAGAATAAATGTTCACAATTGCAACTTTGGAAAGGTTCCATCTGGGTCTTGTACTCTCATTGGAACGTACAAGATTTTTCCATTTTGTTTCTTATCTAAGCTATGGCCTTGGTCCTCCTTCCAGTTAATTTAGTGGGATTTTTTCCATTAACTTCAATAAAAGCAAGTTTAGACCCCAAAGACATTGATTGTGGCTGTTTTACAGTTCACCTCTGCTTATTGGAACACACTTCTTTTTTTCTAATTAAAGACAAGCCTGGGTCTTGGAGCTAAATTCTGATTATATTTTGGTCCAGATGTCTGAACTTGCTTGCCAAAATGGGACTCATAATCCTGTATATAAAGGCTTTGTTGAAAGTCTGAATTTCAGAGATAATGTCCATGAAGTAAAAGCCTTTCAGGTGGAGGTCTATGTGTTGTGAGAAAATTTGGAAGGATATTTCTATATCTAGAACCGATCTCAACTTCAGTCTTGAAGCTAAGAATGATTTCTAAGTCACAAGATTATCAAACTACAGTTACATATTTCCAGAAGTAAATTCTTTCACATCTCTTGAATCCCAGTTGTCTTCATTAAAGAAAAGTAAGTTTATCTTCCCGGTTTCCAGAAACAGTGCCTGTTTGTTTTGTGCTGTCAGGGAGTTCAGCATGAATGGAGAATTTCAATGAAAAAGAAAAGCTGATCTTTCACTGTCCAGTAGACTAATAAGTCCCATTGTCAGTGCCAAGGTGAGTTCTTGACTACTAAGGATCACTCTCTCCACTGCAGGAATGCGTGCTTCTACTTTGTCATTCAAAGTACTGCCGCTTTAAGATGAAAGACATGACAAGGAACAGATCTGTTTAACTTTACTTTGACTTTACAGATTTATCATTAAATTCAACAGTGTTGAGGTTAGCTGAGGATTCAGAATTTTATTAATAGTTAAGATTGTCTTTAATATTTTTTTATGATTAAAATGTTAAAATTATATGATTTTCCTATTTAAGAGTATTCTTGTTATTTTTCAGAATTGTTCGAGTCCACTTGAGTAATCTGCACGTGGACCTTTAATGCAGCTGTATCAATGACTGAATTCTTTTTGGCCTTGTTGACCATAGTCCTTTCCACCTAAACATCATAATTGGTTCTGAATGCAACAGCACTTGGGTGATACAGGAGTCCTGAAAGGATCTGGAATTGGGTTTTCTTTTATTTGTGTTGTACAAAGGCACAAGGTACTTAGGAAACACAACAAGATAATTCCATGTGTGGAAAAGGTCCACAATGAAACATACTCCCAGTAGAAAAATACAGTTCTAGGGAAATGCAAGAAACTTGTGTGGAAAACTACCCGGGGACAGGGAAGCACTGTTACTGCTTTTCTTCGAGTGCTTGTTTCTTATCGATGCGCTGAACAGGAACTTTGCCTTAGATCGCTGAAGTCTGTACACAGAGAGAATCTACTTATGTGGATAACTCACTCATATCTACTTAACTAGAAATAATTATGCAATTTGGGATATGCTATCATTTTTTTGAAGGAGTCTTATGAGAGCACATTCATGGAAGTGGGTCATAATATGTCTCCAGAGCAACCAAACAGAACTCACATGCGAACGAGTGTAACCTTCCAACAGATGTTCTGATTTTTCTGTATCCATAACTCATGAAATTTCCCAGGTACAGTTTTACCCTCTCAGGTGGATCCAACTTCCTGGCAACATTTCTGTCTCCCTCAGGAATCTGGGAACCTATTGCCTTACGTATTATACTGTCATTCAACATATACAACACAAGTGAAAAACACCGCAGTCTCTATTTTAACACTTACTTTGCTCTATGTTTATCTATTTATATCATAAAGAGATGATGACCCTACATTCAAATATGTCAGCCTTCTAATTGCACTTTCACTGGAGAAACAGACATTCAGTCTACAATAACAATAAAAAAACCAAAAAACTATTACCTCAGATGCATTTGATGATAAAATCATTTCAATTAAGTCCTTTGCTCTTCAAAACAAGTGTAATATTTTCCTCACAGGAGTTTGGGGAAAGCCTTCTCTTTCAGCTGAACTGCTAATCCATTTGAGAATAGCAACCTGTCTCATTTTTGCTGGGATTTTCTCAGCTGTTTATCTCAAGCTAACAGACTTCAGCTGAACCCACCTTTTTCATTTAACATGGCAGAAGCCTTGGAGAGAAAGGGACCAAGTGAACTTTCACAATATTTCTACCATCTTGTTTTGAAGGCAAAGATACCCTACCTGGGTTTACTGAAATATAGACAGTTTCAGTGTAAAGTATATATTATTTGTCTAAGATCGAAGACACTGCTACTCAAATCTGTCTATTACAACAAGGATATTTATAGATGGAAACTCACCACATACTCTGGCATAACCTGGTCCTCACTGAGATTGACTGGGATCCATGATAAGCAACACTCCGTTGTTTTTTATGGATGTCCCCTGCAGCTCTTCTTCCAGGGAGGCATCAGCCTTCTTTTTCTCTTGCAGGACGATTCATCTTTAAGAAATACAGTAATTCTGGATTAGAAATTAAATCACGGGTTCACACATTTGCTAGTGTTGAACAGAAATGTAGATCAGAAATTTATAGGTGATACACACTTCTACAGGCACATGAACCAGACTCCTGGATGGAGCAATTGACTAATAGATTCTGACTCACTTTCATAAAAGGAGCTCTAAATGCCTGTAAAACCTCAGAGTAAAGATGGTGCCCACTCTGAGCTAAGCCCTCTGGCCAGGAGATGTATGCAAATTCTGTCTTGTTGGGCTGCCACACAATACTGTACTGAGAGTTTCGTTTCTTACTCTGATAGACACTTGTCTGTTCTGTAGATTCACAGTTTTAAAACAGATTATTGTGTGCAGTGCTTACAATTTTCATATAGAAGCATAGAATCACTCAGGTTGGAAAAGACCTTAAAGATCATCAAGTTCAACCAGAAAAAAATGAAATGTGGAGCTCATCATTTAGTCCGTGCTCAGATGAGAGTTTATGAAAGTATTTTTTTAAGATGCCTTTTCATTAAATAAGACCAATTTTTTCCTTTTACAGTTTCCCTTCAGTTGGAAAACCTGAGCAGGTAGCACTGCTTTGATGGAAACACGCACAGTAATGCCTACCTTGCTCATGAAGAAGGTTTCAATGACAGAAAGAAATATGATAGTCAGTGGAGAAATAACTTCACTCTAAGGAGTGCAAAGCAGGTATCTTCCCATGGTGCAAAAATAAATTTGCAAAATATTCCCACTCAAGGAAAAGTTCCCAAAACTGAGGAACTATGTGTAAGGATACACTGAGAACAGATGACCTAAAAAAATATCTTTGTTGAAAAGGGACTCATATAGCTGAAGTAGTACAGAGATTGGAAGTTCAGAGAGTCTGTCCATAAAATTAGCACAGCCATCACTGTAATGTAGTGTGAAGAATGCTGAAGAACAAGCAATGAAGGCAAGAACTTGCGTTGATGTGCTAATTTATGTCAGACTCATTTAGTGTCATGAAAAATATTTTTGTGTTGACAAAAGACAAATTTGGCTTCTGGATTCGTATCAGGGAGAACCATTTCTGATTTTGCCTTTTGTTTATCCAAACACACCACTGAAAGCATAGATGTTCTGAAGCAGATATGCTAAGCTTGGTTCAAGTGTTAAATACCAAGATATTGGGACCATGAGGCGAGAGTAATTTAGGAAACCAGAAAAATGTAATAGCTTTTATTTTAATCTGATAACATTCTCAATCCAGTTTTCAGTCATTATTTTTTAATTGTTATTTAAAATAACAACAACCTAATTATCTCAAAAGTGCAAAATCATAAAATTAAGAGGACATATTACTGATGGATCTGTACAGTTTATAAGCAATGAGTGCAAATATGCAGTATAACTAGGCCCCTGCAATTTCCTGACAGGTCCAAGTTTTCAGGTTATTATTAAATGTCATTGCTTTAAGCTTGCTGTGGGCAAAAGGTGCTGGGGTAAATTAAGTACAACAATCTCCTACTTTCCTTTCCATAGACATGTTCCCAAGTTGTTTCCTTCAACCATGAGACCTGTAGGTACTTACAATATGTTTCCATCTAGCAAATCAATCTACACTATGCATTTGCCAAATACCAGGAAATACAAACTACATTTTGGCTGACATCTCTATCTCAGCATGACAAATGCTAAAAATCTCTCCATCTCTCAAAAATTAAGTAGAAAAAAGAAGTAGAAAACCCTAATATTGGTTAAAATGTCAGTTGAATTAAATGAGAGTGGTGTGATCTCTACCCATGAGGGGAGAAAAAAAGCAGAGCAGGTATGTTAGAGGTGTAAAAAAATATTGAGTTTCACACATAGCTTGTAGGAGTTGACAAGTCTGCTGGCAGCTGCCTGGTCATGGGGGGCTGTGAGAACACAGGAAAATGCAGACAGTGCCTTGATACTGAGAAATGGGAGAGAAACAAACAGAGCAGGGCAATGGATGTATTTCCTGACTCATTAAAGCTCAAATTGCTTTGGCCTCAATTCTGAGTTCCCAGAACTGAGAAGGACCAAAATGATACTACCAAGGGAGTTAAGGTAAAATGAGTCTCCTTTCTTTACGTAGATGATATTTTACAAGACAATATTGATTCCTATTGGACAGCAAACTGGGAAGACGCAGCGAGGAGGAAGCAAAGACAGGGTCATTTAACATGTTCATCTGGCAGACAGCATGGACAGGGTGCAGGCACCTTCTCTAGGGAGAGCTGCCCTTCTTTTCCTGGGCTGGGAAGACATAACCCCTGTTCTGCTGGCCTTCTTCATAAAATCTGCCTGCCATCACTTCCCTTATTTAGCTAAGATCTGACAGGCACTATCCATCTCTCCTTTCTGCTGACATAATTTGCTACAAATATATATAAATGTATATTTTAGGTACATTTGTGCATATGGTTGTGGCAACTGTAAACATCTGCATGCACAGATCAACATCTGAAGTGGGTTTTCTTTACCATAAAAATTTCCCATGAAAACTGATGTAAAATTCTTTTCTTTTCTGTCCATTATCTAGCCTTTTGCTTACTCTGATTGATCATCTGGCCTTTCCCTACAACCCAATAATGGCTTCATTGTAGTGATGAATCTGTATGCAGCATGAAGTCTATACATATTGGGTGCTGGTCAGACAGAAAACAAAATATAAATAAAGATTGTCATGTGTAATCTCAGTTTTTTTTCAGTATTAGTGTGAAGCTTGAGCAAGTTAATGAAAATGTGATTCTACAGATATTATTTCATACCTTACTCCTGGAACTTTTAAGCTATATTGTCAGTAATTTCCAGGTGATGAAAGAGAACGCATTATGGTTATTTTCAGTTTAGAACTATTATAATGTTCTTATCTTTCTAAATTTTTTACTTGTTTAATAGAGGTATCATTTTCTCTGCAAAATCAGCTTTAGTAATAACTGTTCTGACAACAGCATCTTATACTGTCTCAAGTTTTTGAACTTTTCCAAGTAGTCAGTGAAATAATTCATGATCACAGCCTGTCTTTCCAAATACAAAAATTAATGGATAATTAGGGATTTTACTGGTCAGTCACTGAACTCCAGTTCCCGTATATCCTGTAAGTATCCTTTTTTGAAATGATGTTTTATCCAATTGCCTTTGATGAATTCCTGCTGTGTGGTTCAGGGGATGGTGCTGTTTGTTTCTTTAATCTGTTGCAGTGGCTAAAATTTGTGATGGGTATTTTGATGCTAATTTTATGTGAATTGAAATGAACTATTACAATATTTTTTATAATTGTTATTAATTCAAAGCTGCACTCATTGTATTGTTCCTATATGCTTATTATTTTACTTGGCAGAAGGAAAGGTTTCATTACCATCAGCCAATCAACTCTGTGGCAGTTTGGGGGGTGAAAAACCCCACTTCAGCACATCACTTGAGCAAGCTCTTACCTCTTTACACATACTCAAATTTAATTGGCTTGGAGGTTTAAACATAATCTTTGCTGAACAGGACTGTAAGCATGGTTTCCTCATTCTTGGCAAATGGAGTGATATGGGAATGAGGATCTGTGCAGACTTTCCAGCAACTCATAAACCAGCCCTGGGGCTGTGGGGCTTTGGGATGCCCACATGCAACCTCAGTGTACATCCATATCTCAGCCTGACATAGGCAACAATGCAACTGCAGTGGAATGAAGCTTTGTTATGCATCAACCCATCTCACTGAGTAGATGTGATTTTTACATCAGAAAATGCAGAACCTAAATTTCAGGTTAAAACTGATAACTATTCATTGTGTGGGAAGTCAGTCTTCTTACTTTTTTGGTGCCAATATTTTCATAACCTTCATAAGAGCAATGGTTCAGAAAAGCCAATGTGAGAAGAGGCGCCCAGTGTGGGCAGCCACCCAGCCACGCCTACCTTGTGAGTCTGGCACACTGTTCCTATTTTGGCTAATGACTTCATACTTTAAAGCACCATGGTATCACATGGCAGGTTTTAGCAGATTTGAATTGTGTTGAAATCTTTAGACTTATTCCACCTTTCTGCCGAACATCGGAGAAGCTCCAGTTAATCTTCTTTAAGGCCCTATTCACTTAATGGAAACGCTTAGCTGCATAATTGCTTTGAGTCTATTGCTATTCCAAAAGGAAAATATAATAATCTAATGGTATTGTCTCTATAAGCGAATGAGAATTTCAGGAGTGGATGTTGGTGCCACCCATGTGATCCAGAGAGGTTAATGCAGTTAAAGTTATTTCACAGTCCATTAAGGAGCTTACGGTGACCCATCGACCTTTGAGCCAACAACACGGAATCCATTATCATCACCACGGAGGAGCCGGGGCTCCGCCGGCTCGACAATGGGCCCGGGAAATCCCAAGTTAGTACTTAGTCTAAAAAAATGCACTTTTCTTTCTGCTTCTTGGGTATGGCTATTAATACACCCTCCCATAATTTGTAACATTAACATTGCTGAAGGTACAGAAAAGGACATTGAAATGAAGACGTCAAAACTGCTGACTTGGTTCCATGTATGATAATATTAGCTACATATTGAAATGGTGGATACAGAACGGGTGAGCTCAAGATGAAGAAAGTCAAGGAACTCGAGGAAATTTAACAATAAATTATTGAAGGAACTGAAGCTCATTTAAGGAAATACTATCTTTACTCAACATTTGCTGTTGCCAAAAGTTGGTATTTTGCTTTGTTTCTATTTCTATTTTAGTTATGATTTTCAAGGTTCCAGATTTCTTTGTATGACATAGAAACTCAGGGAAAAAATAAAAATACTTGGAGTTTTCTGTATGCAGCACAGGCATGCTTTAGTTAAACAAATATACTTAATTTATATTCCTTTATCTAGAATGTTTACTGTTCTATTACTATAGCAATTCTATGAAAACACTGCTAACACTCTGCAGGAGGTTTATTCACAAGTAATGCTAAAATGCATACACATTTCATAACGTGCAAAGGAATTTCTGAAAGATAGTATTGGTCACAGAGAAAACAGATTTGTGGTGCCAAGAAGTAAAAATTTAATTGTAAAATCTTGAACTTTAGCAATAAAGTGTCACAAATTTCAATATTAATTCTGATGAAAATGCAACCTTTCATGTTGCTTAGCAAAATAAATAAGGATAATCATGTGATATACACACCCTCCTGCATCACTCTTTATAAAAATGATACTACATTCTAATACAGAAAAGCCTTTTGAAAAAGCTCCAAAAACATTAAAGTAATTTGTTGGCTTTATATTTACAAATATGAATATTAATATTGTAAGTGCATTTGTTTTGCTTAGAGACAAAAATGTAAAAGATAAATCTCTGTAAAATACTCGCAGGTAATTAAGGATCATGTAACTGGAAAGCTGGTCAGTGTCTTTGGTACCTCAGGATCTATTTTAACTAATTAGAAAATAAGATTACTGTGAACATTATAGCTCTGTGTGTCTGAAGTAAGGTAGGAATGATGAAGAAAAGGTATGCATAGCCATACAGTTTTCAAGAGAGCAGGGTTTTTATAGCTGAATGTGTGCTGAAATATTTGAAAGCAGGTTTACATCCTGATTACTGTAAGAAAGAATAGTGTTTCTTTAATTATATTTTTTAATCACAGCACTTGAGTTGAAATTTAAGTATATACTGTGGAGAGCTTAAGAAATTATTCTGCTTATCCCTTGTACAAAACAGTTAAAACTTATACATACCCTAATTTCTTGTATGTTTACAAATCTTATGAAAATAGTATGCTGGGACAAGATAATGTAGAAGTGGTTGTAATAAATACAACAGAATATTTTGTAAAATTCCAGAGCATTGTTGCAGACTACAAGTCCCTTTTCACTTCATTTTTGAAAAGTAAAATTGGCTAAATGACTCCATTAAATGATGAAGATAATGTCTCTCTGCCTGTTCAGCAAAAATGAAAGGAGTGGGCAAATCTGTGCAACAGAGTTAGTAGGCTTTGCAATATTGCAAATGTTAAAACAGCTTTCTTAAAAGTATATTGTTTTCTAGCTCACCACAGAGGCAGCCAACTCTTTTTAGAGATCACTGTGGTCACCCTGTCATTAGCTAAATAATTCAGTAAGTAGTGAGTGGAGAATAACAATTTAGCCCTGAACGATAACTAGCCTTAAAAGATATTTTATGAGATACGTGTTATTTTAGAAAACTGGTGAAGTCATCAGGGTTTTACGTGAGAAGAATACCATGCTGGCAATATTCTTTCTGTTTCAAGTCCTTATTTTTAATAATGAAGGGGTCATTCTGTTAATTCCTGTTCTCTTTCTCTACAGCAGTTTGCAGCCTCACTGAGCCTCAGTCCTCATTCTCTTTCTTTCACAGACACACAGCGGCACTCTCAAATACATTTACAGAGTAGCAATTATTGAGAAAGTAATCACAGTAAATTTAGGTGGGTATAATAATATAATACAAGTAATTAATCATGGGGTGTAGAATTCATTATGTCAACAAACTAGATGAAACCTCCTTGGGAGTGTGATATGAAACAATATGTAAGAATGATTTCTTTAAAATGACAGGCAGAGAGAATCAATCACAAAACTATCTGACAGAGCAGCATATCCATAAAACTGGAACATTTGGGATCAGGAAGTGTAGATAGCAGTGCTGAAAAATAAGACACCTTTCATGAAATTCTTTTGCAAATAGTATTAATGAGTGATATATCAAAACAACTGGTGTATTGTATTGCATCACTGAGGTAAAGAAATAACAGGATTTTTAGATACATTTTTTCAAAGGAGGGGATCCCTGTAATCTTTACAGTTATAAGGGTTAAGTCCTCGGGGGGGAAAAGAAATAATTAAAGATTTATGGAAAGACTGCATTTTAGAATAGCTGCAAAAGAAAGAAATAGCATAAAAGGATGTGTAGCAAGTCCCATCATCAGAAATGGGCAGAAAGCAAAAGCTGTTTTTTCTATCTGGAAACCATGTATACATCTACAAATCTGAGGCAAAAGTTAGCAATAACTCGGAAATGAAATAGTAACTGAGCAGTGAAAATCTTTGGACACAAATGAAGATCCAAAGTGAGTCTCAGACTTCAGTAGCCAAAAATAAACCAGTTCTTGGCTGAAAGACATTAGTGCTATTGTGAAATTGATATCCCTCCTTGGCTTATTCCCAGACAATATGTTGCCTTTCTGGGGGCTGATCAATGTGATTGATGTGATGTGTGAAATCCAGGAGGGAGCTCCCCTTTAATCAAACCCACTGTCCTCCACTGATAGGCAGCTGTGGACTAACACATTCTTCCCACTCGTTCCCTCCGGCTCGCCTGAGAGATCATACAGTCAAATAAAAAAAGGACGAGAGGGGAGAGGAAAACAAACTGCCAGACAGGACATGAGAGGGCAGCAACTGAGCAGTGTATTTAGTCCTCAAAAAAGAAAAGGCTGAGTCTCCTCACACAGCACCAGGCTCACAAAAGACAGCCCTCCTGCAATGCTTCAGAACTGGGATCTGTCCCACCTAGTCTGGTCCCAATGCACCCACGATGAAGCCCCCTCAGCATTGCTCACCTCTCTAACCATCAGTTTCAGCACTGATCTGATCTCATTCTCACTCCTCGGACTCGTACAGAGGTAAAATAATTAGGGCTAAAATATACCTTAAAAGGTTCTTAGATTTTGCTTTACTAATTTAGACATGATGTAATCGTCTGTGTAAAGAATTTTAAATACTGACCCGTTCTAATTTTACACATCACCGGCTTATGATCTTATAGGTCTCTATTTTGCTCATATTACAGAAGACATGCTGTACCTGCCCGACTGCTTTTGTTAACTGTAGTTCATGCAGGACATCCTTTTCAGTATAAAAAAATTGCTAATATTTTTCCTGCATGTGGAATGAATTAAATTGATCTAGCTTAGAAGATTAACATTACAGGATGATAGTTATTTTTAACAGGCTTACACTGATCATTGTAAAGAATTCAGAGTAACAAATCTCATTTGTTTAACTTTTATACAATTTGCTGTATTATTGTAATACTTGCATATCCTACCTTGATGACAGATTGCCAGCTAATTATGTCATAAGCAATCAACTAAGAAAATGCAGCGAGCCCTTACATGGAAAATGAATATGGTTTTGAAGCTAAACCAGAATAAAATAGCTTTTTTTGTTGTTGCTTGTTTCATAAATGTAGCATGTAAAAGAGCTTTACAATGTAGAACAAACTGAATCCATTACTGATCATTACTGAATCCAAAGTAGCCAGAGAAAAAATAGTTGGAGTAGTACCCATAACCTTTGAGTAAATGAAAGTCATTCTACTCAAGTTTTAAATGCATCCCAACTTTGAGTGTGTGGGCAACATCACGATGTCTGTCACTAATCACAGAATACATCTTAGTGTGTTTTAAAATGAATTTACAAAGACAAACTATTTTCTTCACTGAATTTCAGTATGGCTCTTTGACACTGAAGGAGCAAAGGCTTTGATTGGTGCAGCTGTTCTGCTCCTGTGATGGTGATGGTAAGTTTTATCTGATTGTTATTGCAGTCAGATGACTCCAGGAGTATTAAACCTGAAGAACCGTATTGTTTAAATGTATCCAAGAGCACAGAGGTAGGCATTCCTGCAAGAAGACCTGCCTTTCTCCTTTGGCATCTTGAGCATTAAAAATACATATTAGAAAGCAGACAACTATCTTTGTTGTACAGAGGTAAAGGCATGAAATGAGGCTTCAGTCACACTGGAGGCAACCATCTCCTAGCTGTCATGCCAAAATGTATGTTGGCCAAATGTTGTCATGGAAGTCAACCTGATCTAGAATATTTTTTAATGGAGAGCAAATACGTAACTTAATTCAGGTTAAGAGTAAAGTTTTGAAATGTTTATTTCTATCAAAGGAAAGCTGCATAAATTTTATCTCCAAATCATGTCTGGTGTGCAAGAAAATTTATTTTGACATAATTGAGCTACACTGTGGGAAAACTTTCAATAGAAAATAGTATCAATAAAAAAATAATTAAAAAAAAACAAAAACAAGAACAAAACAACACACAGTGAATATTTAAAATGTTACTCAGTTCACTAAAGTAAGGCATCAGTGAATATATATAGGTAGCTCTGAAAGTAATGCTTCCTACTTATTTCTGTGAAAACAACAGATACAAAGAGAATGATAACATGATTTGATAAAGCAGATTCCAAGCTACAAAACACCATTTTTCAACACAGACACCACCATTAGCTATGCATTTTCATCACTGATGAACAAAAGATTGAATGCTGAACTCATAAAAATCTGCACCAGCAGAGGTGATCCTCTGTTTCACAGCTGCTATGACAATGCCATTACTAGGAAAATGTTGCCTGCACAGTACAACTTTCAAGGTGCTCACATCCACTGTTTGCTCTCCATAAATGTACAGTGTCAATGAATGCCAGTGGGTGCGAAGTTTTCCACATGGAGGAGTAAAAATCTACACCTTTGCTTAATACATGTTTCCACATCAGATACCAATTTGTCAGAGCGCCGCTCTATCTGTCACATGATAACAAAATGTAATGGATTATTTGTGAGAAGGTTACACCTCTACTGCCATACAATCAACACCCACCTCTGGCACTGTGGCCAACATTATGAAATAGGAGGTGTTACTTTTGGAGCAGGGCTAATATATTGAGAGTAATGCTCATAGTAATGCTGGTACACATTCACTGAATATGCCTTCAGAATGAGTATCCTACTAAATACATTTTCATTGGAGTTGCACTTAAAGACTTCATGCTGTGATCTCAGTTCGGCTACTGCAGTGAGTTCTGCAGATAATGTCTAAGCACAAAAGCTGAACAATGGGTAGTCTGCCAAATTCTTATTTGTCCTTCACATGAAGACCATATTGACTGTTTCAAAAACTCTTTGTATGAGCCATTATTTTCAAATTGTTTCCCAACTTATACTGCAATTGAAAATTGGACAGCTCTTCAATTGCTCCTGCATTCCAATTGATTACCAATACAGGTTTTCAGAATTAAGAATATTGCTCTATTCTTTTCCACAGCATCATGTTGACTTTGGGTTGCGATCATTTAAATATTGCTGTACAGTTTATGTTGGGCTCCGGTGTTAAGATAACAGAAGGGAGAATCAATTAGATATATTATCTCTAAACTGTACAGTAAGTGATAAGACAACCCTTACACATAATGTAGCATTCATTTTCAAGGACTTATATAGTTGTACAGTTTTAGTAGCTTAAGTACCAGAATGACTTATGGTGTCATATTCAAAGGAAAATATTTCAAAATGAAATTAAAATAGTCATATTGTGGAAAAAATCAAAAGGATGGTAGATGGAAGCCCTCACTCGTATTCATGAGAGGCTTACAAAAATCTTGCAGTGGTTGACATCTAAAGCCTAGCTTACAGCTTGGAGATAGTATGAACTGGAGCACTCTGTCCAAATTTCTTGAGCTTTCCTAACTTCCTCTTGTCCAGAAATCTGTTTCTATTCTTTACCAATACATCAGGCTTAAAAATGCCTTAAACTTCCTTAACTCCAGTAAACTCAGACTCCTATTGTAAGTAAAAATAATCAGATGTTGTAGAAGTGATGGCTGATGATTTTTCATCCTTTAAATGAACTGTCTCACACAGAGTAAGTACTATGGATTGCTGCAAAGTCAACAGAATTCGAGTGATTTTCTGATATCAGCAAACTTGTTCATAATGAACTTGATTGTATTAATTGCCAATCTACAGTAACTAAAAGTAATAAAGAAATTCCAGCTTCTTAATTGAAAAGCACAAGTAGCTGCCTTTTTTTTCTAGTCAACATTAGAGATTTTCCTCCATTCATTCAAATTCCAATCAAACTAACAATCAAATGGGATAACATTGTGAGGAAGGTCATATATACAAAGGATAGTGAGCTTGATCTATCCTCTACAAAATCAATGGAAAGTTTCTGGTTGGTTTCAGTGAGAGTAAGACTGGGCCCATAGTCCTTTTAATATTTGCATGTAATTCTTCAGAGTCAAGTAAGTGCTCTGCTTTTAGTGACTTTGAAAAAAGAGAGGACCATTCCTCTGAATAAATTATTCAAAATCAACCTTGGAAATATCTCCCTGTCTAAAATACACTTATACCTCTGTCTTCTTTTGAAAGAAGGTAAGGAATTGGCTTCTCAGTAAATCATTTCCATGTCTATTAACTTCTAATATATTACTTTTTCAATTTTTCTACCGTGATAATACCTCACGTGAAATGTAAGGATGTTCTCTTAGATTCATGGCTTTTGTAACACACGCAGCTCATCCAATAGCCTATTGATCTGTATGCTGTTTGAACTGGATTTGCCAGTTTAACATTCTTAAACTGAGACATCTGAAGGCCCAAGTAACCAACATGCCATGGAAAGTTAAGGCTCCCATTGGATCTAGCAGACATACAGATTCCCTAGTCTTAGGTTCTCCAATCTGTTCATAACACATATTGCCTAAATAACACTTGAGAAATATTTTAGCCCTGCATCTGTGAATAATGTAAATTGGAGCATGCCAACTTGTGTGTATATAGAGCAAATCTCTGGCAAACTTTCGCTCTTGAAGTTTCTTTTATTCTTTGCAATATCAGTCTTATCTGGGTAGCTACAGAGCCCTTCTTGTAGTCTCTGTACAATATTATAATGTTATTAATTACATTGTTATTATATTATTTATATATATATAACATATTACATATATATATATTAATTATACTTTTATTATTGTCTTATTGTCAAATTATAGTCTAATTTTCACTGCTCTTTTTTTTTCTTCTGTGTTTTAATTGGGAATTTTAAGTAATTATCAGTTTGGTAATGAAACATTTTCTAATCTTATACAGTCCTATAGAATTCCCCTTAATATCGCTAGATGTGAATATTTTCAGTAGCCCTGCAATTCTATATCTGATCCATTTTGTGTTTCAATCAGATGGAAATGTTCAGCATCATTTTGCACAGGTGGTGGATCCAGTCCTACTTCAGGCATCATCTGGTTAGATATATTAAGGTGTAAGACAGCCTGCATTTCAAACATAAGCTCCAAGGTGCTGCATTCTGATGTTTCTGCAATACTGTGTAATCCACTGAGAAATGTTGCAATGACAGTATTTCTTTGAAGTACTTTTGGATGAATAGAAGCAATAAATTCTATAGATTAATATGTAGGTAGTTCATCATGTGTCTTTAATGTCACAACAAAATCTGACATAGATGTAGAAATTTAAAACTCTTCTTAAAATATTTGAGTATATTACAGAAATGTTATAATTCAAAACCCTATTGTTTTTGTTAAAACAAATCTGAAAAATAAACATAGAGCTAACGTATAATTTAACTTAAAATTGATGTTGTATTCTGAAAAGAAAAAGTAAAAAGTAGGCTAGAATTGAATATTTTAATTGATAACTATTGAATTTTATAACAATTTTATGGAAATAGGGCCTTGCAAACCACCATAATTTTAGACCACAGAAGACTCACAAAAGAAATTTTCTGTGCCATATTTGCTCATTCTCAAATCAGGCTGTAGGTTTCATAAGACAGAAGAGCCAAGCCACTTGGCATCCCCAGCTTCTCCTCCAGTTGGACAGCAGATTCACTTCCCATAGTCCAAACTGTCCAAGGGAGCATCCTTGAAAGCATTAGAGCACATGTAAAACAATCTCATCTACTTTGATGAGCCACTCTCCTTGACAGTCTGCATGCCAGAGACCCCAACAAACAAGAAGGCAGATGAAAGTACATATATTTATCCCACATCCAATCTCAAAGATGTACTTCGGGAGAGAAAAGTTCACTTAAATTCATTCACCCAACACAAGGAAGGGGAGTGAGAGCCAGAAGGTGTTGTGGCTATGATTAGCCCATGGCTGTCCTAGGACCAGGGTTGTTTAAACCCTCCCATCAGCAGCTGGTCAATAGAGGCAGTTGCTCTTATCTAGTCTTAAGAGTGGTCTGTGTGACTTTGGTCATTCCTTCTGTATACTGAAAGAAAAGTTAAAATTCAAAAAAGATCCTCAAATACAAGAGACTCTAGGATCTTATCATTTGAGCAGGTACTGTGAAAAGTCTGTATTTTGGATCTGGGAGCCTCACATGGCAATGAGGTGACAGACCAGAAAAATATCCATTATCAGCTGGGCAATTGTTATCCTGTCAGATGTGAGGGGTTGCATGGTAACACTCTGCTGGATTTCTGAGGTTACATCTGGTGAGAAACCATGACAAAAAGTGGAAATATTTTACATCACAAAAATAAGCCAAAGGAAAACTCTTCAAATACTGAGCTTAAAAAAGAAATCTCAACGATGTTTTTAACCCTCTGTTTTGATTTGGAAGTCAGCTGGATCAAGTCAGTTCTCTCAAGTGAATCCACATATACTGATTTATACTGTAGTTGATCTGATTATCTCAAAGGAGACGCAGCAGCTTTAATAAAAGCCTCCCTGTAAAAAGTGTACCTATTTATTGTTACCTTTAATATTTTGGTAAAACAAGAAATACTTGAAGGTAAGCAGCTTTAATGCACGTATTGATTTCCTTTATTTAAAATATTAATGAACTGACCGAAACAAGCTATGTTTAAAAATATATATCAGATTTAAACAACATGCATGATGTTTTCTACATGATCCCAAGTGTTTATATATTAAAAACCAAATTTAAACTGATTAGTTGATAATGACTGCAGATGCTGACCTTTGGAAAGATTTATTAGTCCTGCAAACTGTGAACTGGGCTACCTGCTCATTCTGACCTTGATACAAGAACAGAAACAGCGAATGGTAGATTTAACCCTTGCTGATTCTAAAAATAAATTCCAGCTAAAAGAAACATCAGTTGTGGTCTAACAGCAGAACTTCTAGGCTGTGAATACTAAGACAAGTTCTTTTTCTTCATATACCTATATGGTTTTTTTTCATATATTTATATGCCCTCTATCTCCCTGGTTTTTTACTAACAAACATATTTTTACCTGATGTAAAAGACTGGGGGAATAGTTTTATTGTGCAAGCTATATTATCACACTTAATTTCCATTCAACAGCAAAGACTGAAGAATGTAGATAATACAGAAAGAAAACAACTGCCTAGATTCGGTCTTATGATGGGTCTGGTCTCTCACTCACTGTCCATTGCAGGCAGCACAAATATTCCCACCGACTTCAATGTGAGAATGCACAAGTCTTATATGTGGAAAAAACTAACTTGAAAGCGGACATTGATCAAGCTAAGAAGTCAATAAGAATCGTAAATATCTGAGAAAATGATTTAATCACAATTTAGGCTTAAATAATGATGATAACTGGAACTGCCTTAGCTTACTTTTATTTATTTATTGTACCTTGTTTTCAAGAGCCTGTTAACAACTCTTTTCAAGCTCACAATTCATGCCTAATGACCTTAATACTGCCCATTACAACACTGATAAAGCCTGCTTTCAGCAGCTACTGTATGCCTTACTAAATTAACACCAAACATCAGTGATTATTCCTTTGCTTTTAAGGATAAAGCGCTCTAGTCTCAGCTGTCTGGGAAATGGATTCAGATCAGCTACAACTGGTTACACAAGCTAATCTTAGATAGTGGGGGAAGGAATAGGAGCAGGACTAGGAGGGAACAGGGTGGTTGCTTTTTGTTACTTTTTCTTTTTATTCTTTTCTCTTTTCTTTCCCCTACCACCCTGTGATCTACACTGCAATCTGTTTTGTCTGTTGCTTCTGACAGTATCACAGGGAACCTCGCGTGGTTAGATTGATTGGTACCTCCAACTTAGCCATTTCCTTGCAGAATGGCTGCCTGTTTTTGCCTAATGATGTTACATTTGTCCTGCAGATGATGTAGAGCATGCTGCAGAGGATGAACGGCTCTGCTCTGATCACTCCTTACTTGGCAAGTACTCACGCTTCACACCAACACTCCTCAGAACCATTAATATTACATATAGATACCCTTGTCACAGATTTACATTCGGTGATCCGAAATCAGGACAGGAAGGGTGAAGCACGCGGGGGGTGTGTGGGTGAGGAGGTGAGCTGATTTATTGTGAGGACTGTTGGTGAATAAAAAGGAAGTGATCAAATTTATATTAATGTCTTGACCTATATTCTCAGCGCTGATTTTTTCGCCACTCAACCCCAAAGTGTCTTTCCTCCTGCAACAGATTTCAAGAAGACTTTACAAACATGATGGTTCTGTGTGTAGATCCGCATTTACTTGCCATAAAATTTTTGCAATCGCAATTTTGTGCATCAGTAACAGCTCCTGAGGAGATTAACCAGACAAGAAGTAGAGGCCAGTCTCTCAGTATCTAAAATAGTACAAGCATAATCTGGGCATTTACAACTGGAGCCCCAGTCACTGATGCTATAAAACATAGAGAGCAGTTGCTGTGTTACCTCCATTTATGTATACATTCATTTGATCCTACGTATGCAATTCTGTAATTCTATATATATAAATAAGTCAGACTCTATGCATTTAAGTCTTGTGGCTTGCTTGAAAGTTCACTATCGAAAATCTCTGGCTTATGCCTTGCAAAGAAAATATCAAGCCATTCTCTCAAGATGAAGAATCAAAGAGCTCAAACTTTGAACAGCAGAAATAAGTTTACTCATAATCTTCCTCTGATGTCTTTTATTTATGCCTTCTAATATCTAATTATTTAGCAAAATTTTCATCTGATGTTTTCTTTTGTTCTGTGCATGAAGGGACAAATCAGAATTCCAGAAGAATTCCAGCTTTATTTTTCAAATGAGGTAGACCACAAAAAGTAAGTTGCAGAAGATTTTCTGAGGCTTCTTATGAGGTATTTGCTAAGTCATCTACATTCCTTACTGATTTCTCAGTGAGTCCTTTTAGGTCCAGAGGTCAGGTTGCTAAATAGCAAAAAAAGACCACAACATTTCAAAGATCTGTACCTTTCCTCTGTCTGAGTCCGGTGGAGAAAATAAAGCTAATTTAGGTGTGGTATGACATACAGCAAAAGTGCTAAATGTAGTTTCCTACACCTCTAAAAATAAATGTTATGACTATGTAAATATCGGCAGAAAATTCTCCCTAAATATAATAATTTCAGAACCTGAAAATTTTCAATATGTCCTGAACAGCACGTTTAACTTATAACTTTCATTTTGCTTTTGTAGACATATGTTGGTTTTTTTTCTGTGTGATAAATTTTTTCAAAATGAAAGTGCAGTTTCAATTAGAAAGCACTGAAATAAAATGATGTGTTGTGAAAGATCTGTTGTTGATCCAGAGAAAATTGAAATGTACAATTTTGACCATCTGTTTTAAAGACAGTTTTTTATTCACCTTTATGTTTTGGCTGTAGCAGCTGTCTGAAATTGTTACAAATTGTCAAAATATTTTTGGTGCCAAAAAGCTGTGTCTTCCAGTACAGAAAAATGTTCTGACTGTTGCTCTGCTCTGCCTGATATGCCCTGAACCATGCAAATATAACAAGAGAGATTATAAAAGCAGCCTGAATGGTTCTCATATGGAAAGCTGTATTGACTCCAGCACTGTAGAAGAGTTTGAACCCACAGTCAATGCAATATTGCAATGGAGTGATAAGGAACAAATACCACTATTATGAGTACTGTGTAGTGACCCAGTGCGCCAAGCACTCTCTCCTACTTACTCCAGGTGGCTGGTCAGCAGTAAATTAATGGTCCCTTAATACTTCTCAAAAGTATATTCAAATAAGTCATTTATGGTTCATTGAATATATGCTCTTGGTATTTGAAAAACACAGCTTTATAAGAATGGTTTGAGATACCTGATATAAAACACGGTCTAGGACTATTCTGCTTTCCTAATCTGGCAAAAGAGAACTTTGTCACTTTGCAGCTTTTCCAAAAGTATTTGGTATGAGCACCGCTGCACTTTTCCCGTTTTGGTTAGTGAAGCAACAACACTTAGCAAATGACCTGAATCATTTTGGTACTGTAGTCTCTCATTTCCAACTCAAAAGTTTATCAGTATTTGCAAAATTAAAATGTTCTAGATCTGAAAAATATGAAAAATGAAGACTACTTATGCCTCAAACATGTTTTCTTGTGTGTTCCTTAACATCTAGATTTATTATCAATACTTAACCACAATATCAAGCATAAACTGATATTAGCCGATTACCACCAATGCAACTGAAGGCATGAACTAATGCACCATCTTGCCTCAATGTAATTATAAAGTTTTCTAATAAAATGCTTTAAAATTACTTACAGTAATTTAGTTAACATGTTAAGGCTAACATGTACTGAGCAGGAAATTATGCTGTATTAATTTCAGCACTCACCACTCTTATTAGCCAATCATATTACTCTTCTTCTTCACATTTTATAATTATCATTAATTACCAAGTTATAATAAGTTTATTCAGCTAATTCAGTGCTGTTCATGCCCTGAAGCATAAACCAATACTGGTATCATTTGAACCTATGACTAATTAGAAAATTCTAATACCATTAGGTAACTTGTTCTATAAATGAAGTAACACAAGACTTCTTTAAGAATTATGAATAGAAAAGAGAGGTGTTTCTGCTTAGTTCCCTTCACTTTTGCCACATCAAGGTTTTCTAGGCTTTTGTACTGAAACAAAATATTTATCAGCAATAAGAAATCAGAATAGGTTATTACAATCTATGATAACTGCAGCTAGAAAATAAGAACCAAATACTTGCTAACAGATTTTAAACTCAGTGAATTGAGAGAAAATACATAGCAGAAAAGCCTGGAGACACAGACTCCTGAAGGTAAAATTTGGGTATATCTCTCCCAGGTACCAAAGAAAATTGTTTAGTGAATAACTTCTTCTTGTATCATTTTAAATGGGACTACTTAATACCTTTGACCGGGTACTCCAAAGAATGGTTCTGTAGTTGACAGAAAATTTTTCTTCTCATTATAATCTCCTAAAAAGATATTTTATGAATTATTGATAAGAGTATCCTGCAAGTTGATCTGGAATTTCGATTATGATGTAACAGCCCAATCTTATAAAGGAATATTAACACAGTAATGTTAATTAACACTAGCCTATTCAGTAGGAACAGTACATGTTATAGTCACATATTTTCCATATGGAATAATTAAAACATACCTAACTAGAATAGAAGAACTTGCAGTAGCATTTTTTTTCCACTTTCCCTTTTGTGTAGGGTACACAGGATTTCCTTCTCTCAGTTTAGATGATTCCTCAACCGTTCCTCAGCAAGTTCATTTTAAACATCATACTTCCCCTAACACTCAAATGCAAACAATCCTCCTTCTGCTTTTCTCCTTAAGGGAAAGCAAATCTGTCTTGAACCAATCACCTGTAGTCTTGAAGTCCCATTGAAACAACCAAATTTTAGCTGAGAGATTGCTAGTCATTCAGTCACTTTCAATGCATATTAAAAGAATGAACACAAGGTTTTAGATATTCCACACAAATATTCAAGTAGGAGCTTTGGACATATATACAGCTGACTGACCCTGTTGAAATTCTGAAAAATTACCAACATTTCAACTGCTAACTAGCAGAACTAAGTGACCATCTGTCATGCAGATCAGCTAATATCCAGACATTATAACTACTGTGCTAGGAATCTTGAGTGCCTCCCCTCAAAGCTCCCAGCCCATTTGGTTGAGAGTCTGTGATTTCTAAATTTTTGTCTGAATTACAACCTTCCAGGGCCTACCTAAATTTTCTCGTACATTTTTGACAGCCATAAGAGATCCACCTCAATTCTTTCTGTGTTGTCTTCTCACTGCTCTTCTGGTGCTCCCATCTGCAGGCAGACAGAGAAGTAGAGGACTGCAGGAGGAGGACACAAAGAAAATGCTGACTTTGCAAAAATCCCTCTGGCACACCTGCACCTCTCACTTCTCAAAGCAAAAAAATAAAAATCTAGACCATGCTCACCAGTTCAAATTATTTTCTAAACTAAAGACAGGGTCATTCTCTAGGAATCTGACCCTAAGCCACTGATTGTTTCATCTGTGGATCTTTCTTTCCTGTTGAACCACAGCTGCTAGCACCATCTGCAGAGGCAGTTGTCTTCCATGTTTAGCCTTTAGTGAAGGAAGAACAGTGAGGAATAGACAGGTAAGGCACAAAAGAACAATCCTTCCCTTTGGATGTTGCTCTAGAGACACCCTCTAGATTCTCCAACTTAGAGTCTGTCATTACTAGCCCTTAACTCATATGCTTCTCATTTAAGCCTCCAATACATGGATAACTAAAGGATGACAATGAATCTTAGTGGAGATAGTGTCATGCCAAAGGCGTTTTATTGTCATTTACCACATGGCTTCTAATTATGAGATTACTTGAGTCCATGAAGACAGACATGTTCGTGCATTTTCTTAAACAACACAGAAGTCAAAATACAGGTTTAGTTTTGGCTTCCATAAGCTTAGGTAACACAGTTCTGTGAATGCTTTGAGTTATGTAGGAGGACTGGCATAGTGATTGCTACCCTGCCAAATAAGTGATAAAATTCTTGATTTGTTTTCACATTGTGGCAGTGCCTTCAAGCCAGTCACTGCTGATTTACAAATTGATATGTAGATGTACAGATACTGAGGTTAAGATTTTTCCCTCTTACCTTGGTGACATGCTTCTACCTAGTATCTGTCAAAAAACTGACCACAGAATGAACCCTAAAACCACTAAGCACAAGGAATGACAGATACTGCCTTGTATTTCATCATCTTTAGACAGCACTTAATAATTTTCATATCATAAGTAGGATGCAATAAGCATAAACACATTTTAATAGCAGCTTTGTTCTTTGAAGAACTGTATAGTGCTCAACATAAAATGCATTGGGAGAACCTTGCTAGGACAGTGTTAGAGAAGGGAACTCAAGCAGATGCAAATGAATGAGAATGAGACTCAAGTCATAAACTGAATCAGAGAGTGATTAGTTCAACATAATACAGCATACTTGTTATCTCTGAAATCTAGTATGATCTCCTCAACATTTTTGTCAACTCTGATTCCTCCTTTCATAGTTCCAGTTGTGCAAGGATGATTACTGTCTATCTATCTGTGCTTTGGATTATAGAAACAACTTCACTGATGAGAATTAGTAGTGATTTTAAGTCAAGTTTTAAGGAGAGTTGAAAGAAACCATCAAGTGTGAAAGTACAGAATAACTGTTATTTCACAATGATGCTCACTCTGACTGAGGAGTAGGTTTTATTTGATAAATATTTCTTATGAAATAAATTTTTCATTCTTGCTCTTCATATTGCTACAGCTTGTGCACAGTGATTAAAAATTCTGATCTCACACGGATGGTTGCAAATCACGGTTTTGATTAATCAGAAAATTGGTTTAATCATTTGTTGCTCAGAATAATAAATTAATGCAGATGACGTCCATACTGCTGTCTGATGAACTATGAGTCTTATACAGCAGACATTCCTAAGAATTTGGAGAACTACTTAGGTGAGAAAGAATATTCAGCAATATGTTTGATCTATACATCTGTCTTTGCTACTCTGTTTGAAGTATTTGAGGTAGTTTGCTGTTGTATCTGTCCAACATTTAATTTCTTTTTGTATTCACAGAGAGTAAGCAAATATTAGGAACTAATGTAGCGAGGCGTATTAATATTATTAGCTGGCATTTTGAATAATGGAGTCATGATAAAATGCTACATTGGAGATGTACTCTGGACAAAGATAATTAATAGTCTGCTGACTTTATTCCAATATTTTATGTCTTTTCTACTTAGATAATAACTCTGAAATCCATGCTTTAAGAACTGATATGTTGGGTGGCATTGTGGCTTGGCTAGATTGTGTCAGTCCAGATACAAATATCAATAGGAACAGGATTTCTCTGATATCGTCACGTTTTAGGAATACAATTCCAGATTAAATATCAATTATATGGTTGTAAAGTCACCATAAATTGCAGAACTTTTATTTATCTTGTGCCTAATAGGGCAGAAGACAGGGTGAAAAAAATAGAAATCATACAGAAACACACTCTATAATGAGGAAAGGCTTTCAGGGACTAAGTAGGGTTTTCGCAGGCATTGCTAATGCTGGTTTTTACCAATGTCAGAGATTTTAAATTTTTGATCTGAATTGTGCCCTATTAACAATGACATTTATTATTTTCATTCAAATACAACTGTTTTCTTTATTATTTAAAAAACAATAGGTTTTCATGTACACACAAATGCACTTTCAGACAGAAATAGATTTCTCAGTTTCACTGAGCACAGTCCTCTGTTGATGGACTTCATCACTTCAGTAAGAAGAGCATGTTGAAGAAAGACAAATGTCACATGGACAGCTTTTTCCTAGATAAAAGTCATCTGTAAATAAATGATTACCAATCTCAGAAAACTGATACTAACTCTAGATATATGTCAAGCACCTTTATTTGGTGCTTGACATATATATATATATATGGTGCTTGACGTATATATATACAATATACATTTCACCACAGGAAATGCATCAGAATGCATCACCACAGGAAATGAATCAGAAATATATATATATATGAAATAGACCAAGAAATGAAATAAAAACTAAACCTGTTTTTGGCAGGTTGTTTCTCCTCTTTATCACTGACATAAGGAAGCATTTTACTCTTTCTGGATATTGATGTTTGCACCCCTCAACTTCACATCAACAATTATTCTACTCCAAAAAATTTCTGTCAATTTGACTTTACTTTGCTGCTTTGAAAGGGCTCCTGGAACCTCAGCTTCTTTCTGCACCTGAAGGTTGGTGATGTGGCTAAATACTATGGGCATCTTGTACTCAGCAGTTGCTCACGCCTCTCTCCAACTGGTATTGTAAATTGAGGAACTGCAGCAGAAAGACTGTATGTTAATGCTGAGTGCCAAAAGGGTGGGATTTCTCTGTCTTCTTGTTTATCTGAATATATAATAAAACTTCATGTTGCAGATTGTTGTAAGAAATGTAGCTAAGCTACATATTGTGTTTCTGCTCCACAACTTTACAAAGTACACAGGTTTCAGGGTTTCAGAGAGACTTCTTTCATCAGATCTGTTTGGAAATCTGTCCTGTAAGATATGGCAGACCTGAAGAAATTAATTTCAGGTTCTGGAGAACAGTGAAACATTACAGGTCTTAGAATAAGCACCAGGACAGTAATTTTGATTTACTATTTATGGAAACTGATATGTGGGATCAAAAGAGAGAGGTGAGATCAAATCCTAAGCAACGTGTCAAGAACTAAACACAGGAGATTTTGTGAAAGGACAATCAAACCTAAAACAGCAAAATATCTTGATCTTCAATACCCTTCTGTTAGAGGATGTTCATTTCCATGAACTGTTTAGTTTACAAGAATTGATGCACTGCATGAGTTTTAAGAAACAGCAGGGGATTTATGGCTTTCTTATTTGTTATCTGGGTCATGAATATAAGAATTTCATTCTAATGTCCTGGAGCCATATCATGCCATTGATTTTTTTAAGCAGATTTTGCCATTGATTTAAATGGGGGTTCTGCTTAAAAATCAATGGCACAATATGGCCGTAAGACATTAACACATTCAGAATATTGACAGAAAAGGAAAATAAAACCTTTTTTCCAAAAGCTCTGCCAGTGAAACTATCCTTTAACCAAAGGGTCCAGACATTCTGCTGTAAATTTTTAGCCTAAGAATAAATATTGTTAAATGCAGGTTAATAATTAGATTTATTTTTCTTTCCTGAAATGTCCATATGACTGGCATCCAATATTTTAATCAAATAATTGACTAGTCACTCACTATGATACAGCTTCACAATCGAGTCATCCAGCAAAACCCATCTTTCCTGACCCTCTCCTTGCCACTTTCCCTCTGCACTTCACTTCAGAAAATGTTCAGTACAGTCCATTAAGGAACACTTTAATTCAAGAGGGTCTGGCTGATCAAGAAAAATTAAGCTCCTAATAACAGCAAAATCGAAAGAAATTTGGACAAAATGACTCTCCGCATCACAGATTTTGTTTACTAGTGGGTAATTAATTCTCCACATATGTTGGGAACATCTGTCGCAGTGACCTGCCATCGTATCTGTGAAATGACTGCTGTGCAGCTCCTCCTCAGGTCATTAGCAATGCTCTGAAAGGAATCTTCCTCTTTCTGTCCCAGATGGGTAGTGCTCTCTGGGATGCCCACATCCCATGAGTCACCCAGGTCCCTGCCATCCTGCTTCTCACCTGCCTCCAGCTCCTACTGCCTCTCCTGAACCAAGCAGTGATCGAAGAAGATCTGGTGCCCGACAGAAAAATGAGCAAACAAATAAATAAATAAAGGAAGGAAGGATGGATTTAATCTTCTGCTACATCAACCAGAATCTTGTCACACCTTTGCAGGTTAGCCTTCCAGGCTAAGAAATCATCCTAATTTAATGCTTTAGCAGCCAAACTGTCTATTCTATTTCCCCTTGTCCAAAGGGCTTTGATGAACAGAGAAGAGAATGGGAGATATTTTTCTCTTCTGTGCTGGGCTTCCTTTTCTGCCCATACAGGGACATCAAGAAAATATAAGGATGTACCGAAGGAAGTAAGGAGAAGCCATGTTCCTTGGCCTCTTCTTCCATGCCTATATTAAATTGTTCGGTCCAAGAGATGAGCAGGTACAAGAAGTACCAAGTAGAGATGAGTGACCCATGAATAAAAATATACATGTATAGATCTGTTTGTTGTTTTTTTTATCAAAAGTGAAGCAAAAACCATAATAAACAAATACAAACATAAAGAGGAAAGCCCAGTATCTGTACTTGAAAATCAGATTTAGGTCATATACAGGCCAAGTGCTGCTCATGTGCCAATGCATAATCATATGCTTCAGAGATTTAGACGTTATTTTCAAGGTCACGCAAAGAATATTTTTCTGGTGAGACAAGCTCCCCTCCCTCCCCTCATGCCCATCGGGACTAGAATAAGCTGAGGAGGGTGAACACCTGCAGCTCTTCCAAGACACCTGTGTTTACAACAAATGCCACAGAGCCAACAAATCTTCTTTCATAGGAAACAAACAAAAAAAGAAAGAAAGAAAAAAAAAAGATGCAGACATCAAAGAAAATTAATCTATCTGAGATATCATTACACAGAAAAGAAAGCATTTACTGTTAGACTTACTTATGCATCTCTCTCTCTCTAATATCTCATTGCAGACAATAATCTCTGCTGTTTTCAAATTTCTTTTGCTTTTAAAATACCTTTTCTTACCTCTCCTAAATGTATATTATATCCTGATGTCCAGGATACGTGTCTGCCTTTAACTAATATACATATGTATTTTCCAATTGAAAGCTCTCTCACTTTTAAATTTGGGGAGGATTTGATCCAAAGGAATTGGCTGCAACTCCATAACTACCTGAGAAGCAAACCTGATTTACATCCAGGGAGATTGTTGGACATCTCTATTCATTAAAAAAAACCAACAAAATTTCTTTACTGCTGCTTCAGATAATAGTATAGAAGAAAAATCCCACTATTGATATTTCTTCTTAAATTAAGAAACTGAATATGAATGAATATACTGAAAATAAAGTAAAATATACTTTCTAGTTTTATTTTTCCTTCTGTGATACAAGCTGCTCTGTGAGTGAGCTGAAAATAAACCATAATTCTATGATTCACAAGGAAATCATATTTAGTAAATTGTGCTATATAAACAACACAAATCTTACCACTAAACTAAATTGGCTGCACTCACTTTTCAAGACGTTGAATTTGTTCATATTTTCAGAAGTCACTCAAATGAAATAGCAGCCAGAGCATAGGGCTGGGAAATGGGAATCTCTCCTCAACACTGAAAACTACCTGTGTGACCTTGGCAAACATCTTAGGACTCACAGGACTGATGACTGCTTAATGAGATAATCCACTATGAAAAATGGGGGGTGGGAGACTGTGGTAAGAACACGTGTGCATGAAAAGAACAAGGAGTTCCTGAGTGCCGTAGTCATGGAATCAGGCCAGTGTTTTAACAGGTGTTTCTATGTCTTATATACAAAGTCTGAAATTTTCAAGATTGTAGCCACACACAACAGGATGGGTGATATGTTACCATCCCTTCTATACAAACAGGAAACTCGGGAAATGAAACATTGAAGGCAGCTATCCTAAAGCACTCATTTATGTGAGTTTCTTAAAGTTTCTGAGGCAATTATTTCTAAGGTATCTGGCATGTATGTTTAAGACAAATATATTATTACTTTCATCTTCTGCATTGCACACATTTTCATAATGAAAGAGCGAACAAGTAATAGCTACCTACAACTAAACATCCAAGTCTACACAAGTAGACAGCACTGACACTAGAGTTGAATTTGACTTATTAACACAGTAACGGAGGAATTACATAGATTATGCTAAGGATTTCTGTGATAAAAACATTTTGTTTTCATTTTATTGCTGAAATCACAAAATTCCTTTCAGGAATGTACAGCAATAGTAGCCTACAAGCCTATACACAAAGAAGAGAAGGCCTTAAAGAACAGTATGCTGTCAGGGAGAGTGATACTAATCCCCAGGAGAGCTGTATATAATTAACTGTCATCATTTACATGGTTAGTTTCTTCAACACATACAAAATATACATGATTACAGTTCACTTACAAAGGATACGTTTGCTCTGTTCTATACCTTATGAATTTTTATGGCATGTAAGCCATTTGCCATTGAGTTGAATTCTTGACCAAACTTTTTAGCAAACTTCCAGTTTGCATTGCCCTTAAGATGGCAGGAGATTATATTCTTACATCTCCGTATTACATTTAATAATCATTCTAAAACTCAACTTTTATTTATTTGTGACTACATTCACTGTAACATTTGACTTATTTACAAAAAAAAAAAACAAAAAACCTGATATTCACCCTCTTCACAGATGTGTCAAAATTTCAATTCAGAAAGCTTCACCCAAGATAATTTTGATATTTTGCTATTGATATATTGCTATACCCAATCTCATGCTGCAGGATGTTGGTGAAGGTAAAACAAGATCCCGTAATACTATATCCTGTCTTGAAAGCTCTGGATCTTCCTTCTACAGTGTTAGAAAGGGAACAAGAGAATCCTGACATGAGCTAGCACTTCCCAACTTTGATTCCTCCTAATGTGCACTTCCCACAGTGGCAGCAAAGACAAATCCATGTGCTGGGCACAAGCCTAAGGATAACGTAGTTCTATTATGTGCAATGACACTTTTAAAGGCTAGAATTGAAATCAACAGAGGAAGAAGCTGAATTAAATTCTTCCATTAGGAAAGAGAAATGTGGTATTTTTAGAAGTTAAATTAATGAAGATCTTTGGCTGTAGTGAGAAAACATCTATTTCTTGGTCTGTGCATTGCTACATTAATGAATATGAATTTCAAACTGTAATTCTGTAGACTAGACTGTCTTGAAGGTGACTGACTTTAGACAAATACCCAGCATCAACATGGCAAAAGTGTCGATTTAGTACAAGTGCTCATGGTTGGCTCAAACATATTTAACATGGCTGTCCAGCTCTCTACTGCATTTACCTTTGTGGACAGAAACCAAAGCTTTGGCAGAGCTCAAAAGTTTTCAATAAATGTGAGAAACTGGTAAGTGCTTAAAGAACGTGTTGCACATGGCACTTTAATAATGTATTTAAAGTGCTGAATGACACAGCTAAGGAGACATGCATGTACCACACCTTCCTACGCACTGCATGCAAGAGTGCATTTAAAAATTTGTGAAGTCTAAGCAGATGCTGTTACCATGACAAATCGCTTTTTAATCAGTCATAATTTTGCACTAAGTGCTGTATAAGTGCCCTTTGTTTCACTACTTAAACCGTCAATGGCTAACACTGGAAGTCACAGACTAGTGCCTGTCATTAAAAGCAATTGGAAAAAATCAATAAAATTTTTAATTAAAGGTGCCCAATCACTTGAATTTTTAAGGAAGGAATCCTCCTTGCCAGTATATCTTGCCTTCAAGCATTGTCAAGCAGTTCAGAGATTAACATGCAAGCAAACGGAGGTATTCGCAGTGTGCATCTGGAAATGAGAAGGGGTATGATAATTCAGGGAAAATATTTCTTATTTGTTTGATGGTATCAGAAAAGGGATAAAGTACATAAGTACTGAAGTCTGCAGAAACCCTAAAACATGCTTTTCAGTAGATTTTTAAGAATATGGAAGAATATAAAAGAAGATAATGCTGCCAGTAAAATGTGTAGTATTGGTTTTTCTGTACACACTGGTGAAGAAACAGCTTGAAGAAAACTTCATATTGCTGCCATTAGTATTGAAGTATTTGTGTTATTGACTGCCTCAAGCATCTCATCTTTGTTTGGTCAGGCTTTTTTCATGTAGTGTTTTTACTGATACCTTTTCTTTCTCCATCATCCACGAATGCATTTGTTGAAGAAGCAGATGTATGTTTCATCCACAGTGATAAAATCTTCACTAGTGAATCTCTAAAAGTAGCATTCAAGAACAGTAACTGAACTCTAATTTCTCAAAAGAAATGTGACAGAAATAAATGTAAGGTCTGGACCAAATCGGAAGTCTTTCTGGGTACTTTCTGGATGGGTGTCCTTCCTAAGTAAGTATGTTTATTTTAAAATTAAAATAGCATTTCTGGATTGGGTTAAATTGTATCCAGTCATATGATATGATACCAATAAAAAACCACTTTAAATGAATGGTGTATGTTCATTTACACTAGCAAATTATCAAGTAATTTTGTAGCATATATGAGTCTGACCTGATCTATAAAATCTTAAATAACTGGTGTATTTTGCAGAGATTTATAATACTGGCAGGAAAAAGAGAGAGAGAATATATATATATAATATATATATAAAATCTGTGGGGTTTTTCATGTAAATAATTCTAGGTTTTTATAGATTTCAATTTTTCTTCTTGTAGTTACGAAATGAAGAACATTAGACCATGAACCACAATCTGAAGTGTAAATAAAACCTTTGTAGGAAAGATCTGCCTGAATTTGCCTTTTGATTAAATATTAATAATTACAGACTTCAGGAGTACTATAACTCTTTCAGTAAACTGACCCTGTGAGGATTATGTGGTTACAAGTTGTTGCCATACCCAATGCTTCAGCTTTTATTTTTTCCTTTTCATTTCCCTTTCTGTAGCATGTAACCTGTTTGTGATAACAGTAAAATAATGTATTTATTTTTCTTGCTTAAATTGCAGGGTTTCCATTAGGAGTAGTGAAGACAACTATGGGCATGCTGTACATATGAAATGTTTGCAACACTAGAAAATGAAAAAAAAAATGTCACAGTGACAATGCTTTGGGGTTTGAAATGCATCCAGTGCTTTTAAACACAGACAGAATGGCTTACTCTCATGGGCTAAGCTCAAGGAACTTCTTACTCTGTTTCGGCATCAGTCAGTCCTTCTCACTTGGCCCTTCACAGAGATCCAGATGTCTGGAATTTGGTTATTGTAAACATCAAGTCACATGCCCTCCTTTAGCATGTTAGCATGACTGAATCAGAGTACTCAGCTAAGCTGTTACTTCCACACTCAAAACTGAGAGGTATTCAGGAAGAAGTGACTGGGAAAGAGGCAACAGTAAATGAGACAGTGGAGCTCCACCACCTGGCACTCACAGAGTATCACCACCTTGGCTCTTGGAGTGCCTACTTGCATGGCCTTGAACAAGTTCCTTTGTTTCCATACCTCTAGGTCACACTCTAGTTTGGCCTTGTAAGAACTATGAGTTCATGAGACAAAAGTACCACATAACTTTAAAGATTTGCTGCCCTTCGATTTGTTTAGTATCTACTGAGGGTCTGTGTCCTCCATCAGTGCATTTTCCCATTTCTGTCTCAGAAAATAAGCAGCAGTATTTCTGGGGAGCTTTTGCCTTTTGATCTCCTCTCTGATCTAATGCAATTGTCCACTGGCAGAAGCGCTGCGAGGTGCAGAATAAAGTAATGAAGCTAATCTGATTTCCACCCCTAACCCCAGTATCTACATGTCCTTATTATATTAGATTCCTAATGAGATTCTCCGTCTGCACTCCAGAAACGGGGCTGAAAACATATGTATATGTGAGGAGGAGGGGATATTGTGGAAGGTTGCCTCCATTTACATCCCATCTTTAATGGATAAAATCTGCCTGTCCTTGAGTTCCAAGATATCTACCTTCAAAAGAGGGAGAAGCTACTGAAATTGCCAAGAAAGATTCATGCATTTAGGTCTGACGCATGTTTGGTACGGCAACAACATAAGCACAGAGAAATAAGGAAGAAACTTCTTATGAAGGTATTGGAGCTTCCCACCTAGCAAAATATGAGGATATCCTGCAGTGGGTGGAGAATGAGTTGAATGGATGCACCTGAGTCACACTTGCCCATAGGAACATGGGCTAAATGAACTTTATTTCATTAAGTAGTAAGATTTTGTTTCCCACTTTGTCAACACAGAGCCTGCACTCTTCTAAAGGGCCCATGAAAGGCAGTAAGGCTTTGCTTGCTGCTATGCAGCTCTGGGGAAAGTCAAGTAAATGAGGGAGGCTTGAATCCTGCTTCATGCTAGAAGGACCAAAACTTGATCACTTCAACACTAAGTTTGTCATTTGGTCCCAAGACAGAACATTTTTGTTGCAAATAACCCTCATGACAGATAAGTGTTTATGGATAAAATGCTTTTAAAGGAAGTTTAACAGCCTCAGCTGGGTCTTTCATGGACAAAGGCCCATATCACAGCAGCACCATACATAATTCACCACAAGAGAGCCCCAGAACTAAGCAAGAAAGCTAAATTGCCTGTCACTTCCAGAAAAAGTGTTCCCTTTGGGTCAAGGTTGAAATCATTGGTAAACCAATGTGAAAAAGATCGCATTGGTCTCTGTATGGATTCTCTCCCTGTGTCAAGACAGCAGAGAAAATAGACAGAACAAATGCTTACAAAAATTTCCATGTTATTCACAATTCCAATTTGCAAACCGGTGCATCACTCTCCAATCAAAGTGTGAGGGATGTGTGGCTGCAAAGGGGAGAGTATCAATATTTTCAGAGCAGCATTGATTCTTCTGCTGAAGCACAACAAGGCTGCTCGCAGAACGTGTATTCCATTCACAGGGGTGTCCTGTCAGAGGTGCGAGGCATTACCACTTAGTCTGAATACAAAAAACACCTCATTATTACCCAGGGTAGGAAATGCTGCTGGTTACAGGCAGTGAGTATGACTTCAGGAGTACAGTTCATGAGAAGCTGATGCCATCTGGCTGTCATTAAGTGGGTGATTGTGGCTTCCTGTGATTGACTGGTGATTGATTGACAGGTAGTTGGGAGGAAAGGGATACAGCATGTCAGCAAGGAATGTGAGCCTTCTGTTTCAGATCTGTAAATTTTATGGTGCATCTAGCTACCATGGGGGCAATTTTTTTTCTTAGTCCCATTGGCACTGCAGTTTCCATTTCAAGTAGGCCTGAAATCTGCAGAGAAGAGACGGAGAGTGTAGAAAGCGCTTGGCCAAACACTCCTGCAAATATTTACAGCTTAATTCTGTGATGAAGTGTCATTTAAAGAAGGTGTGTTGTTGTTTTTTTTTCCTTCTTCCCTTTCCATGGCCACATTTCCAAAGGCTGCAAGAGTTAATGTTTTTCTGCCATATTTTGTTTGTAACAGCTTTAAACATTATAGCAGTTTAATAACTTATTTCCTAAACATACCTAGTTAAACAAGCAGAAACATAGCTGATATTCAGAAAATAAAATAATTTTTAAATTACACTTTCAAGGACCAAAACTGCTGCATTTCAACAAAATACTTGAAACTGAAGTCTTTCTGCCACACTGAAAATTTGAGGTGTCAGCCTTGAATTGTGCTGAGCAAGGTTCATTTTCTTTAAATATGCATGGAGTAAACTGGAGCCTAGAACAGCAAATGTGTACAGCAAAGGCTTTATGCAGAGATGGATTACAAGCATTCCATGTCATCTCTATGAGGGCTGCACATCATAAGAGTCAGTAGGATGTGTTTTTCTTCTCCACAACACTGGCATGTATTATAATGACCATGCTTAAAGTTGCTTCTCGTTATAGGATCTATGCTGGATGCAGAACTTGTCGTTTCACTGGTGCAGGCTCTTGGCTGCCAAACACCCAGAGACAGAGCATTGTTGCAGTTAGGAGTTACTCCATACTGAGCACATGGAGCAGCATCTGAAGAAGGCTTCCAGGTCAGGAAACCTGTGTGCAATAAATCCTCTTGCAGCTCAACACAATCAATGGTACCTAGCAACTTATCTCACAGAAATTAGAAGGGTTTCTTTTCCAGTGCATTGGTTTAAATTTTACCTTAGTGCAGGCTTTGTGAGTGGGACAGTCTGTGCACATGTAGTGACTCATCGAAGTTTGGCCCTAATTAAAGAATTAAAATAACCTGTACAATATATTAGGTCATAAAAGTAGTAAGTAGTCCCTGTTGATATTAAAAGGGATTTCTTCTCAAAACTTAGCAGGGTGCGAGTCCAACCCGAGCCTGCTTGGGGATACCATGTGGCCTGCAGATGCCTAGTTTCTTAGCTCACAATATTTAATCTGCATATAATGCTATAATGTGATGGAAAACACAGCAATAATGGAAGGATGGCTAAGTCCTAGACTACTGTAAATGAGGACAAAAAAGGCTGTTGATGTAGTCTAGACTTCAACAAAGCCTTTGACACTATCATCTCCCACAGCATTCTCCCACAGAAGCTGGCAGCCTCTGGCTTGGACAGGTACATCCTTGGCTGGGTAAGGAACTGGCTGGAGGGCCGGGCCCAGAGAGTGGTGATGAATAATACATTTATATACACAGTAAGAAGCTAACTTTGTGCTTAGAGCATAACTAAATCTACTCGGACAAGTTGTAATTGTTCCCATGGTAACTGTATTATACAAGAATCCACTAAGTAAATAAAAAATAATAATTCATATTTGAACACCTGGATTCATAAATTCCTAATAATTCCTATTATTTTTTGGTGATACTAAGTGGGAAAAAAAATATTTCACAGCAAGGAAAAGGTAGGACCCTAATTTTACTAGAACAAACAAGGTCATTTTTTTTATTTCTTTTTTTTATGTTGGTGCCCTGATAGAGAAAGTAGCATGAGCACACAGTGCAATACCTTTCCTCCAAGTCAAAGCTTATGTTGCAGTGTGGCAAGCCCAAACAATATGTTCTTACAAGGAGAAAGAGTGAATTAGCTCAGCTTGTACAAATTATTACATTCAGCTCAAGATTTTACTCAAGGATTCGACAAGACTACTGCTGCTTTAAGGAAAGATGGTCTCCAAATGGTTTATGAAGTGATAGATCATATATAAATAGGTTGTTTGCTCTCAGTACAGATGCCATCATTACTAACTACTTTCAGGCTCTTTGAGAGCTAAATAATTTCGTAATGCATCATTGAACATTTAGTTGCTTCCATAGCAGATGGTTTCAGGGGTCCATCTGCTCACAGCAATGTTTTCAACAAGCCCCCTTCACCTTCACCAAAAGGTTCACAAGCATTAGAATATTCATTCCTCACCACAGGTGCCTTTCCTGGAGCCTCCCCATACACAGGCAGAGTAGGATGTACACTCAGAAAGACAGAGATGGCTTCTGAAACATGTGACTTAATCTATTGTCTATAGATTACTTCTGTCAGCACGTAAGGAGAGCAGTAATGTTAGGAAATACGAAGCATCAGGTTACCTGGAGCACAGCTTTCATTTGTCAGAGACAAGTTTGTTTTTAAACAGGCTCCCATCTAAACATAAAGAGTTGAATACATTTTAACAGCATTAGCAACATTAAATCTGTGTACAGTAACAGTTACATTTAACTCTGTGTACACAGCTGAAATTATTACTACTATTAAAATTTTTGTCCTTAGATGCACATGCTGTTGAAAGATCAATGCACAGCACAAATACCTGGGTAACAGCTGCTGGATGGAGAAATCCGACACAGTGAAATTCTAATACATAAAATACATATTGCCTTGTAATTTCAACAAGCACAATAGCCAGGGAATAAGTTACAGTTATCTTTTTGTAAGCTGCCTGTCATGCATTAACTCTTGTAGTAGAGACACACTGAAGACACTCAAGAATGAGCTGTGAACCCTTTGTTGGGCTTTTTACCTTGAAGTGAGTAAAATGCAGGCCAAAAATTACAGGAGGCACAGACTCCATTTTGCAGAAAATACGGATACATTTGATTTCTTAATTAACTACAGATGTGTCCTTCTGTTATCTGTTTCTCAGGTAGCCATGTAATGAAAGAATTGCTGCAGTTTTCTCAAATCTGGTAAAAGGGATCTCATAGAAGAACACCACTTCATGAAGACAGATTGAACACAATTGGGACACATGAGTTGGAAGAGCCTATGCATCTGAGTTACCACCTCTGCTTTTCATGGGATTTACCTAGAGTTGCATGAACTTATTTTCTCAAAATGTGTATATTCCTGCACAGATTTTCAGTTTCTTAAAGTATTTGGAAATAGAAATTCATGCAGAATTAATCAAAACTATCTTGGAGGATCAATGAAGCCCTTCCATCTACTAGAAGCTAAGAGATGTGTGTTAGGGTTAGTAATACCAGTTAATAACAATTAGTAAGTAAGAATGCATCACAGTTATGGGGCATAATTCAGGCACTGAAATAAGAGATGCTTCAACTCTTACATCAAGATTCTTTACAAAAATATAAATATGCAGATATATATTTATATACAAATATATAAATGCACAGAATCTGCTGAAATATTCCGTCCCAAAAACATGAAGTCTTTTACATACATCTGTAATCCCTAACTTAACACTGTGCTTCCGTTCATCAGAAAGCCTAAACCTGTATAATAGGAACTCAGTAATACTTTTGCCTGTCTAAGGCTGAAGAAACTCACACCTTTAAGCAAGGCAATGAATGTTACACTTGCATCAAGATAATCCCAGATATGCACACAGACTGGGAGAACACATTGAGAAGACCCCTGAGGAGAAGGACTTAGCAGTCTCGGCAAATGAAAATCTGGACACAAGCCAGCAGCATGCTCTTGCAGGAAGGCCAACAGTATCCTGGCCTGCATCAAAAGAGGATTGTTCTCGTCTACTTTGCATGTGTGATCCCTACAGAAAGATGTAGAGCTGTTAGAGTAGGTCCAGAGTGGGACCACGAGGACGATCAGAGGGCTGGAGCACATCTCCCATTAAGAAAGGTTGAGGAAACTGGGCTTGTATGAAGAAGAGAAGACTCCAGGGAGACCTCACTGTGGCCTTTAAGTACCTGAAGGGAGATTATAACAAGAGGGGAGAGACTGACTTTTTACAGGGTTTGATAGTGATGAGACTAGGGGGAATGGCTTTAGACTGAAAGAGGGGATGTTTCTAGGTTAGATGTGAGGCAGGAATTCCTTATTCAGAGAGTGATGAGGCCCTGGCATAGCTGCCCAGAAAAGCTGTGAGTGCACAAGACCAAGGTGGATGAGGCCCTGGGAAGCCCTACCCACAGCATGGAGTTGGGACTGGATGATTTTTAAGGTCCCTTCCAACACAAGATATTCTATGATCTTACGAATATATGTCATCTAAAATCATTTAATGAAAGGTTTTATTTGCACTGTACTTAGTAGTTAACGTATCTTAAAAAAATAAATAAATAAATAAATAAATAAAATGTAGCTTTTCCTTAGCTAAAACAAATAGACTGCACCTGCCAGAGTTAGGGTAACAAAGCAACAGCTTAAATCTATGGATAGATGATGACTAAAATAAGAGTCTTTCTGTCTACTTTGTTTTGCTATAGCATCATATTATTGCTTGAGATGGCTGTGTAAGGTTGTGATGCTGCAATCTTTCTCTATTGGGTAGCATTACTGATGTTTTATGGTACTGCTCATTTTATGAGTGTTAGGGTTTTTTTGTTTGTTTGTTTGTTTTTTTGCAGCTGCAGAACCTCAGTAGATGACTATTTTTGGTCACTCACTGCATACTCAGTTTCACGTTCTTGGGGAAAAAAAACCTGATAATTAACAAATAATTAGTTCTAACTATTTTTAAAAATTGAAAATAAGAGGGCTGAGAGACATGATCTGATAAAACCTTTGCCATTCACACCCTAAAAATATTATTTCATAAATCTGTTACAAAAATACTCGCAGTGCAAGAAAGAGTTGTAAACTGTCTCAAATTCTGAGGTGTGCGGTTCAGTGCACCATCCAAGTTAACTGAATTCTTCCCAAGAAAAGTAAATCCTCCAGGTAGGCTATTGCATCTACTTCTCTTATGTGCGAATGCAGCTTACTCACCTGCTACTCTAAATGCAAATATCAGTCTCTGTTCTTGAGTTCTCAGGGGTGGCTCTCATAAACATAGCTTGAGTCTTGTTGTTTTACAAAACTGAAAGACTATTTCCCCATATACAAGATAGAAGAGGGAAATACAATGAAAAGATGCAATATGTATTTTTAACTACAAAGAATTAAGCTAAGAACACTTCATATGAATATATCAAATAAAGAAGAGTCTTACATCTGATTCCAGAAACCAAACCAGCCTACGTATTCTATGCAGTCTGATAGTATTTCTTTTTTCCTAGTGCTTGGTGAACAAGAATCTCTTGCTCATTCAGATCACCCCATGACAAATTTATCTTAATGAACTTTCTTGCTCCAAACGGTGGGCAATTGTCCACAGAAAGTGACATTACATCACATTCAAGGTACAGGACTGGCTAAAACATGGGAACAAACAGCTGCAAATAATCATAATTTAAACTGAGGCTGATTATCACAAGATAGGCTCCTAGCAGAAATACACTCCAGCTGGTCCTGAGATTTTACATCAAAAGTCCAAAAAAGCCCTCCTCTGAACTCCAATCTTATGAGAATAGCACCCATTGGAAATAAATCTGACTTCTTCCAGATCAAGAGAAAATAAATTTCTTTTTTGCTTGTTTGTTTGTTTCCTTTCTGTTTGTAGGCTGTTGTTTTATTTCCCCTCTCTAAAGGAACAGTGTTAAAAGAACGGGCGTAATTCCAGGCCCTGTTCTTTATGCCTCACTGTAGTAAGTGTAGTAAGTAAACTATAAGTTTATAATCAAGTAAGAATAGTATGGGAAAAATAAAGTGCCCTATATCATTAAATAGAAAGACATGAAGGAAGAGTGCTGAAGAATGGAAAAGAAAATCATTTCTTTATCTAAACTGTTATTAATATACACAAGCATACATCATATATATCAGTACATTTCGTATTAATCAGGCCCAAGGAATTTATACATTTTAATTACATAAACCTTAGCACAATGTCCTCCACTATGCTTAAATACAGAGCGAGATCTACCTAATGGCTTCTCAGGCTTTACACCTGCTGTACTTCATTTACTGTGAGTGGATGTCCGATAAGCCTTGACTGATAGCTTTTCCCTTCTGTTGCCATCATAATCTTTCCAATCTTCCAGCATAATTTCATAAGGAATTTGAGTCATTTTCTGCCCAGACTGCTGTGCTTCTAATACTAGCCTTGCTTACATGTCTAACAGAATGCAGGATTCTTCCTCTCTTTTTGGCCCCTGGGTCTTTCTTTAAAAGAAAAAGCTAACAAACATGCCAAGTGGTATAAAAAAGTGGGATGTCAGTGCACTGGTGAAATACTGACATTCCATGTCTACAACCCCAATTTTCAAGTCAGTGTACAAGTTGGAAAACCACCAGTGGCAAGAACAGTTGCCATTTTGAATTTCATTCCAGCTCTCACAATAACACTGTGGAAGAGACTATCAAGCTTTTAATTTCTGTTTACAAATGCAGGTAGACAGAGGTCTAAGCAGGAATGATGCAAAGCATGCCAAATCAATTACTGCATAAGTATGGGGCTGCACATTTTATATTTGTATAGAGAGAGCTATAGAGATAGTTCACCAGATAAGTTCTTTAAAACATGTAAGTAAAGGATGGAAAAGATGAAGGATGAGGGTTTTTTTATTTTATTTTCAAATTTAAGGGTTATAAATGTACTGACAATCGAGTGTGTGTTTTATGAAATATTTTCCTGACATTTTAGTGTTTATATTCAGATTGAGTTAATTAGTACACAGTTAACTTTTTGCTGAAGAATATAATGCATTAAATTATAGAAAATAAAGTTTTTCCACTACTAAATTACAAAGAACTTTCTGATATCATTGTGTGAACAGCCTAAAATAGATACATATTCAATTTGTTTCATGCTATCATAATTCTGAGAATATTAATCTCCCGTTTTTAACTAATATATCTCTGTGTTTTTGCTAGTAAGTGTGGGAAACTGTGCATATTTATCTAGCTCAAGTGTAAGCTCAGTGCGGCGCATGGATCTACTCTAACACATTTCTTAATGTGCTATCAATCCGAAGAATCTGCCTGAATCTTCAAATGTAAATTAAAGCACTAAAATTAAAGTTATTTATAAACGTAGTTGCAAATCTGCATAAACTTCAAAAGATGGGATATAAAAATGAAACTGAAAATATGCTGTGATCCAATTATGAGTCTGTAGACACAGAAGTAAAGAATAATCCAATTATGTCATTCGTTGGTTGCTTATGATTAAAAGGTAACAAAAGAGTTCATTAAAAAAATTAATACAAATAAGAATTTTATTATTCTTAGAGTGAATGTGTGGTGGCAGTAATTTCCAATTATGTTCTTCTCGGTCTGTTTAGATGCTGAGATTCTATTCTAATGGGCCACAGTTTTATTCATGAGTGTATATAAGCATATATCAACGCAGTAAAAAATAAGCAATACATAACAATCACCTACCCTAATAATTTTATCTTGATTTCTTTATGATCTTAAATTAAATTGAGTCAATCTCATCAGCAGTAAGTGAATCTGTATCATAATTTTAATCTGAAGATTTATCCATGTTATGTAAAACTTAGTATCTGGATGATATCATTGAACTGGGTGCAAAGATTTATTTTCAGGAGTAATACCAAGCGGCTCCTCTGAATAATCACTAGGAAAATGTTCCATTTATAGAATGCAAGATTACAACGTAGTGCTTGGATATACTCTCAACATGTTATGAAAGCTAATATTTGAGGAAAGAGTTTCACTCAGACATTTTTAATATGTTTGTTCCTGTGTGATTGCTCTGGAGAGGAAAATAGTTTAACGTGAACTAAAAAATCCTACAGGAAAGCGTAGTACAATTAAGTACCAGATTAAGCTTTTTGAACTGACCTGTTATTCAGTTCATATCACACCAATTGCTTATATTAAGTATTATTTATAAAATCATACATTCCAGAGGTATGCTTATTAAGTTGATATTTTGTTCCAATATAAAATTGCCTGAAGACACTTCAGTTCATTGACAGCATTTTGACCCAATTCAGAACACATACAGTTTGCGCTTTTTTCTCTCTGGGGAAAGCAGGAGTTTCTTTCTTTCTTTCTGGCTTATCTATGAAAGTCATCTCACCATTAAGAAGCATCACAGTATCTGAAATTTTGCAGCAATCCTATAAGCTCCATCTTTAATTCATACAGTTTTCCTTCCTTGTCTGCATGACTGATTATTTTCAACCTTTGGAGTAAAGAAAATTCCTAGTGTTGGCCATATAAACGATGCATTAATTCTATATTTTAAGGAAGAGTGTTCAATTCCATTTAGAATAAAAGTAACATCAGGTTGTTGTAGGGTGGAAGAGAAGGGAAGGCTCTGGCTATTCAACTATTTAAACGAGTGCCCTGTGCTCATTTTGGAAAAAGACAGGGGCTCCCTGCACCCATTTCTGCTCCAATTTAATGAAGTCGTTAAAGTAGCAAGACTGACAGGTTAATTATCCTTTATAAAAGGGGGACAAATTGAACTGTGTCTTTCCATCATTTTTTGATATATCAAGAAGCTCCTGAGGTGCTCAGATGCCACTCTGGTGAATAGAACAACTAATCCACTCTGCTATTCTTTGCTGACCCTGGTCCCCCCATCGGGGCCTTGGACTATATTGCAGTTGGGGTTTTTTGCTTCACATTCAACAGATTCCACATTATTATAAATTCAGAAGGATTTTTTTCCTCCATATGTTGGCTGACAGCTCCCCTGAAATAACTGATGGCTAAATTTAAACTCTGATGAAAATTAACCCGAGTGTTAAATGCAAACAGGAGCTGCTTGGAAAGAAAAGAGTTATCATGGTAAATGCCAAACAGTGGAAAATGTGTGTAAATTAATGGAGTCTCACTGGTGACAAGCTGTCAAATGGTTTGATGGCTCTTGCTAGTGCTTCAATCCCACTGAAGTTGGCCAGAGGGCAACATGGACAAGTCCTGCTTTTCAAAAAGACCACGGGATGCTTGACAGTAACGCTAACTAGATCATCTAAAGTTCATGGTCAAATAAGATATGGTTTTTTTCTTTTTGCAAAGCTTTGCACTAAACAGAAATCATGCACAGCTGGGCTATGAATGAGATATCAAATTGCAGCTTCAGTACAGCGATCAAAACAGAATGGAGAGACTAAAGAGCAGCGGGGAAAGGAATTAAGTTGAAGTTAGTATCAGGTGGACAATAAAATTCTGGTATTGCTGTATTTGTTGAGCACAGAGAAATGCTTGAGAGCTTGCTGGATGAACATTTATTTCAGATTGGTATTTTAATTTGCTTTAAGAAACAAAATTCATTTTAGTCTTTTACAGAATCCTTCAGCTGAAGTATCCTTCAACACTAAAGAAAGCTTTGATATGTATGGAAAGATAGAATTCTCCCCCCCTCCCCTCCCCCTTACATATACATATGTATATATATAGCCTACTCTGGCAGAGTTTGATTATAGATTAAACTAATTTAGAGAGAATTAAGCTGAAACTGATACAAAAGATCTTTACCAACCTAAGAGATTCTGCTTCTGAAAGTTTTTTTCTGAAGCTCTCATCATGAAATCTTTTCTGTTAATTGCATTCCCAGTCAATTTAACCAAACTTTTGTCTAAATTTTCTGTAGATTGGGCATGGAGTGCAAGACTCTGCAAGCAGCCACTCTTGTGGATAATTAATGATTGCCAGTATTTACATGAAAGTAGTACAGCAATATGCATTCTGGAAATGACTGTCTGTATTGGTCTGGGACATTTCTTTGTAAATGTCATACAGTGTAAAGAGAAACTATATTTGAATAATACCTTGGAGAGGACAAAGGATGAAGTGTGTAGCACTACCCTCCATGAGCCATCCAACTCATGCGACCCCCACTGCTCCATGTCACCGCCTGTGACTGATGTCACCTGTCCACTGATCTGCATCTCCATGGCCTTTCTCCAGGATTACAAATAGTTTTGCCAGTTCAAAAAAGGCACTGACTTTTTGAAGTTCTCCTTCTCCTTCCACAGAAAGTTGATTCCTTCATGACAATAATCTTTGCCTAAAGATCAGGACAGACAAGACTACATCCAGAGTCTGTTTCCACTATATGAAAGAACTTCAGTCTTGCCTCCTGATATACTGTTTAACAGGAGGCCTGGAAGAAGAAAGCCTGTATCTCTTAATACATAAAGATTCAAAATCACATTTGGAATTCTTAATTATTTTACATGAAACAAAACTAATATTACTCATAACTAGAGGTGCCTGATGTTCCCTATAAGAAATGAAGAAATACTTTGCTAAGAGGGTGGTGAGGCCCTGGCACTGACCTGAGAAACTGTGGTGCCCCATCCCTGGAGGTTCAGCAGGCCAGGTTGGATGGGGCCCTGGGCAGCCTTAACTGGGGGGGGCAGCCCTGCCCATGGCTGGGGGTTGGAACTGGGTGATCTTTAAGGTCCTTTCCTACCCAAACCAATGTATAATCCTATCATTTTCATAATCCTCCTGTGACAGCACTCAATGTTGCTGCTTTTGTCTTATATCAATCCATTTTTAAATCTAAGTGATATAGAAGGAAGTCTGATGATTACAAAAATACTTGCCAAAAGCAAATCAGTCTGTACTGTGTTTCCAAGATTGTAACACCCTGGACAAGTTCATAACTGTAAGTGCTTTAACTGGAAATCCTTTTTTCTCTGTCCTGTACAAGCTGTGTTGTGGTGTTCATTAATCTCAGCAACCCTTTTGATTGCACACTGCTGTATCAGGGTCTGGAGACAGAGGTTGTTTACAAAATAGCCTGGAGTAATCCTGATTTCCTGAGAGAGAATGGGATATTTTTTGCTACTTCATGTGGACCATGGGACCTCCTCTGCAAAGTCTGAAATAAATGAAATTTGCCTGTGCATATAAAGGCTAGAACTTTGAACTCAATATTTCTCACCAGCTGCACAGATATGATGGAACTCAGTTTGCTGTCTGGATGTGCTTTCATTAGTTTTTTCATACCACCAGGAAGGTTCATTTCGAGCACTCAGCTGTGTAAATAACTGAGTAACATGTAATTCATTAGGTCCACACCTTCCAGTTGTTGTTCAAGTGTTATGACCAACTCATGCTTAAGTGCAAACTACAGTGAGTGAAACAGTCTGACTTTGCAATCAAAGCACAGTACAGAATAGGAGGAACTTAGAAAGAGTTCTGCAGCAGAGATAACCTTAAAAATACCTAAAATATGGATCCCACAGATCCAAAGCAGTAATGTGAAGCTGTGATAGGTGGGCATCTTTAGGGTTTTTCAGTGGGAGCAGATGAATATAAATAAGGTGCACAGACAGTGTATAGAGGAGAGGGGGAAACTAATGAATGTTCTAACTACTGGGTTTGGTAACAAGATGAAAACATGTTGAAGTTGACTTGCCTTGTGCTGCTGCTTTTGTAAAAGCTGTTAGCAAAACTGAATGCCTCTTTGATGCAGAAAAAGAAAGCTATGTATCTTAGGGATATTATGGTAAACATTTCATTCATTTGCTTAATCAGTAAATAGCTGATTGGCTAACAAGTGTGACTTTGGCAATCTTTCTGAACTGGGGCATTTTCAAGAGAAAATATTTTCTAACTCTGGGATCTTTAAAAAAATCACCAGCCCTTAGGGAGCTGTAATCTCCAGTCCCCAATATTATTCTACGTCTAAAAACACAGGGCTGTACAGAGATAGAGCTCATCTGTTAAACTCTCTCCAGAACAGGAGGCAGTAGAAATCTGCCAGCATGGTCTTGTGTGAGTGTTATTTGCACAGCTGGAAATGTAGAGCAGATCAGATTAAAATACTTTTAGTCCTCAGCAAGTGTCTCTTGCATAGGGTTGTGCTGTGCCATTCCTCAGCCTCACTGGGAGCCAGAAGAGGAATTGCTAATACAGCTCATTTGTGCTTGGTGCTGACATGCCTGTGTCTACCAGAAGAGCTCCCGCAGTGTTTACCACTCTGTTGATGTTTTTTCCTAAAACTACCTCTCATTCGGGAAGAGTTAAATATGTCAGCAGTGACCAGGTCCTGTCAGATGTATTTCACGCAGCTACTCTTTGAATAGTCTTCAATTGAAATTCATAACTGATCTTTGAAATCTGACTCAAATATGACTGCTGTTCTGATGAATATCCTACTCCCTGATCTAGAAATCCCTATCATTTCCCTAGGAAGACTGGGAATTATTTCTTTGGAAGGAGAGATCAGTAGGATGGGTGGAAATTAACCTGCCTAGAAGACTAGGCTTCTGATATTTCCCACATCCTTCTTTTATCAACAAGCACGTGTATGAGCACAATGTCATATTTCTCTGTACTGACTTTTTGTTGTTATAGGTGGGAGTTGTTTTTTTTTTTATCTTAACATAGCTTATAGCAGCTGGTTTTGGTTTAGAGTTATTCCACTAAATGAAAGGACATGGGTTAAAGTAGAGTCTACTCCATACTTCTGCATAATGTCAACATGGGAAGTAGTTGCAACATGTAGATACAAAGAAAAGAAGGGGAAATACAACCTAGCAAATCAAGCACCTTTAGTCTGTGCGAGAGCTTATAGGATTTCTGCTGTTGATATCATTGCATATATGGCAAATAAGAAACATAATGACAGTTAAATATATATGTACAAAGAAAGCTAGCAAAGCACACTTTATAGGAATCAGCTTTTTGCTTATCATGAAGTGATGGATAATTTCTGGAGTGCTTCAGGAAGGGAGAGTAAATGATGCAACTCAAGAAAAAAGAAAATGATGCTGGAGTAATCAGGATGTGAGGTGAGGAGATAATGTCTGGGATTTATCTTTATACAGTCAGATATGAAAACAGGTATCATGGAAATGGCACACAGTAAATATCTCCAGTGTTTAGATACAGGCTTCTGTGTAGACTCTGTTGGTGATAATGTCCAAAGTATACACCAAGACAGCTGATAATAGAAAAGAAGGGAAGAAAGGAAACCTGGGCAGGAAGTCATTTGTCTGAAAAAATAACAAAGTTTAGGGTTTTTTTCTGAGTAAGTTTACTGTTTGATTTACATTAAACACATTTGAAGGGAAGTAATAATAATGCAATATTTTATTTTTGAAATTATATAACAGATTTATGTTTCAGTATAAAGGTTGGCAGAATCTTTAAAAGGAAAGTAAAACATATATCAAAGTTAAGCAAGGATAAAAAGAACTCCTATGCAGTACGCTTAGGGAGGTAAGAGGAGAATGTGTCAAAACTGATGGGCTGAAAGTCATGGCAGGAAGCCAGACTGATGGGCAATGCTGAAGAGGATCAAGTCAGAGAGATGGGATTCAGCAGCTAAGAGACCAGAAAGAAACAGTAGTTCCAGTTTAACTTGGAACAGGTCAAATGAGGAGCCATTTTCTTGGAGTTTAGGAGAGTTGAAATAAGGTTTCAGAACAAATGAAAGATGTCAAGATGGGTACATGCAACTGATATTCAGCCAACTCTTCATCATATCAGTATCAGAGGAAGAAAGATGGTGGGAAGAGCAGAGGCCATCAGTCAAACTGAGAGGAAGACTAAGGCCAAATGAAGCAACTTGCCACAGCAGGATTAGATGGGGAGTGAGAAGTAAAGAAACTAAGTTTCTGAATGAAAAAAAGACAGCACTGGAAAGATTAGAGGGGAGTGAGAGTAGCCTTAAGCACATGTGAGATTTAAAATGTCTGAGGAAGGAGCTCTTGTGCTAAAAGGAAGGAGGGATGGGAAGATCTTGAATAACCTTTTTATGGAAAAAAGAACATGAGGAGAAACTGTGAGGAGAAGAGCACTTTATCCATAAGAGTAAGAAAATTCACAACAGAAAGATGGAAAAGTAATATAAAAGCTGGAAAAGTAATATAAATTCAGTGGATGAAAAACTGTCAAGATTTGTACGGGTGTCACTGAGGAGTAGAGAAGAAGAAGAGAAGAACTGACAGAGTTCCTTAGGAACAATCATCTGCACCCCCTACAAAGTGGGATGCAGAAGATGTATTTGTCTACATATTTCTAAGCTGGTGATCACAGGATACATACTAGCAGATTACCTTCAGATCTGTACCTGAAAGGTATTGGAAGCCAAATCTCTTAAATGTTGTGTTGTTAGTTGTGTTGCCAGAAAGCAGTTATTAGTTCTGTTAGCAGAACATCAGTCATCTCCCCTAAAGTCTATGAATCTACTTTGGTCATAATACTGACCTGCTTATTTGTCTAATGGGTTGGAAATTAGCTTTCGCGCCCTGTCAATATATTATTGCAATTATTACAATTTCTAGCCAGATAATCTGAACAATTATTAAACAGGGTGGATATAGAGGTGTTTTGTGCTGTTTTGTACTTTTTTCTGTTTGCTTAATATAGGATAGATGTGAAGCTCTGGTAATTAATTTCCTAAAATTTCTAAGAGGAAAAATCTATGTATTTGTTACAAATTAGTTTTCTTCCATTTTCCAAATCCAGCTTAATTCTTAGTAACAGCTATTCACCTTAACATCTTCAAATCTATTTTTTTTCTCTCATTCTTTTGCTAAAATGATCTATTTATACCACCAGTAAGGAGAGAGAGATTTGCTCCCTTGAAAGTGCTTACCTCTCCAATTAATGTATTAAAAATTCTACAGTTTCTGCTTGCCTGCAGGTATGTCAAACGAAAGAAGATTTCAGACTTCCCGAAAAACAAAAACTTCACAAATAATAATAATAATAATAAAATAATAATATAAAAACTCCCAATAAGATGCCCCTGGTCTTGTTACCTTTTTAGATGTCAGAAAACATTTCCATGAAATGTGTTCTTACAAGGTAGTCTGAACTGCTCTGAAATGCTCAGTGGTTTGCGTTGAGTGACATTACTCTTGCAGACCTCTTGTAAAAGTGCGTTATCAGATGATGTTTTGACAGATTTTTACAGGCATGATTTTGTTTTCCCTTCCTTCTTTCATGAATAATTGGAGAAACTGATTTTAAATCCTTCCCTCTCTTGTGTATTGAGAGGAAAAAATATTTAAGTCTTTACCTACTCTTGAAAGGCAATTTAAAAAACAAAAACAAAAAAAAAAAAAACCAAAAAAAAAAACCTCCAAAGCTGCTGGAGTTGGAATTACACTGTTATTAGGACTTAGCAGTCCATAGGCCAGCATTAATAGATAACCAAGCTCCTTGCTGGTTTAAAGCAGTATTAGCAGGCTTTCAAGCATCCTGAGTGTAAGGATGCTGTGTGACGCCTAATCAGTGACCGACTTTCTGATCCCCAGCGGATTAGAAATAACAACTCTGCAAAGCATAGCAGACTGAAAGATGCAGAACCGTCCTGTAGCGCTGTATCAGTCTACAGGTAACTGACACTGTGACTTCCTCTGAATAACTCGAGCCGGTCTTCCTTCTCCATCTTTTTACCTTTCTTGCCATCTGTTCCTGCTGCTCCGGCAGCCTCCCCGCTCTCCTCCCGCCAGGGTCTGTCTAAGCAGAAGGGTACGAGAGCCTCTGATGAGGTAGGCCTCGGGCCCCTCCATCACTCCTAGCCACGAGGAGAGCACCAGCTGTCTGGCTTCATTTGCATTTTCTCTCCAAAATAATGAAATTAGCCATGAGTATCCTGAGGTGATGCGAGACGCAAATTTAGGCTCAATGTGTCAGTGTGCACTAGGGAGGGAGAGGGAAGGTCATGGAGGCATTCGGAGGATGCTCACAGCATGGAAATTGAGGGCAAGGAAGCTTCTGCCTCCTGCAAGAGGCACAAAAGCACTGTGACCAAGGGAGGTACTCTGTGTGTAGCAAGCCTTTCCACAACCCCCACCCACATGTTCATGTTCTTACATGCAATGGACATGTCTGTGCTGCCCCAGTAAAAACTTTATTCCAAAGAGTGATAAAATACAGCTGTGGTTTATCTTCATGCCAGCCATGCTCTGAGGTCCAAATTATGGCTAGTATTTTAATTTGTAGGTTATGGATGTTTCTGATGAAGCTGCTCTTGCCTGCCACCACAGGTTTGCCACAGCGCTAACATTTTTAATTATTTTAATTAATTTGGTCATTTAGGACTTGCCACAGCTGTTGTACAGCACCACAGCTCCCTGGCTCTGCTTCTTTTTTCTTCTTGCCTGAAGTAGAGGAAAATGTTTGTGAAGTATTCCTAAAATTATGGCTAGTGGAAATGAACGAGGAGAACAGGCTGATAAGTAAGCTCTGCAAGCTCTGTCTGTGCTAGGGATGATCATGGATTCTTTTGGTTTTGCTTTTATTCTTTGCATATATCTGAACAGCATGTATTTATACAGCATAAAAGGAAGCTGGCTTTTCAGAGTCTGTACTTTCTTTGTGTTAATTATTCTCCAGAGATAGTGTATCTTTGGATAGTCTTTAGGATACATGTAGATTTGCAATGGAGAACTAACACTGCACCTAGATGAAGACTAAAATATTTAGAAATATGAATTTTGAAAACAAAATATTATTTTTTCTTCTGTGCAAATTTGTTCACACATGCTTATGAACTAGTTTATGCATGCAAGCAACAGATTCTGAGAGTATGTTACAAAATACTATCAAAAAGTTGAAGTTTTCATATTTAAAAGTTAATGTTCTCACTCACCAGTGGATCCTATTACACACTTATCCTCCCAAAATAAATCAGTGCACTCAGATTTTACTATCAGATGCTCATATTAAACTTCTTGTGGAAATGAAGAATTAGCTATATATCATAAATGTATCCAAGTGGGAGTAGTTTATGCAATTAATACATTTAAGAATATGGTAGACTACAGGAAGTTATTATAAAGTATTTCTATACAAATTATTTGCTCCACTGCAGCAAGCTAGGTGGCTACATGCATATAAGTATGTGTGTATCCATAAAGAAATGAAGCACCAGCTACCAGAATGGATTTGGCAACTCATTGCATGTCCAGTCTATGAAGCTGGTGAGAGCTTCAAGTGTAACCTGCAATATTGCATGTCCTTGTATCACTGTGAAGTCATATGTATCACACAGTTTTTCATCTTTCATTTTATCTACATATTGACTATATGGGTTTTCCATCCAAGAGGTTTTTACAGGGTAACAGGGTGTTGTGCTGGGCAGCAATATTTAATTATAAATATTTATCAAAAAGCTTGAGTATGATTTGCCTTGATTTGCACTAATTACAGACTTCTGATACCTTCAACTCTAGCTCAGTTATCTACCTGCATCTTCAAATATTTTGTACTTCATTACCTGTTCTCTCCTACCACGGTTCACATGTGCTTAAAGAGTAAATAAAGTTAGAAGAAACTAACATGGTATTGCCCTTTTAAAATCTTCCATTACTCTGAAGTGAAAACAGACGCCATAAGATTGGGCCAGGATATTTTGAATTCATTAGAGTTTCCAGTGGTTAAAGCCAAACTGATTTTGCCATTTGTAGTACAGTGGTTTTTGTCATACCCTTGTAAGTTTAAGATGTGATAGAAGACAGTAGCTGGCATCTGCGACATTCCTGTATCTTATTAAGGAGGATATGGGTATCTCCTATTACAGCCACGAAAAGGAGTAGATTCATATGCAAATGCTGACTGCTCAAACTTATTAGGCATCTCCTTCTTAGGAGTTTCAAAGTCCTGGCTTTGTTCTACTCAAGTTCAATGGTAGATACATATCTGACAATGCAGATGTACCCATTTTTCTTAGTTGACTATTCCATTGTATCTCCCTGCTTGCTTACAGTTCTATATCATCTATTGTTTCCAGCAGTGAAATAACTTTTCCAACACAAAATCCTGAATATATTTGGCTAGTAAAACGTGTATAGCAAATGCATAGTAAAAAAAAATACAACAAAACAGTCCCATGAGCCTCCCTATTTTGGGGGGGAAACTTTATATCTCATGAGTATAGGGAACACAGAAATACAAAGTGTGCAGGTTCTCTGGGACAGAGCAAGTTAAGAAGTACTTTGGCATCTACAATTATTCTCAGATATACTCAAGATATCTTTTTTTTGACTTACTGTCCAGATAGAATTATTTAAATATATGGTAAAGAGAAAATGGGAAGTCAATATTAGAACAATTTTTAACTGTCTAAATCTCAGTAAAATTATATTCCTTACATTCTTGCAATCTGGTTCTCATCTTTCTATCACAAGTTATTTTTCCAAACATACCAATGACTCAGACCCCTTAGTGCTTACTCACCACTTACAATGATGCACCTTACCTGACAGCTCTTCATGTCAATCAAAAGTCTGGGTCAGGCACTTATCAATTGACCCTGAGTTAAAGATAGACCCTCATTTCAGCACCTGTCAATAGCATCTTCTGATGCATTTAGAGTGGAGGTTGTATCAGTAGAGTGATTTGTACCATAACACGTGTGGAGTCAGAATAAAAGGAAATATTTCTAAAGTTGGTTTCTGGTTTATTTTCTTATTTAAAAAGAAGAAGAAAAAAAGAACAACAAAAAAAGAACATTTTTTTCTTTGTCCATAGGACAATTTTCACTATATTGATATAACTGGGAAATGTGCCGATAGCGAGCAGTGCAGTAAGCCCTACCAACACATACTGTTAAAATCTTTGCTAACTTCCCATTCCTTTTCTAATATAAATGAACACAAATCAAATGCTGGTCTCTTGTACTGTGCTAATGTGTAAGGAGAACCTTTTGATTATTAGCTGCAGTTACCATGAGCTCCCAACCTGGGATGGTGTCTACACTTCTCCTTCTGAGGTGTTAATCACAAATCTGCCAATCCTGTCCCACTTACAAGACAAGGAAAGAAATGTGAACATGTAAAAATTCACAGAGGGGCCCAGGAAAATTTCCCTGACACACTCCCGCTGTGACACCACAGCAATTGAAGAAGGCCTGTCATTTGGTTGTCAACCTTTGACCTCAACCAGACATATTTTGAAATGATGTGAAAAGAATTGCTGTGCTGTACGGCTGGCTCCTTACAGCTTTGCATGTCTGTCCTTGATGTCAGTCAAAAGTAGTTAACTGGCACCCATGGAGTCTTAACAAAAAAAAAAAGAAAGCTCCTTTAAAATATCAGTAATGACTTCTGTTAGCAAGACTAGCTCTTGTCAAGTAATGACTTTACGACATAAGGTATTGTTTATCTAGGCATCGTTCTCTTACTTGCATTTTAATGAGTCTAATTAATAATAAGTTAGAAGTCCTCAGCTATTTCTTCACAGCTGGACCATATGCACTAATTACACTGAGTGTGCAAACTTAGACTAATCCCTTCGTCAAAAGAAATATTTTAATTTAAAAAACCTCAATGTACTTTTTTTTTTCACCTGATTACTTTCAAGATGTAATCTTTCCATTCTGGCAAATTTGCACAGAATCAAAGTAAACCTGGGAGTGGAGAAATTCCATACTTTATAGTTTTTCTCCTGGCAGACTTCATTCTTAAAATAATTGAGGAAAAGAGCAGAGTGGTGTCAGGTTCATTTTCGATGCACGTTAGGTTCCATAAAGGTAAGAGATAATAACTTTTAATTTGAAGGATAATCACTAGTTTCTAGGAAAAGATCCTTCCTGAACAGAAGGATGAAGGATAACTAAGTCTTGGTGCAGATGAGGGGGGTTTGTTTCTATTGTCAAAACACAACAGCAACAACAAATCTGCCTAAAAGTGATATTATTAGTCCCAGTATAATAATGTGAATATTAGATCAAGTATTACCATTTGAAATTAACAGGGGTGTTTCCCCATAAATATACATATTTGCCAACTAATTAAATATTTGCATTTATAATAATTCCTCATTTTATTCTGATTAGGCAAGTTACATGATTGGTGTTTGCTTCTTTTTTCAACATGAAAAAGGCCCTTCAATAATTTTAGAATTCTTTAATAGTACATTTAACTACATAACACTCTATAGATTGCAATAGAGTACATTAAGAGCTACAAATAAGAACTACAGTTAACTTCCTACTGATTCTATGTCTGTGTTAGAGTTAAGTAGATTAAGTAGACTGATATCAAAATAGGGGTGGTTCAGTAACTTAGAAGAGAATGTAGAATAAATTCTGATATCCAAATCCTGTTACCAGATGTGAAAGTGTTTAGTCATCAGATGTCCATAAAGTCTTTAACTTCATATGAGTTCAAACTCGCATTTGTCTGCCTGTTTTCACATCAGAAGCAGAAGTCAAACAAGTCTCATAAAACATGGAGCTCCTCAAGTCTAGCTGACAGTATCACTGTTGCTCAGAATTAAAGTTTCACTCAGCTTTTTTTTGTTAGCCAGTAAAATATGTTACATTCATATCCTTAAACAATGAAAACAATTGGATTTTTGTTCTTGAGTTGAAAGGTAGATTTTGGCACTTTCAAGTTATTCCAATCAATTCTGCATTCACAGCAACCTCAAATATGATGGGGTTCATTCTTAACAGATATTCTGTGCCTGAGTCCAGGTCCTCTACTTTTCAAAAGTCACAACTACATATGGTTAGCTGAAATGCCCATAAGTATCCAGTTCATTAGCATGTGAATTTCAACGGCAGCAATGGAATGAATAAACTAGAATGAGCAAATATTGCTATCAGGAGGAGAATGTTTGATTATAAAGTAGTATTTCTATATATACACACTGTAAAGACCTTTTCCACAACAAAACATGTTAAGCAGTTAGCTGAGCCTAAGTTCATTTGTTGAACTCATGAGGCATTTCATCAAAGGAAAAACTGAACAAAATTTGGGTTACCAGACAGAGACCCAGTTTCATCCTGAAAACTCACTGTTGATGAAGTGAAAGCAGTTATATGTGGAATTCATATTCTCACAGGCCAGTCAGGGACCAAATCTCTAATACATACTGATCTGAGGAATAGGAAAGGTTCTTTTTATTTTATTTTATTTTGTTTGTTTGTTTGTTTACTTATTGATAAAAGCACAAAGCTTATGCAAAGATTTGCGTATGTTATGGCTTTTCCAAAGTGTTTCAAAGGCCAGTGGAATGAAGAAGTGAACACCAGCATTGGTTTTGCTAAAATATTTTACTATATTTTATCCAGAATCATTTTAGCTATTTCTGGGAATCTCAGCAATTCCAGCATATTCACAGGGAGGCTGTTAGGCCATCTAAAAAAGCTTTGCCAATAACTGTTTTACTGATGTGCTCAGTTTACATTTTCCATTTCTTATCTTCATTCCATTAGCCCCTGCTGCACATCACTGTATATTTTTATACTTCTTCATTCCTTCTGGCTCATCCAAGCTACATATCATTGCAAACTAGTATCTCATGCTCCCCTATTTGTTGTTTAGCCTAGCTTTCACTATGTATCTTCATACTTTTCAAGCATTGCTACAGTGAAGTGCTATTAACCTTTCAAGCATTGACTCTGGAAATAAAACAGTTCTTTCATAATTACATACTCCATGCATAATAGTTTGCATTAAAAATTAATAATGATAGTTTATCTTCTTTACAGAAAAACAGTTGAGTGAAATTAAGAAGAGCTTTTACAAAACTGTAACATGCACTGTTGTCATTTGGAACAGAGGGAAACTTTCCAGAAATACAATTCATTGAGTTTGAGGTTTCTATTTTATGCCGTTCACTTGGAAAGCTGAATCTATTGATTACTTCTCTAATTTGTATCATTTCCCTGGGTCTCACCAGACAGAGTTATTACTCCAGAAAATCTCCCCTCAGTTAAACACTTATAGCCTAATCCTCAGCATCCAAAGAAGTCTCAGCCTTCTTTGGACAGCAAGTTCCCATATGTACAGACTTCACTACTCCAAAGAGCAATGCAATTCTGGTATAGTCTCATCTGTGACCCACACCTGCAAAAGCAACCCAGCATAAAACAACTTTTAGGAGATTATTATCAGGGTAGAGGGGCAGATACAAAGGAGTAGTTCTCTTAGCTCTGTGCTCTGTTTTCTGACGGCAATTGCATGTTTCATAATAGGATTTTTCTCTCCCTCATAGGCTTATGTTCACCTTTTTTCTTAAGGAGGTGAATGTTTTGGGTTAGGTACTGCCCATCCACAGGTGTCCTTGATGTGACAGGGTGAACTCCGGAGTCAGAGTTTGACAGCACCACTAAACCACATTACATTAAGGAATAAACAGAGGAAAGGCAGCAGAAAGGACCCTGAGTGGAAATCCCTTTGGTTCCTTTCCTGAAGAACAGCTGCCAACTACAGTAATTTAGGGTTTGATCCAAAGCTCCTGGAAATCAGCTTGCTTTCATTTTTGGTGGTTATTACCTGCAGCAGCACTTCCCCTGAATGCTCAAGACCTCCAGTTGTGAATCACGGCATGGAAGAAAAGGAGGCCGACTGTACCTAAATTACCTCCTCTGTACTTAATTTATGCTGATGCTAAACTTTGTTCTCTCAGGACCTTCCAAATATAGACACAAAATTCTCTTTCCATTGGAAAGCTGAGAATCTTTCCTCTCCAGAAGGTTAGAGCTCCAGTTTATAACCTTGATATATTGTCTCATTCTAACCTTGTTATTTAATTAAGTCTGGGCTCCAGAGCAGTGCATTTCTGAGATGCTAATACTATGTCTGTTGAAGAAGAGGACATTGCTTTGCTTTTTTAAAGGCAGAGCACCTATGTAAGATTTACATTTTACGTACAATACTAATTATGATCACAGAAGTTACTTCTCTAAAGCCTTTTGCTCTTTGCTTCTCATAAGGTAGATCTAGATAATTCAGGTGCATTCATAATATTCCCAATTATTGTTAGCTACGATTAATGTATTAATCTAACCATATGGAATTAGCATATTAGTCTCAATATTGCAACTACTGTCCTATTACCTTTATGGCTTAGGACTTGGAGAGTTTGTGCAACTGGATAAATTCGGAGGAGTGTGATTAATTTCCTTTCATTTTCATCTTTTATTTCCAGTACAACCAATGTACTGTTTCCAGAATACACTGGGAGACTGTCACGGAGTGAGCTTTAGAGAGAACTCCGTGACAGCAGGAACAAACTCGGGGAGAGAAGGAACAAAGTACCTCCCCTCCCCAACAGCACGTGTGGCGCGGACCGGCCACGTGCGCTCCGAGAGAGGGGAAGGGAAGGGAAACTGCGAATGGGTCTAGGAGGGAAAAGGTGAAAAAAAAAAGAATGATCTGAGAACGAACGGCAGTTTAATGAACCCAAATAACACTAAACAACAACGAGAGAGTTTCAACAAGGAGAAAATCAAGTCCAAATCTCACCTGCGGGCTGTAGGAGCCGAGAAGTTCCGACCACGCTGTCTCCTCGCAGGGAACTGGGCCAGAAACCCCGTCGCCTTCCCGACCTCCCCTCCGGTGCCAGTACCGGCCCGCCCCCCCCATGCCCAATTAAGGCAGTGCACAGAAAAGAAATGACGACTGACCTCATCTCTCAGGTCCACCTAAGATCTCTACTAAGAGCTCTGGCAAGGCATTTAGGTACATTGTTTCAAGATTTTTTTCCCATGTATAGCTCTTTAAGATGTCACAAAAAGGGTTCACTGAAGATTACTGACATATCTAGCATTTGCTGTGGTTCAGTAAGACTGTTTTATCATACTATGATAGAATGGTTTTGTTGGAAGAAAACTTAAAGGTCATCTAGAGCCAACTCCCTCGCCATCAGCAGGGGCAACTCCCACTGGATCAGGTTGCTCAAAGCCTCATTCAACCTGACCTTGAGCACTTCCAGTGCTGGGGCATCCACAGCTCTTCTGGGCAACCTGTCCCAGTACCTCATCAACATCATCACGAAGAATTTCTTTATATCTAGTCTAAATCTACCAACTGCCATTACCCTTGATATAATTCTATCAGAGCTTTAGCTTTCTTAATCCAACCCTTGGCTGCTCAGATAATTTCTCTGTATTCCACTCAGGCTACTTGTCCTTGCTTGTAGACCTCCTTTTTGTATATGAGGTTGTCCAGGAGCTTCTTGTTCATCCATGCGGGATTCCTGATGTTTTTGCCTGACTTCCTTGTTGTTGGGACACATTGCTCCTGAGCTTGAAGGAGATGATCCTTGAGTATTAATCAGCTTTCGTGGGCCCCTCTTCCAGGCCTTTATCCCATGTTACTTTACCAAGCAAATACCTGAACTGACTTCTGTCTTCTCTCCTGAAGTCCAGTGTACTGAGATTGCAGTGCAAGAAGCTCCTTGGTGTTCTAAAGATCCTGAACTCCACTGTTTTGTGGTCACTGTATCCAAGTCTGCCCTTGAGCTTCACTTTCCTCTCAAACCCCTCCTTGTTGGTGAGAATATATAGAGGCAAGTTGTTTTGTGCTTTTTTTAAAGGGAGCTATTTGATGTTGATCAGATCTTTTAAATGATAGAAGTGTTCCCAGAGGAAATGGATTAGTAAGCAGAGGGTAGATGAGGCAGTCAAAAGCACAAACTGCAATTTACCACATGGTCTGTGTAATTTATCACACAAACGTCTCTGACACATACGTGCTACGTGTGTATCCTACAAGTTTGATTGTGTTGCTCTTATCTACTCAAGATTTTACCCAGTCTTCTTCCAGTGCTGAGAAAAATGTTAAGTAGCAGAGAGTTTGCAACTGCTTAGTCTGTGGAGCACAGTATAATTAAGAAAATATTCATAGCAGCGATTCATTGTGCTGAGAGGATCATCACAAAATGATCATTAAGATAGATGCTGAAAATTAGACCCAGACTGAGTTTAGATATGAAGGTACAAGAAAGAATAGCATCTTAAGAACCTGATGCAGGTTAGTTAGAAAATACTTTGTGCATCTCTACACACTCTACATGCAGTACTGAACAGAGGTGTCTGCGCTAGCTAACACATAGAGATGTATTTTTTGCAGTCTGCAGATGACTGCATGGATGTTAATGAGATTCAGTCATTTGTGCTAGAGGCAACATTTCTCCTAGATCATCTTATTTGTCCCATATTTTTATCTCCTGCCACATCAAAAGGGTTTAGTTTGCTGGAGTTTCTTTAAAAGTTACATTGTGAAAACAGTACAGGCATCATGCTGTGTTCACCCAATAAAGTTTTGCACCATAATTCCTATGAGGCTTTGTGCTCTTATGAAAACACTGAAACAAAATCGGTATTTTAATAGAAAGAGCTTATTGATTAAATTGTAACACATCTATACTATCAGTTTTTTTCAGCTGTGACTATACATTCTATGCAGGTCCTTTACTAAGTGAGCATTACCAATAAAGAGTGAATAGCCACCACTTCTTAATTACATTTTACATTAAAAAATGGAAAGTGCTGTATATGTTGTTAAGGCAACAGTGCTAAAATAAACAGAATAAATTCAAGTTCAAGGGTACATTTTTAATGATAATATAATTTAGTAAACACATCATCATATCTTGCTACCAGTACTGTTTAGATAGCATACTGTAACATTTTCATTATCTAAGTTTTGAAAAAAGGGATATTTGAGACAGATCAACATAAAATAGCTTAAAACTGCGTGGCTTAGATTTCTTTAAATCCATGGTAAAAAGTGTTAACAAACAGAGGATGACTCCCCAGAACAATGGTATATATTACCCCAGCTAAATGAGTGGTAAAAATATAATGAAACACCATTTTGAGGTAAGTATGTAGGGAGACACAGGCCAGCAATGACAATTGCTGATGAAGTCACCCCTCTTACTACCCCAAACAGTTACATAAGAAACCCACTAGAGTTTTGAGAAGAAGCTTGTGACATTCCGTGAGTTTAATCATGTTCAATTCATTAACACAATTAGAGCTGTGAACAGATCTATCGACAAAGCCAGAATTACTTAGAAACAGCTACCAGGTCATAGATTATTGGAACTTTTCCTCCATCTCTATACGTCAGCCATGATTCCCTGCAAAAATGCATCAGCCAGTCATTTGGGAATATATTTTTCATGGAATAAGCTTGTTATTTTCTCTAAATTAGTTTTTGCGTTTCAGCAGAAAGGCCTAATTGCATCCTATTATTAAAAGTAGCCTCCAAACAAAGACCTTAAAATGCATTACTGTCACACAGTTGTGATTGATTCCTCTGCTAAATTTGTTTATCAGCCTATTACTAAGATACATTTTAGGTTCAGAGCTTGATCAAAATCAGAATTCCCTCAAAATTTCTGGAGGACCTCTCTAAGATCCACCATTTTGTTCTGAGTACGTGTATACAAGTACTAGAAGTAAATCAGTGAAGTGACTGGCAATTCAGGGAGAAATGTACAGGGGATCTCTCACAGGAGAAAATCCTTTCTTGAAATCCTATTCCACACTCTCACCACGGCACCTCCCTTTTTGTGATCCACTCCCTACACCTGTGAGTCACAAGAAATTTCTGCAAGGTTTAAACATTCCTTGTGAAAGTGTTTTCATGCTATTGTACTTCTCAAAAACCTGACTCCACTGGAGCAGGATTGCCATCAAATGTTGTGGTTGTTTTCACAGGCCCGCTGTGATAAGGGAACCAAGCAAATGGAAGGAAATGTTATGAATCCTTTTGGGCACTCTGCTGCACTTCGCACTGATTACTTTCGCTCTACCTTGAGCATTAGGAGACCTGAGTAACGGAGATAAAGTATAAATTATATCTTTACTTTCCTCAGTGCAGGAGGAACTTGTGCGAAGGGTCCTCTCTAATTACAGGTGATTGGGAAAAATCTCATTGCAAATATGTGTAGAACCAGGAGGCTCCTATGGACAGGTAAGCAGCCCTAGTTTTGTAATTGATAGATGGTGTAAGACTAAAGGCTGTGTGCATATTGGTCCTTTCCTTTTTCTTTCTTTAATTCACTTTTATCAGCACAGCTTTGTTCCCCTTGTTCACAGGACACAAAAGAGCCCCAGAAAAAAATAGTTTCACAGCAATTTACTTTTAATACAGAAATACTGGTCAGCTAAGAACCTACTTTGAGTGAAGCTCAGAAATTGCTTGATCTATTTTCTAAAAAGGTTTTGTAGTTCTAGGGGCAAAGCAACAAATAAAACCAAAACACTGTCAGAGTCTACACTGTCACTAATTTATGACAGGCAATAAACTGGATCACCACTGTTCCTTTGTTAGGCTTTATGAACAGTTTGACAGGTCTGGATTCTGTCTAACAGAAGGCAGTATTCCACAGCTCCATGTCATCTGCTTCACAGATTTATTTCCTTGGAAATAAATTTGATTGGAATAGTCAGTTTCCAGTAGGTCCTGACAGAGATGTCTACAGAACTGCATGTGGCTCTGCATCTCTGTTGCATCCTTCATGGAATGTATAAAGTCTGCGTGTGACTTCTCATCACAAACAAATAATAGTCTCCTACACTAACACAACTTAGCATTGTTTTGCAGAATCATTAACACTCATTATTACATTACAGAATGAGAAGAGGACAGGGTATTTTTGGTCAGGACTGGTAGTGCTGATTTATTTCTTACCTTCTTCTGAATACATGGAAAATTCCCAAATAGAATACGCTTACCCTGACAGACACATTGCAATAGTAAAATGTGTATGTAGCTTTTGCAACATTTATAGTATATTAATTACAGAGATGTTTCTAAAAATATGGTTAAACTGTTGGATCTACCTTAATTGTACTATTAAAACCATATATACTGTGCATTCACTATTACACAAACAATTCACAGAGCATATAAAGGGTTTTAATAGCTGTCGTAAAAATTAATAATAAGATATGTAGAGGATAAGCTACCATGAAAACATCAGAGGAAAATGATGACCTTTATGTTTTAGATGATAGCCTGCATGTATGCTATGGTGGTACTTCCATTCAGTTAATGCTTTGTTGAAAAGATGCGTGTGTTACATAACCTGCTGGTTTAATGCATTAGCTTTTCACATCACAGGACCAAAGTTAAATTTGATTTTGGCTATATCTCAGTTGTGTTTTGGAGGGTCCCTCTTCTTAATGAATTTCTCAAACTGCAGAACTATAATAGCATTTGGTACAATTAATCAGAATTAATCTTTCCTGCACAGAAAGAATCTGGGAAAAGTATACTTGTGGCTGTATATGTCACTGCAATAGTGAAGCTAAAATGTCATTCTATCTGACCTATTGCATTTTTAATGTCATTAAGTAAATAAAATTAATCAACTAAGTTGATGCTATGAGTGCTCTTCAGAAGCCAATAATGAACTGACAATAACAGTGCATAGTTTAATGTCACGTTATGTTGGTGATGAGCTGATGGTTGGACTACATGATGATCTTAGTGGTCTTACCAACCTTAAAGATTCTTTGATTCTAATAATAACAGATAGATAGTCTTTTTTATCATTAGCTGAAAGACCAGGAAATGTGATTATCTGTAATAATATACACATCTGACTCCACAGCATCATGAAGAGATACCTGGCCAACTTTGGCTGTAGATACAGCACTCATATGTAGACTTGTATGTCCATTCTGGAACGTAAAGCTGTACTGCATCCAAGTTGACACTGGAATGAGCTGTGTTAGACACACCTGCATGGTGAACACCCCTGCAATAATTCTTTAAACAAGGTTAAATGCACCAGCATAAATCAGCATAGCATCCATAAGCTAAATTTATTTCTTTAAAACAAAAATGAAAAGTACAGAAAGCTGGAAAAGGTTTACATTCAGAAATAGACAACAGCTTTCAGTCTGCAACTAAGCTTTTCCCTGTCCAACACTAATACTTTCTTTGCTTTAGCTTTTTAAATCAGTCTTTCAGTGTATTACAGCTGTAAGTCATTGTGGATCTACTATAGACACAGAAGTGGCAGAAGACTTCTCTTTGATGTATGAGAGACACAAGTTCTGCCCCTGGCTTCCTAAAGCCTCTTCTTGCTTACAGCATAAGAAATGTAACAGTGTGGAGTTTAAATCAGTGGAGTGGCTGAGACTGACTCAAATGCACAGAAGCTGATTGATGAAGCATGATGCATCCCTTAATTAAGCAGAAGCTACTAATAAAAATGAACTTACTGGATGATTTGTGTGATTCTTGCAAGGCGGCCATATGTGCTGCACACTGGTAGTGGGAAAGGGTGGTAGGCAGCTGATGATGGGAAACTACAGAAGAGGAAAGTTGTTAAGAGAGGCAGTTTGGGCGCTGTCACTATCTCAGGGCAGTCTGTAATTAATGTCCTTCTCTCTTATCCTTGTCTCTGTGAGAAGTTGTCCTCTCCTCCCTCTCTGCATCCTTTCAACATTAGTGCTTGCCATCACTGCTGCTCCCACACCAGTATCTAGTTTTACTTCTTCAGCTGTGATTGCAGCATTTGGGGGAGATAAAACTCCTTGAATCTGCACATCTGTTCCCTTTTCTGTGAGCTATAAATGTGCTTGTCTCAGCAAACCTTTACAGCAGTCAGAGTCCAGGTAGCTCTCCCAGTGCTCATCTCACTGCAGCACCCTGGGTGGGAGCTGGAGCAGGAGAACACTGTATGAGTGGGATCAGGGGGAGCCTCCTGGAAGTCATTCTCTGTTGTTGCTTTACCTAAGCATGCAGTTCACCTCTTGAAGACCCAAATTAGCCTGAGTTTGCACAACCACATCAGGAGAGCAGAAGCATTACCAAGAAACAGCCTAGAAGTTAGGATGTTATGAAAGTGTGGGAATATTCTTTTGCTTACTGTTCATGGTCCTCAAAACATCCTGCTGTAAACCAAAGATTTGATAATACAATGTAAAGGAAGAAGAGACGTGATGTTTGTATCCTCAGCATCTCCACTCTGTATGTCTGAGAACTGAGACATTAATTCCAGATGTGTATTACTTTATCAATATGAAGAAAATTGGCTCTTATCTCATTTGTGTGAGGGATGTGATGTCTTCATGTAAATAAGCATTCTCTGGTTTGTTTGTTTTTTTTTTTTAATTCAACTTTTTCAGTCAACTTTTATTAAAATCAACCTGAATATGGGTAGGCTAGAGTTCCATAGGAAAGGAGCATGAATTTAGTGTAAAACAACAAACCTAAAAAAAGAAAACAAGAAGAAAAATCTTCATATTTGTAAAAGGGACATGGTAATAAAATAAAGGAATAAACTTTTCTCTGTACTCTTTGACAACAGGACAAAAACAAACAAACAAACTAAAAGCTTAAATTGAAGCAATGGTGATTCAAACTTAAACATCTGGAAAACTTTCAAAGAACAAGGATAGTTAAACACTGGAATGGATTGCCTAGGGTTGTTCTGGAATCTCCATGATTGGAGTTTTATAAGAACAGGTTAGACAAACATCTGTCAGGAATGATTTAGGTACAGTTGATCTTGCCTCGGGGTAGGGGGATGAACTGGATGACCTCTAAAGGTTCCTTTCAGCCCTCTTTGTATAAAAAGTACATTCAATGATTGCATATTGAATTGAGCTTGGCACCTTTTAGTAAACCTCATTGTGTCTGCTTTGTTGTTGTTCACTTTGCAGCTTGGCCATGCTGCAGAATCCAGGTTTCAACAAGAATCTTAAAAAGCTGTCTGATGCCAAATAGTGCTCTGGTTCTTTTACACTGTTACATTTAATTAGGGTTCCTAATTAATCTTCTCTGTGTATTACACTATATCCAGCCATCAATGTTAATAAAATCTTTGCTTAGTTTAAAGACTCTCTGAAAGTTTTCATTTGGAAAGTGAGACCATCTGGCCCCTCTACCTCACCAGGATTAGATTCTAGGTAAAGTGTACTCCATCTGTTTCTGAGATTCATGTACATATTACACAGGAGTGTGTGCTGGGGCAAGGCTAAGGAGGGATTTCATTGCCAAGATAGCTGAAATACAGTCAGATCTGTCTAGAGAATCTCTTTGATACTCTCAAGGCAAAGAAAAGAATCCTTTTCAAAATGTTCTCAGCATCTCTTCAGAGCAGGAGTGCTTATTGTTTCTCACTGTGTGAGGCAAGGTCTTCCACTGAGGTATAATTCAGGACTGAGTTATTTTAAATGTTGAAATGGTAATCTGCTTTATACTTTATTTCTCCAAAAGGATTCTTCAGCCTGCCCTGGTATTGCTGAGATAAAGGGACTGTGACACAGATAGAGTTTGTTAGTACAGACCTATTGAACCAGATCCTGAGCTAGTACCTCTCTGCTTGGTTATGCAGTCACATACCCTTAGCACCCCACATATGGCATCTGGCACCTCTCTGACATTATTGAACAAACTGAATGTCTTGATTTACTAAACAAAGCAGAGAATATTTTGCAAATGGTAATTTTGATTATTGAAATGCTTCCTCAACTATGCTTTTTTAAATGATCATACAACCAGATGACCGGATTTCCCAGTCTTCTCCCATCATACAAAGCTACTTTTGTATGCAGTTGTTATGTTTTGTTAGCAGACCTACGACTGAAGCACCTGCAATGTGGCTTCTGTTCCATCCATAGCACCAACTTCCTTATAGACTCACTCTATTACTCACAGAAGACATGAAGAAGTTATGGGAAGGTGGTAGTCAAGCCCAAACACCTAACTGGTAACAGTTATTTTTTTCATCACTTCAGGCCCATCCCCCACATTCTGCTTTTATTTGGATTGGATGATGTTAAAAGTATCCTGGGAATTACTATAAAATTTGAAATATGAATATGAAATTTTGGCTTAGGTACAGATTTCTGGGTGAAAATCCAGTCAGGATGAACTGTTTCTTCATATCATTTTGACAAGCAGCAACTTGTAGAGTTTCATAGATACTGAACTGAAATCCCAATTCTGATTTGACCTTAAACCTTAACTGACATTCAACTGGAATATCATTTTTTTCCAGCGTATTTTATACAAAATTGATTGCCATAATCAATAGACTGTGTGTGAGAAAATGCCACACCCTGTTTGGTTCTCATTCTTTTTGGCTGAAATCCATGGAGGAAAAAAAAATGTGCAAAAACTTCTTCAAACATTAAAACTATTTCATTAAAAATCAGTATGGGTGTGTGGAATTTCTTGCTCCCTTACAATGCGCCCTACATTTGCTCATGTATTTTTAAAACAAAAACAAAAGCCAAAAAACAACAGCAATAAACAAAAGAAAACAAAGGGGATTGTTTAAAGAGAGAAGTGTGACAATTTTGTCTCTGGATGTAAAGAGCCATTATCTATGACTTAGCTTTCTCAGCTTACCTATTTAGAACTTCGAGTAGATAACAGTGACTTTCATTGATGCTGGCAGATTTATGGGGCCATCATTAAAAAAGAGCGAAGTGGCCTTGATCAATGTTTTCAATGGATGAGGTATGTACTTGCTTTCCATCAATATCAGACATGCATCACTACTTTTCCTGCCTGCTCTTCTTCTTCTTCTTTTTTTTTTTTTTTCTTTTTTTTGAGAAAAGATTGTGACAAAGTGCAGAGTAACTGTTTACTTGAGGATCCTGCTCTAGTTTTTCATGGAGCAGACTGATATCTGCATAGAAATTTGTTCAGTTTCACACGTTCCTCTTTTTTTGATGTGTTTGATGTTAGATCCCTAAATGGGCAATTGAATATTTTGCATCATCAGTGCCATTTTTGTGTTTTGGAAAAAATTAGTAATAATTTCCTTTGACTCATGAAAATCTGGATTATATCTGTCATATAATTCATTACTTGCTAACAAACAGAAACAGGTTTCATTATCTGAAGGGGAATCATTAGGATTAAAAAGGGAGAATACATTATTTTCAGCTTTTAATTCCGCTTTGTGACATATAAGAGACTTTTTAACATTTCATTACATGGTTGTTCAAGTGTATTTTTTAAAGTTAGCTCTGCCAAATAAGTGCAGGAATAACCTGTTTTGCAGTCATTCCAAGCAACTTATTGAAGGTTTTATGAAGTAGAGCTATAAAATACATACCTCCTACCTCTGACGTTACAAGAATGGTTTAAAGGAATTGAAAGTAAAAAGCTTCTGAGCAGCCTCAGTAAACCCAAGCAGCCAGTAGGGTTTGGCCCACAGCTAGGACCTTGAATTAACCTCATGGCTCTCCTGCCTTTGCCCCACAGCTGGCAATCTACTTTCCCTTCAGCTTGGTGCCGTATCAGTCTCATCAGTAAAAAGGAAAACATCAGACCTTCTGCTTTGAATTGCTTGGGACTCTTATGTTGGTCATCTCCTATTTAAACTGTTACACCATGTACTGTGCAAAACTGTGTTCTGGTAGGTAATTTTCTAGCAATTGTTGGGTCATACAATTTATGTTATTCTTCTACGTATTTTTAAGATCACAATTGAACAAAAAGAGTTTGAGAAGAACAGAAGAGTTACATATATGAAGCAAATAGCTAGTGAATTGTCACCCAAATTCCAATCATCTCTAATATTTTCTTTCTTGGTGAAAGAATATTTTTCCTCTGTGAAAATCTATTGGAGCCTGCACTAAAAGCACAGCTTTTCAGACCTATATTCATAACAGCAATTCTTATAAGGCATTTTCAGAGAAGATGACTCAGTTGTTTGTAATTCTATTCACTTAGAATTTTTTGCATACAAAAGTGCCAAGATCCATCACTCAAGTCCTTGCTTCAAACTTACAGACAGCAATAAAACATTTAATCTTAGATGTGTTTTGCTAATTCTATGTGACAATCTGAGTAACAGACGTATCAGCTAAATGTGGTCATGCTGTGAAGAACCAGTTTATCAATATATTTTGAGAAACAGCATGGTTGGATTCCTTTTATCACTGTAAAAACTGGGGCAACCTAACAGTAATCAAGTTCAACAGAAGGTTAGTAGGGACTTGTTCAAGGTGGATCTTCTCTCACCTATCACTTCAGGCTTTCTTCTAAGAGAATTATGGTATTGTGAAAATGTTACCTTTTCTGTAAGCTATGAGCAATCTGGAATTTATGAATAATTTGGATTTGAATGAAAATTAGACAGATTAATCTATCTCCATATATAATTACTGAGGAAAATGTCTGAGTCCTTCACATTTTGTCTGTTCAAACAAACTTTTCATATTCACAATAGAATTTGTGATTCCTCAGAATGAATTCTCAGGAATCACTGGCACAGATTTTATTTTCTTCTTCTAAATAGTCATCAAATACATTCACTGTTATAAAAGTAAGAACAAATCATTAATAATTCCAGCTAGCTGCTGGACTGGGAAAAACAGAAGAATAACAAAATCAAAGGAGTAAACATTTGCAACTCTCTGCAGCTCCAATTTTTTCTTAAATTATAAGAGGAACTTTTTTTACACTTGTTATGATGATCAGCTTTATAAGGAACTATTTTCTTTGACAAATATTTCTCTTGAAAGAAGCTATGATGAAAGGACACATTTTTTTTCTTCCCAGCTTTGAACACCTTCAGCTAGAGTGCCTTTGAAATTGGCATGTATCTGAACATCTTTACAAGTCATGAGAAAGCAAACACCAGTGAGAGGTGAGCATATCCTATCAAAATCTGCTGATACTTGGAGCAATCGTTATCAAAGATGAAACGGGGGGGGAAAAAAAAATAAAAAGGAAAAAATATAAAAAAGGAGATAGAGATACCCTAAAAAGCCAAATTTTACATGTTTCACTACTAGACATCCCTTACAATAATACTGTACGAGAAATTTGCACAAAATTATCATATAAATTGTTTTAGGATCTACAAATCTTTGAGCATTTCTGTCCTTGGTCATAGCTTTTAGAACCTTCCCCAAGAACAGTTAGTCTTGTGCATAATATAATGTGCCTCACTGTCTTCTTCAGGTTAAACTTGCCAGAAACCTTTCCTGGCAATGGAGATCCTCTTTTAGTTCTGAGGTGTGACTCACCAGGTTGCTGCTGGTGACCTACCACATCCAATCTGTGACAAAACTATAAACTTCTATGTACATACATGTGGATTCTTTGTGGCACTGAGACATTCTACACTGGCCATAGATATATACATGTATATATGTATACATACATATTGTGTATGTATGCATATATAATAATGAGAAGGATGTAAGTGGGATAAACACTGATTTAGTAAAAGTGCCTTGTAATTTTAGCTATGATTATGCCTGAGGAAGAATCACACAGTCCTCACTGTAAAAATATTATATTAAGAGACCTGTACTTTGAAACCTTTCAGGGACCTTAAAGATTTTTAGTGGATGTTGATTCAATTGTTAAAACAGCTGATTCCAACTCACTGCATAGCATCTATAAAGAATTAAATAAGTAGATGGATATATTTTACGAGAAATGAAATACCTTGTCACTGTTTCCACATTGCCAGAACATCCTGATGACTAAATAGAAACAAAAATGTAGGAGGAACCCGAGCAAATATTCCTGTTTTCTAACTAGAAACATATCTTTTTGCCATAAATGGTACGATCCCACCACTCGATTATGCACTTGTAAAATATAAAGTCATCAAAAACCTTTCCTGATTCTTGGTGTTCGGCAACAGCTGTGAGATATATGACCATGAATAGAAATGAATGAGAGCTAAATCATGTGTTAATCATTCCCAGAACTAGGTCAAACATAAGCTCTCTCTTGATGTTTACAGACACAGCTGCCTGTCACGGTCATCCTTTTCAACTGTCATTAGACTACAAATGACGAACTAACAAGTTGTAGGAGCTATGGCCCCAAATATCTACGTGAAAAGTGGTCTCAGTCAGAATTTCTGCATTCTCAGGGGCAACAGCGAGTTGTCAGTTCATTCTTTACTGCAGAGACATCGTTTTGAGTCACTCCACTGTAGATTTAGAATGATTGACACAACTGTTTTGAATAACAGGGACTGATTCACACCCTTGCTCAGAATAATTCCGCCTCTTCCATTTTCCTGTTTGACATCTGGATAAAATGTTCCCACTCCTTTTAATATGTGCCACTGGTTAGACATCATAGAGAAGATTGTTTCCATGTTTCTTCCAGTTAGTATTTTATGTGCTTGTTTGGCCTGGTTCTTATGCTTGCTGTGTGGTCTTTAGACTTTTCAAGTAATTTATCTTTCCTTTAGATTTGTGCAGCAATAGCACAGAAGGCTCTCTCTTCTGAATAGAGCGCATGAACCCACTTGTGAAACATGACCAATTGTGATACTTACAACAGAAGCCCCCAGCAATATGATGGGCAGAGACCCTGGCAAGTCTGTAGAGATCTGGAGTTCAGCACTGACCTCTTCCACATCCAGTTTCTATTGCTGAGACACATGTGTACATCAGTGGAGACACAAATGCACCCATTGTAGATGACTTTTGAAACAGACCAGCAATTTGGACAGTTTAAGTAATCATCTGCACTGGAGATGGGGCTGAAATTTAACTTTCGAAAATGTAGTCATCATTAAACATTTTGATATATTCTGTGATTTGGAAATAAGCTGTCCAGTCAGCCATTGGTTGCAAAATGCTCATGCTTGTGTTACTGTCATGTGTGTTCATGGAACTGTGAAGAAATGAGCAAGATCTTTCTGCTAGGGAAAATGTTTAGATGTGATTCAAAAATCCAAAACCCGCAGTGACTTCAGAATTCTCCATTTCCTCTTTTGTCAAAGTGAAATATTGATGGCAAATAAATTCCTGCTTCATGGCAAAGCTTTGTGGGGGAGGAAATCTATCTACTAATATAGGGGCTTGTATCTCAGGAAGGTGAGAAACTTTAAGGGGCACAAATTTGTTCAATATTTGAGATTTTTATTCCCAATAAGTGTTTCAGTAAGTTTTTGTTTATTTGTTTGTTTAATGCCATCATTAGTATAAACAATAGATATGTTATGTTGCTCTGAAGAAGGAGAAATAAAGAGGATAAAAGAAAAGATCAAGCATGGAAAAATGCAGGAGGGTGAATGATTCCTAACAAGAACACAGGAATCTAACACACCTGGAACATAGCTTTGAAAAATGGGCAAAATGAAGCCAGGAAATATCTTCTGAAGTAACAAGAGACCACATCAGTCTGTTTGGCCAGGGTCTGAAACACAGCTGGCTGCATAATTTTGTTCCAAACTAGTAGGCATGTGTGAGATGGTTATTGCTGCTAAAAAAGTCAAGTATGGACAGTCTGCTTCATGTTGGTTTTGCATCCTATGTGCAGTGATTTACATGCCTAGATTTTGGCAAAAAATATCAGCAATATCAACAGGAAAAACTGAGAATGATCCTGCTCAAGAGAGAAGTTACTTCAAGAGTATATTAAAAGAAAGTTTAGCAGCACTTGTTTTGCTTATGTGTAAGTGATTAAAATCTACACTTCTTTCTTTACCTACCTCTCCACCAGAGTAGCTCAGACTATAAATCTAATGAAGTGGCAATAAACTGGAAGAACAACTGTTGTTACTAGAAAATGATATGGTGGAATCAAATGAAGCATGTGGATGAGGAATTACCACCATGCCATGCCACAAATGTATGGAGAAAAGGCAACTAAACCTGTTCTCATCCTCTTTTCACAAGAAGCATGTCTTAAAAACTGGCAAGCATTGTCCCTCTTTAAAGATAGTTATCATGGTATGAGAACACACAGCCTGTATTTGCAAATGCCCCTTACTTGTACAGTAACCAGAGATAGATAGATATATTATGTCGATGGCTAGGTTCTTTTTTACGTTGTTGAATAGTTTCACCCAAAACAAAAGCAATACTGAGATTCATTAGACAGCATAAAGTAGTAAAGAGATACGAGAGTTCAGTTTTAGACAATTCTAATCTAGTCTATGTGCTTTACTGGCTGTCATGTGTGAGGATGCTACCATGCCACACTTACAACAGCACCAGTCAGTGGATATATTTTTTTTGATCAAATATTATATACCTAGAGAAACAACGCTTTTTTTTTTTTTTTTTTTTTTTTTTTTTCCTGAAGTGCCTGAATGATTTATCTCAACAGATTTCCACACTTATTTCTTAACCAAAAGATTCTCAAAGGAAGCAGTTTAATGTAAACTCTCAATATGTCACATTTTGGCAGTGATTGCTTAATGCAGCAGTGCACTAATGAATTGCTCCACTGCATCCTCTGATCATGAATATGAATCGGAGTACTATAAACTGAACTCAATGTACTGATAAGTGACTGTATCTGATTGTGCCAGCAGCCAGATGATTTTCTCATTAATGAGTTGAACTATTAAAAGATGGAGGAATATGAAGCCAAGCCAGCTTTGCAGTATCTAATATTCTTTGCTGATATTTTTCCAGAATTATCAGAAATCTTTGTGAACTAGAGAAAGAAAACAAATAAAAAAAAAATGTATAAAGAAAGCAGTGAAGACAAATAAAGCTCCAAGGTCCAAATTCTGTTTCTGATGGCAAGAGTGTGACTCCTTTATGTTTGTAATATTTCTGTTTCAATAACCAAATTTTACAGTAAAGGAATTACATTATTTTCTCTGCTTTTTGCTCTCTGCTGTTCTGAATACATGATCCTATGGCTGTCCCTAAGAGCTCCTCATCCTCCTAACAGCTCCTCTATGCAGAACTTACGGATTCATTAAATTGAGAACCATTGACTTATGAAGGACATGTCACAAACACATCTTTTAGAATACCAGTAATCTGTTGGGAGATATGTTTGAAATTTGATCTTCTCAGAGCCTTATACAATGTCAAGAATTGGTAGGTCAAACTGTGTTGTTGTTGTTTACAAGCACCATAATTTTACTCTGCAGTTTAAATGTCGTCACAGCTCAGCTGGACACAGCCTTCACTATAAATCCAGAATGAAGGACCTAGATCACTCACAGTGTTCCTACCATCAGGACCTCTTCTGTCATACAATTTGAAGTGTGGATTATTTTAAACAACAACAACTAACCAACCAAAAAATGCCCTGTTGTTTGAAAGCTACAACATCAAATTTGGACAAGAAAATTGTTTACAGAGTAAACCAAAATGTAGTCAACACTATTATAGTAATTCTGCCTCTAGAGGGCATTACAAGCTAAATGTTTCCTATGAGGAGTGTTGAGCGCATCTTGGATCAGCCCAGAAGACTGCCCTTACATTGCTTAAATTAAGAGATTTTCTGTGTTATGGACATCATTTATGTAGGAGTCAAACAACATTATTGGACAGCAACACCGAAAGATCTTTAATCCACAGGGTAACAGCAGATAGATTCTTTGAGAAGAAATGTTACCAGACATTTCAAGTGTCCCTGAAAATTCTCATGATGTGAGATCCTGTGAGCAACTTGTAGCAGAAAAACATTCCATTTTAATGACTTTGCCTGAATCCCTTTTGTACGTGCAGTGATCCCCACTGGTGGTTAAACCCAAAGATTATTATCACAAATGCTTCAAATCTTTAACACCTGGAATGTGGGCCAGTGTATGTGATATAGGAATAAACAACATTGTTGTTTGACTCTGTCAAGATCTATGATGTATTTAAGGTGAACAGGTAGCACTGAGTGTCAAAGTATCAAGTTACAATCTTTTTATGCATTGGACAAGTGGCATAGTAACATTCTGCTAGCAAGATGGTTTTACAGGTTCTTCCCAGTATTTGCTGCTTCCTGAGGGTATTTGAAAAGCCACTTTAGCTGTGGAGTATGAAAATGCCCAACAGTATTTTTTTCTTCTATGCAAGTGGATTAAATCAATCCAAATGACAACAAAACATTTGTGTTTCCATGTCAGAGAAGCAAGGATTGTGCATCTCTAGCTTCAGGTTGAAGATACTTTTTTCAATTGTAGAAAACAGCTACTAGGATGGTTTGATATATTTTAGTTATGGATGCTTTACTATTCATATATTTTTTTTTTTTCAACCAAATTTGACTACATTTGATGAAGCAATTAGAGTAATTACTTTTCATTTCCTAAGGACTTATGACTTGGATACTGGTGTGAGTAGTCAACTATCATATCCCACTAGATTTCTAGAAAACAATATATCTTTCAGATTCACGAGATCATTTCAGGTTTTGAGTGTTCCTTTCCCTGTGCCTTTATCTACATCCATCTTATATTTATAAGACTGAACTGTGAAAATATGTTGCAACATCCTCCATAAAACAGAAAAATCTTGTCTAAAGTACACACTATTCAATAACAGAGGGAGGAAGGAATGGAGGGAGGGAGAAAAGGAATTAAATCAGAGAGGAAAGAAGGGAGAGAGAGGAAAGGAGAAAGGCTTATTTATCAGTTATAGTGAACAATGTAAAGAGGCTTGTGGGAAGCACCTAGTTGATAGAGATTTTTTTGTTTGTTTGTTTTGTTGTTGTTTCTCTTTTCCACTTTTGTCGTTGTTTGTTAAGAGGAGGCAAATATATTTATTTATTTATGTATAATACTTGGGTTAAATTATATGTATGTATCTATCTATATATATGTATTAGTCAAACAATTAAAATAAACAAGGTTTCAACCTTCATCTGTGCTGTGGACTCTTTGCTGTGGAGTACTACTGCTATTGCAGTGCTGGTCTGCATAGCAATCTTTGTTTTGTCCTAGGGTCAGAGATACTGAAAGGAAGAAAGAGAAAGAAAGACTAATCTGATAAAGGCATTGCCATTTCTAATCGAACTGATGGGAAACTGTGGTATGGAGTTAAAGAGGCAACACAGGGTGAATTTCTCTGAAGTGATGAACTACCTTAAAGCTGAAGCAATCAAATAGATAGCTCTCACATCTAAAAATTACTGTGGCATCTTTATTCATCAACAGTTTTGCACAAGTGTATCAAGCTCAATCCACTCCACAAACAACTAAAGCACTCTGAATACATTTGATGAGATTAAATTTTAATGGGGAGACTCATCTACTGAGGTGTCTCCTCACTTTTCAAAGTGAATTTTTCGTTTCCATGTTGAATAATATACTTCAAACTTTAGAAAATCGCAAATACCAGGAAGTAGCAACACTACAGTCAACACTTAAACTCATAAACTACTGCAATGGAACTGAAAGACCTTTCACTCTTGTGTGACTCCAGAACTTTTCCACAGTGGTTAACAGCTGAAAACCTGTGGAAGTGAAATTTGTGAATCCTAGTTCAGAAAGTGCTCGGACATGTTTACATAAACCTATATCCTATAAAGTTTTCCTGAATGCTTGGGGAGGACAAGAAAATACTAAATTAAATTCAATAATAAAAAGCATATCACTGAACATCTGATTCAAACCCCTAATAAGTGTGTTTTGGAGTCCTTCACTTGATTTCTCTAGTTCTTTATCACAAAGAATTTGCATTTAAATAAAAGAGAGCATTTTCAGAAATAGTTTCTAAGTGTCATCCAATTTTCCTAAGATAATACTGACTTCTTTTTCAAAATCACACACACACACACACAAAAAAAAACCCCACCTTTGATTAATGTTGAAAGCTGCATTGCTTATAAGATCAAGCAAAATCAATTAACAGTACTTGAGACATAGTATACATCACTTTACAAAAAGGTAATTTATGGGACATTCAGTCAACATACTACTGTGCATTTGCTGTATTACATTTATTGATTACTTATCAAGTGTCTTACATTGCATAGTTTACAGAGTGATTACACTATTTGCCCAGCTTTTGAGTAAGTTTTCCCAAACTTCTCGAAGAGAAGAATCGATGGTAACACAGTTTGAAAGTCCTAAAGAAATAAGAGAGAGACAAAAAGGGATGTTAAATTTAGTTTTCATGTCTTTACTTTTATTTCTCATAGTACTTTAGAATACTAAATATTCTCTTCCAGTTAAATTTGCTTACACAAATTAGGATATAAATTACAAAAAATAATGTGCATCCAAAATGTACATTTTAATATAATTTGTACATTAGTTTGGAGAAGAAAACGATAATCTCTTGATACAGCTGAGAGAAAATATGTATTTAAAATATATGTAAATAAAAAATCTTTTTTCTCAGGAAGTGAAGTGCTAAGAGTAGTTATCAGCTTCCCAGGCTCTAATGGTTAACTTCAAAGAGAAAACTTTCCAGTTTGGTTTTCTCTCAAAAACAAAATAATAACATTTGTTTTCCAAAAGTTGATGTGAAATATAATTATAATTTCCTAGATAATTTATATTTACTTACTTCATAACCCACAGTTCAGTTGAATCACCATAAGCAGGCAAAGCAGCTGTGACTTCTGGTAAGCTCTACGCTAATACTGATTTGGCGCAACTAAGTTTCACTTCCTGCACTTCATATTTCCACACCATGGCCACATCTTAGAGCATCTTAGAGCATAAATCTTATGGCAGCAAGGTAGATACATGCATTCAAAATGAAATACCTCCTCTGTGTCATTCTTTAATGAATTGTGTCTCCCAGTTTCTTACCCAACAGAAACTGCCTATTTGCATATTTTCATATTATAATTAAGAATGGCACAGAATTCTGATTTTCATTGTGTGTTTGGCATCACAAACACCTTGATAATGTAGGAAAAATTGTCCATTCAGGCAATTCAGAACAGGTTAGACTATTCTTTCTTTTGAAAATAGGAAACATAGTCTTATTTTCATATAGTAGAGTTAAGTTCTGGTTTAACAGTTTGGGAAGAAAAAAAGAGCAGAGAAATTGGGGTGAGACAGAGAAACCACAGTACACCCCCTACATCAGGATAAAATCAGGAATGGCAACTCTGAGCATTGAAGAAGTCTTCATTTGCTGGAGCAGACGGCTTTTGCCATTAGGATGCCTGGCCAAACAAAAACAATTGGCTGCCAAAATTAGCTCCTTGGGACGATTTAGGAGCCTTTGAAGTGAACAGTTTTTTGAGTTGGAACTAAGCCCAGGTCCAGCTTCAAAACTCAAATCAAGATGACAAAGAGGAAATTTTCTGTGCCACACGCCCCCTCAGTGTAAGATTACTTTGGGTTGGCAGCTGCACTGTTTATCTTGTTATTTAAAGCTATCTCACTAGATACTCACAACTGAGCATTTAAACAACTGGCTCTGATTATGACGACAGCAGTTATGTTCAACCACATTTGGGAAACATCACAGTCTGATGGATAATGGAATTATTACTGTCCTTACAGTTTGACTAATTTATGAAGTTTATAATGAATACTAGATGAATGTTGCACAAAATGCACATAAAATATGAATAAATTTTGAGGAAAAGACAGAATCATTTCTACATTTAAAGAGACAGTTTTTAATCAGTTTTTAACAGTGTAAAAAAGTCCTGAAAATATCATCCTTGCAAGATCTACTTCTTTGCACTGAATTGAGCTTATCGTACCATATTATTGTAGCTGATTGCTACAGAGTACTGAATTTACAGTTATGTAAAAAATTAGTTTGAATTATTTTGTGAGAACAAAAGTTGTGAGTGCAGAAAAACACGCTCTCCCAAAATTACTTCCATCCTATCATTGATGGTAGTAGGAATGAATTAGCTTATGAATGCAAATTCCCATATGCTGGTCAAATAGAGTTTGGCTGCTCCAAGATCTTAGGAGCATGGATCTGAGCTTTCTTCATTTATTAATTTTTTCAACAGTATGCATTTTTACAGTGCAATAGAATTCCTGGAATCAGAGACCTGTAATTTGCATGACATGAGACCTATTTTTAAATTCCCAAGCCAAGTTTATATAACACCTTCTTTTTAAACTTGTCAAGCTTTGACTTCTTTCACTCCAGTAAATTTTAAGTGACTCAATCCAAATGGCAGAGCTTAACAAGACCTATGAACTCTTTCAATATATTTGACTGCTTAACTGTCCTGCGCACTCGTCAGTTCCAAACAATTAAGATAAAAAGGTGACATAAAACCACCAAATAAAGATTTGTCTCAATTAGCACACTCTGATGCCATAGATTAGATCTGCCAAATGCTCACATAATTTATATTTGGGTAGTTATTATTAAAGGAAATTCTAAAGGAAATTCACATCTGTGTTCATGGACATGCATAAATATAAAGACAACGTAAAAACAATGGGCAAACAAGCAAATTGCAAAGCTATGATTGGATGTATGTATATTCAATTGGACTGAATTATTATTAAAGGCTTTCAAAATTGTGTTGCCTCAAATTTCTAGTGATAAATTTGTACTAACAATGTTTTTTTCCAAACAATCTTGAGTGTGCTGTACAACTTTTTCTAAAATAAAAATTCAGTTTGGAAAGAACTAGGAAATACGTTCAAGCTGGTAAATTTAATGAAGTGGAAAGCTAATAAGCATATCATAAGCTTGGAACAATTAGCTTACAGTGAACCTTGATTTCTGCTTAACACTATTCCATAGTCTTTCTCTGTAAAGGCAATAATTAATTTTGTTGACTATTTTGCCATTTTGGGCCCCTCACTACAAGAAAGATACTGAGTTGCTCAAGCACTTGCAGGGAAGAGCAACAGAGTCAGTGAAGGGACTGGAGAACAAGACTTATGAGGAGAGACTGAAAGAACTGCTGCTGTTTAGACTGGAGGAGGTCAAGGGATACCACATTGCTCTCTACATCTTCTTGAAAAGAGGTGATAGGACATGAGGCAACATCCTTAAGTTGCAACAGGGAAAGATTAGATCCAATATTAGGAAGAATTTCTAAACAGAAAGGATAGCTTTGCATTGGAACAGGATGTCCAGGGAAGTGGTGGAGTTAACTAACATCCCTTGAGAATAGGGATACGTGGATGTAGTGCTTAGGGATGTCATTAAATGGTGGACTTGGCAGTGTTAGGCAATGGAGGGACTAGATGATCTTGAAGATTATTCCTGATGCAGATGATTCTATAATTCCATGAAAAGAGATTTTTTTTACACAAATAAAGATTAATGTTGTTACATATGGTTGTATGAATGCAGTGGGTGCACTTCTGCGTGAGAAGTAGCACGCAAAACTATTCCAAAGATAAATTAAATGTCCTCTCTAGTAATCATCTATGCTACAGTGCTGATTCAGAGCACAAAGTCCTCTTTTGAGCCAGTTAAAAAATATGGAAGACAAAGTATGATTGCATGATGTCAACTATGATCCCATGTGCTATGCAATTGCTAGAACACAAGTTCTGTGTTCATGTATACTTTGTAACTGCATAGTAAAAACAGAGAACAAATGTCACTTCTCTTTTGCTTGAAATCAGTACCTATAGAAAAAAATAGCATGATACTAAGAATACAGTGAGAAATTCTGCATAAAAATCCATGCTATAGTCCCTTAGTATGTGGTAAGCACACTGTGCAATCTTACTTTTTTTTCCATAAAGGTGAGATACAGCTCATGTACATAGCTCATTTGAAAATCACACAGCACTGCCAAGTGCCATTGTTCAGCCATACTGCACAAGCCTCTGTTTAAAACTGTGGTCATATTTAAGTATTCCCTATGATCCTAATGCTTGTAATAGTAAAATTAGAGTTTTAAATTGAGCAGTCATTGTAAACCTCCTGACCCATTAATAGCCACAGAGGTCTCTAACAAGAAAGAAAACCAGAAATGGCAAGTAGTTATTCAATTGAAACGTTGATCCAGCTAACTTTTATTCTTAGCAAATTTATCAATACTGGTTAACAATACTTCCAACTAGTATGGGGCCTTCTGACATGACAAAATGAGTGTAACAACCCATTCTGTCAATACAACAGAAATGTCATTTCAAGTGCTCAAAACCCACTAAGCTACCCTAAAAAAGATTGATTTATCTGCTCTAGTGTTTCTTTGGGGCAAACTTTTCTCACAACTGAAACCAATTAGTGGGCCTGGCACTTGTAGTGCAGAATGTAGGTCAGCATCAAGTAATAAAAAAGTATTGACTTTTCTCTGTCTGTAAGCAGCATGAAAGGGGTGCCATGGCCTTGTCTTATATGAAAAGAGCTCCATTAATTTCACTTATTTCAACCAGGGCTGTCAAATACTAATGCTTCTATTGCACTTTTCACACATAGTACATTGACACCAATCCTGGCCTCAGTGAAACAAGTTTACAATATTTCAGACAGTGAAAGGGCTACTATAATTTTTAATTCCCTGTTGTGCATTTAGAACCTTTAAGCAGCATTGGTCAGAAGACCTAAGGAGAGATACGAGCTGGGACATTAATAATGGCCACACACTTCTTCCTATGGGCCACAAAACCTATTCCTTGGGCACAGTTTCAGCAGCTAATTAGCCATAAAGTTCAGGATGCGGTTGTTTGGCAGAACTCTGGTGGTGTTTGTTTTGATTGTTTTTTTTTGTGACTCGTGGGCAGTGGGCACAGACTAACAATTCTGCTTTCCAAAAATGAGGAATAGGTCTTCTGTGACTTAAGGCTATAAAATTGAAAAGTTAATGTGTTAACCAATTGGGTCAACTAGACCCATCAAATAAGAGATAATAACAAAAGCCCGTATCATGCCTTAGGGACTGGGTCTCATTGTGTCAGTGTAGAGGTATTGACTCGGAGGGAAAAGCTTCCCTAATCGGAATTCCCCGCACTAAAGTAGACAAGTGACCACTGCTAACTTAAAGGGGGTAAAATGATGCCCTTACCTATTCAGCTCATCAGCACAGTGGAGAGGGGAAAAGCAAGGAGCCATCATCTTCTCCTTGGACTGTCTACTACTATTACCTATCCTAAACCTTTTGTATTTTGTTCTTTTGTGTAAATGCAATGAGTAAAGCCGCTTCCATGAAAACATTATGTGCTTCTCCACACCGTGGATCAACACAGTGCCTTAAAAACTGACCTAGGATGCTATGAATCTATTTCTCTCTGTTCTCTGCAATATTCCTCCTAAACTGCCTGTTCTTTTTTTTTTTTTTCCCCGCAAGTGAAGTTTATGGTTTTTCTTGACAAACTTGAGGGCCCTAAGTGTTATGTCTAACTCATTCCCTAATTACCTCCAGCAAATGCAAATGACATTAACAACAATAAAACTCTTTGATTTAAAAAGACTGGGTGACTATGGTATGCAATTTTATACTTCCTTTAATGACTTTGTAAGAGCAAATCTTACCCTTTGAATCAACTTGCCGTTAGTTCTTAAAATAAAATGATATTGTATAGACATCATAAAAGGCAACTTTAAAACCTTCTGGGTTACACTTACATCAGGCAAATTTTTTACTTGTTAGTTTTAATCTTTTATTGACGTTATGATAATATGTTGTAAAAACAATTCAGGAAATTATGCTCACAGTAGGAAATCTAACAACACCGTTTTAATATCCTATCTTCCAAATAGAAACAGAAAACATTAATTGCTATTTAATTTATGTAAGAAACATTTCATTATCATTACAGTTAAATTTTCATAGAGCTTTACAACTACCACTGGCTCTTAGACATTTCATCTTTTGGAATTATAACTGACAAAGCCAAACCCAAATAGGGCTTGCCAAAAATGATCAAATTTTATGGTTCATGAATTTGAAAAAACACAGTTCTGACAATCACATATATTTTTGATTCTTCCTGTATGATGTCTCTAGTATGAACAACAGAGCAGTATTTGTTCCTCTGTGACAGTCTAAAATGGAAAGTATAACTCTATTCCTCACTTGCTATAATATACTGAGAAGTGCTCTACTACTAACCTGTGTTCAACTGTGTTTGCTTTCTTAGAAGCTTAGCTGCGCTAATTGATGGTTTGGAGATAACTGACTAAAACAAGTGAAGCTCTAAATCTTCTCTGCAGGAAGAGTTCTAGCCTCTTTGTGCCCCTGCGTGGTTGGAAACACCTCAGACAAAAGAACAAAAGCAGATCCCAGTACCCACTTCCATAGCTGCTCAAATTAAGCTACACCATGATATAAAGTAGCATTCCTTTTGAGAATACAATAGTCTGAGCCACTACAGGAAATTACAAATATTTCTGACTGAGCAAGATAGTTTTTTCAATATAATAGAACTGAAAAATGGCCTGGGTTGGAAGTGACCTCCAAGTTATTTTAGTTCCTACCCTATAGCTATAGGTAGGGTTGCCAACCACAAAATTAGGTACTAGATCAGGCTACCCAGGGCCCCATCCAACTAGGCCCTGAACATATCCTTTGATGGGACATCCACAGCTTCTCTGGAAAGCCTGTTCCAGGGCCCCATCACTCTCTCAGGGAAAAATTCACCTTTGACATCTAACCTAAATCATCTCCCCTATTTTAGTTTCATACCTGCATTTATTAAGCATTACAACTGTATTGTACTCTACAGTGTCTTCATGTGAGAAAAGGCAAATCATCTCATATTTGAAAGAAGTTTTGTTCAAGGAAGAACAAAGAAAAAAGGAGGAAGAATTTTGTCTAGTGAATTATTTTTCTTGTAAGCTTGCCTGTATAAAATTAACCTGCAATCTGAAAATAGCCTGTCCTTTATGTCATGTGCAATACAACCAGCAATGAAGATTTGTGGTCTGAATTTGCGTTCGTTAAATATGTTGAGTATCCTGCAGTCACTGTGGTTGCCCAAGGGGAAGGAATTCCCAGCTGTACCCTCTAAGTTCATTTAGCCCATTTATTGATGATCTGCAAGTCAGATACCGTTTTGCTCTTCCTCCCAAACATGTACTAACTTTGCTTTAAAAAGTACATCCTCCTTTATAAATACATATGCAGATAATTAATTTATTTACGTGCATAAAGCTAATCTACTGAGAAGGAATAGATCGCCACTATGTAGACACTTTATGTGCTTTTAGACATATTCAGAGCCAGCATCAATATTAAAAGTACAATTTGCCACACAAAGTTATAGTGAGTGCAGTACCTTTTTCAATGTTAAGAAACATCACCCAAACTCTGTTTTGCCTAATGTCTGTACTTGAACCAAAACTACCAAAGATAATACTCTATGACCTAATGCATTTTTCTGTATCAAGTAAATTAAATTAAGAAACCAATGTGAATTTCTCTACTAACTATTTCATAGTTGGATACCCTTGAACTTTACTGAATCTGGGCTTAAAAACAAATGTGCACTTGAAATAGTTTAATTTGTACTCAGAATCCCAAGAGGCATTTATTATTGTCATGTAAATCCCTACATCTTGCAGAGTGTTTAAATGTATATAGATATATTTTTAGGACTAGAGTAAATGTTAATTTAAGATGCACACATAATATTTTGTGCAATATGAAAATGCACTAATGAGTAACACATAAACCTTTTATGAAGTTACTAAATCTGAGATGGAACCATGCCTAACTACATTCCAATGTAAAAAAAATAAAAAATGTACAGGGTCTTAAAAGTGATGAAAAGTAAAGAATCCATTTTTATCACGTTGTTTGTGTTTTTAAACAGACTCCTTGTCCATTCCATCAGGTACACTCTCTTAGCAACATGATATGCATTAGGAAATAATGCATTTAGAATAAGTATCTTATGCCATTTATATGCTGCTTCTTTCATTGTCTAATCTGTTAAACCATAACATTTTCTTTCCAATAGAAAATAAGCCAGTGCCAAGTGCTGACTGCCAAGATAAACTCAGAACCACTTTTAACCTGCTGGACTATAGCCAGAAAATGTTTAACCTGCCAAGATCAAGTTGTAACTATCTCTAACTTGCCAAAATCATGCCACTAGGAGTTAAGGAGGGAAAACTCTAAACTGAAACCCTCATCTGAAAACAATATTTTCTTATCAGTTTCAGTTGTACCTTTTTGAACAAAAGTTGCAGTCATTTAACATCAATCAAAAATATATTTTGATTCTATCGTACTTGGCATATGCAGCAAAAATAATACTCAGCAAGACTGCATCCACTTTGATATTGTTCTGGATAATACTTTCCAATCCTTATTGCCTTCTGTGCTGAAATGACTAGACTCGTAGATGAAAGGAGAGTGGTAGATGCCATCTGTGTCAACTTTAGGAAGGCTTTCAACACCATATTCTAGAGAATCCTTTTATCCAACTTGGTTAATTATAGTCAAGATGTGCAGACTAACAGATGTAGTAACTGTCTGGAGTATCAGCCACAAATGGTAGCAATTAATGACTGGTAGCCTAACTAGAATCTGGCTGCAATTGTATTTCCTCAGGCACTGTCTTGAGACCTATCTTGTTTAATATCTTCATAAGTGACCTGGAGGTGCAGCTGGAACGTACGCTCATCAAGTTCACAGACAGCAACAGACTAAGGGTGCAATCGATACACTTGAGGGTAATTATTCAGAGTGATGCAGACAGGATAGAGGAATGGTCTGTCAAATAAAATTCAGTATGGCCAAATGCACCTGGCACAGCCTAACCTGAGGAACAATGTTGACAGTTTGGGTAGCAGCAGAAGAAAATCATGGGGACTGTGCAGACCATTCACTAAATATGAGCTAGAAGTGCAATGCACTTCTGAAAGGTAAGAAGTGACTATATCACTGGAATATAGCCAAAGTAGTAATATTCCCCTTTATTTCATGCTTGTTGGATATCTGGAACAGAATGTCTACTGTTTGGCTCTCTTATACAAGACTAGCGTAGATAAGCCTAAAGTCCAGAAAAGATTCAACATACTACTGATGTCTTTTAATGTGATGAGTTATGTTTGTTTGTTTGTTTGTTTGTGGTTTTTTTGTTTTTTTGTTTCTTTCTGTTGGCATTCAGAACTCATTGGCAATAAGAAGTTAATATTCTTCCATCAGTCACAGAATATATTCATTCTTTGTTTTTGTGTAGTCTTCATATGTAAGCGCACATAAGCCAGTAAACAAGCAGAAACATACATTCTAACTGTGAAATTACTAAAATTAACTCAAAGACTAAGACTTTGAAAAAGCCTGATTTTACTTTAGTTATAAGAAAATGTATGCTTTTAAAAGTTTACAATAAACATGCAAAAAAGAAAAACCCCAGATTTTAGACTTTCCTTAGATTTTAGACTGGCTCTGTAGAATAAATTCTATAATAATTGATGAGTTATTCCAATATCAACATTATATTTCTCAGCCACATCAGTATCACCATAATTATTTTTTTTTCAGGTTTTTCAGATTCATCAAATTCATGTATAGATGCAGGTTTTGGGGATTATCAGCACCCACCTTGGTACTGATAATTACAAGTAGCAAATAACAAAAGATTAACTTATTTTTATTTCATGTCTAGAACCAGTATTTTTATGTGGTATGACAGTCCAGCCAAGTATGCATTACATTTCCATGCATCTCACTCTCCATAAACTGAGAGGATAAACTGACACAAATTGAGAGGATATCACATATTATTAAAATGAGTGCTTAAAGCAACATTTCTTTATGGTAACACAGAAGGACAGACTGTCACTAGATCACAGATTGCTACTCAAGTGGTATTTCTTGAGACAATCTCCTCATTTGTACTTCTAATTAAATTTATCTTCATCTCCTAATCTTCTGACTTCTCTAAATATAAAAAAGACAGTTGTCATCCACTGAGATCAGAGATAACTATTTCAGCTTCTGGAAAGCTTTTTTTAAGAAAGTGTTAAGTTTTTTAAGAAAACACTTTTTTTGCTTAAACAGAAGAAATAACTACAAACAATCTTGACTACCATTTCTATCATGAAAAGCATAGACTGTACTAATTCTCACTTTGGTGCCATGAAAATTACTTATACAAAAGCAAAGTTCACTTTGAAGCAAACTACTGCCTTCCCAGCAGGGAGGGTTAGCATCAACAACTATTCACTTATACCACAGATTTGTTTTGTCATTGATACAAAGCTAGTTCTTGTCAAATTTCAGATGATTAAGAAATTTCAGGGAGAGGAACATCTGAAATTTATGACCAATCATTATTTCAGATTCAAGTGTTCAGAGAAATGAAATGGATGACACGCGTTAGCACAAATTCAATAAATACATTGCTCACAACACTTGAGCTAAGATCATGCTGTTGTGGTTCTGATAAGAATACATGTTATATATAACAAATGTGCCAGCATGTGCAAACATATTCTATGGTCGTACATAACAGGAAGTTTATTTCATTTTTAGCTGGCTAACTTTCAATGTAAATTCTACACCCCACTATATATGTTGAGGAAAGAATTTAGCCTTATACTTTAACATCCATGCCTTTTATGCCTATGCAGAATTTTCACTGTATAGCTGAATACTATTATATCTTATAAATGATAAACAGGAACTCAGATTGTTACAATGTTTTATATGCTAATTTATTCATTACAGTGTAGTAGCATGTAAGTTATACTGTGAAGTTTCCCATACTTTGAGGACTTTGGATTTGACCTGAAGTGCAAAACTACTTAAAATAGCAACACATTTTGGTCTTCCTGCTGCCAAAGGCTTGGGAATCTGTAAAAACTACAAATCATGCCAAACTCTTTGAGTGATATATGAAGGATCACAATCCACAAGGAAATAAGCTAAGACCAATTCATTCATTTCATTTAGGTCCTTCAGTGGGATTTCAACCATCCAGTCCACAAACCATGTCTCATGAGATTGCAGTATACACCCAGCCCACTGTAATAATGATTCATATACATATATGTGTATATGCTTTATTGCTACCTTTAGCTGGATTAAAAGCAATACATCAAATTTTATATTTCTGCCTCTTTTATTAGCTTTCTAGCACTTGATCAGCTGATAGAGGCAATAATGAAATGTTTTTTTATAAACCAGAGTTTGTAAGTCCTGTCCTAAGAACGTAATATTTCAAAAAATAGCCTAAGCTTTGGGGAAAAAACCAATTACAGAAACAGCATTAAAAATGCCAAGCACTGAGCAGAAGCAATTCTGGATCAGTTTAAAAAAGTGATTGATGAAACTCTAATCTGAGCTGAAGGAACAGTTTCACGACAAGCTGTGACCATTCCACACACTTCATTAGCTGCCATAATTAGCCTGGTGTTTCAATTTGTTAGAACTGGTGGGGACAATTTTACTGAGAATGCAAACATCAAAAAACAGGGTGCCTCAGACTTCAGAAGGGGCTGATGAGAAGCTTTTCTAGTCTCTGTTAACTAAAAGATTAATTACAGCTGATGGGAGGCTGTACTCTGATTGTCACTCTGTCTATGTGCATTACTTTTAGCATTAGAAGAAAGATATGGTTGACACTGCACTGCTCAATCAAGCAGGTTCGCATTAGTGTACAAAGTATGTTAATACGCAGGTTTTTTATTGTTTCTCTTTTTCTTTTGTTTTCTCATATCCAACAAGTTATACTGTAAAAGAGCAGTGCATTCAATTGCTAATGATCAGTATTTGTCACTTACACTCTCATTCCTTCATATAACAAGTGAGAGATCCTAACATGTCAGAAAGCCCTGGGCTGGGAATATTGTTAGTTTCTATTATCACAGCCAAAACGTAAATTCCTACTCAGAGAGACTCATTATGGAAAACAAAAGCAGCACAGTTAGAAAGCAGATACTATGTTCATCACAGTCTTTATCTTGTGCCGTGTACCATATCTACTATTATCCCTGTACATTAACTCATCAAAGCTTGTAAGGTTATTTAAATGAAAATGAAGATACAAGTGAAAAGGTTATTCTTGAGTAATTCTGTAACTCTCTTTCTTGAATATTAACACACAGTAATACAACTGTTCATAAATAACTACTGATGTGGCTATGAATTTCAGTTTCCACATATATTTTCTGCTGAGATCAACAGAAAACAAAGTATAGCAGAGAATGGGGTTTATCATCTTGATCGCAGTGGAAGATCCATTTAACTTAAACTTGTAAATGGTATTTTGCAAAGTTTTTCACTGGCATTAAATGAATAAATACAGAGGTGCACTACATCAGTACTTGAAATGATGGAAAGAGTTGATTCATGATCTACATTTTAAAGAAGCAGTAGATGCTTACATTAAAACCATGAGGACAACAAGCAGCCTGTGTTACTTGTAGATTCTCATTCACTCCAACACAAGTCTGAGAATAATCTACACTTGTTCTCTGGAGTGATCATCAAAACAACAAACATGCACATTTTCTCTCAGGTTGGACAAATATCCAGCATAATCTTTTAGAATTCATTCAAAGCAGATACATGTGCTAATAGTGTTACAAATGACACAGCTATTCAATCATAATGCATCAATACAATAAAACACTTCTTTCAGCCAATGTTTTCAGATGTGACATTCTGAAATCCTAACTGTATATGTTGCAGGAAGCCACTAGGACATGCTTCTTGGACTACAATTTGTAAAGCCACCAGCAACATGCAATTAAGATGAGATTCAAAGTGTCTGTTTTTCTGTGAATATGAGTAACAACATTCTTCCTAGAGTATTCTTCCTAAAAGGAAATGATGGAATTTTTCTGCATATCAATAATAGTCATTACTGGTTATCACATACATCTACGGTAAGTACTGAGAACTAATCTTAATATCCCAGGCATTTTTGAATAGCAGCATGGGCTGTGTTAGTCTTACAGATTTGTGAAAATCTTTATAGCTACCATTTCAACTATATTTAATTATCACAATCAGGCTAAAGGTGAGTTACCAAATTACTGAAAGTAGCATGCTTTTGCAGACATCCTCCATCAGGAATTGCTACTGACTTTTACTTTAATATTGTGACGAATTAGTTTGGTTGAAATACAGTCTTTGGTGAATTTATGAACAAATCTTAATTCCAAGAATACTGAACAGACCCTGCAAAACTGTCACCAAAAGGTAAGGCCAAACACCTCCCAGTTTAGTGAGAGGATTTTCAATTCTAGTAAATCAAATAATATAACAGTATCAAAGATCTAAAACTAACATCAATTAAATACTTTGTAAACAAACACTAGTGTTTCCAGTTCCACTTACAGGTGGGTTTTTTGTTTTTGTTTTTGGACCTAAAGTTCTGCCACAAGTTGCTGTAAGGTCCACTGAGTGTGCACTGACAAAACTAGGCAAGATACTCTATTAGTAAAGCTTTTCTTTTCCTCATTAAATGAGACCTCTTAAAATGTTTGAGCAATGCATAAAGTGGGAATTTAAATATATACATCTACCTCCCTCAAAAAATATTGGTTAAATTTAACTTACTAAAAGGCAAGATTTTCTTTCTATACTACAAACATGCAAGTTGCATTATTAAATGAAGAAGGTAGGCAAAGCCAGACATTTATCATCCTACAGACAAATGACACTGGATTGCTAGTTAGACAGTATAATAAGTACCATCTAATTTTCTCTTTCGAATCAATTTATTCTTCAAAGCCTTGGATCATCATCAAGGGACTGCATTTTCCCATTGAGAAATCACAGGACTGAAAATCGGGTTTTATAAAATATTTAACTAGTTACCGACAAATAACTACTAGAATGGATTTGATTAGAAGAGTCGTGACAGTATCTTTTCTTATGCAAATAACCAACTGAATGGTTTGACTTATCCCAGTCACCACTTTGTATTATTCCTTCAAAATCATACCCTGTAAGTCATCAGCAACCTTTGCTTTTCCAGCTTTTCTTTCCAGCCTTTTTTATATTTAGCTAAACAGCAGCCATTGGGTATCTTTTAATTTGCTTCATAATTTTAGCTTTCCTTTCCCTCTTAAGAAAGTAATTTCAGAGATGGCTGATACTTAATAATCATTTGCACTATGCAATGAGTAGTTTTTTAAGGGCAGCACAGTAGCAGTGACCTGAAGAATGTTTCTCAAATGAGAAAAAACCCCACAAAGAAACTTTTAAAATGAGAATTCTGAAAGGGATCTTTATAATAAGATGTATTTCTGTAAATATAGCATTGGTCAAGTAATCTCAAAAAATCATTATGTCAACAATCACAACTTGAAATTCTGTTTTTCTTTCCTAGAAGACTGAATGGATGAATCTTTTGAAAGAGATTTCACTTTTTGCCTCCAAGAATGGGGCATCCACAACCCCTGCATGCATCCTGTTCCAGCACCTCACCACTCTCCTGGTAAAGAATATCCCAGATGATATCCAACCTAAATCTTCCCTCCTTCAACTTAAAACCATTTCCCCTTGTCCTGCTATTATCTACTCTTGTGAATAGTTGGTTCCCCTCCTGTTTAGGCTCTGGAAGGCTGCAATAAGGTCAGCCCACAGCTCAACTGGGCTAAACAAACTCAGCTCCCTCAGCCTGACTTGGTAGGAGAGGTGCTCCAGCCCTCTGATCATCTTTGTGGCCCTTTTCTGGACCCTCTCCAGCAGCTTCCTGTCTTTCTTGTACTGGGGCCCCAGACTTGGACACAGTACTCCAAATGGGGCCTTAGGAGTGCAGAGTAGAGAGGGACAATCACCTCCCCGTCCCTGCTGGCCACCCCTCTTCTAATGGGGCCAGGATACCATTTGCTTTCCAGGCTGCAAGAGCACACTGCTGGCTCATGTTAAGTTTCTCAACCACCAGGATAACTCATGCTAAGGGTTCATCTGAAACATTTGAATAGATCCATGAAGTTACACTTGCAGTAATAATTACACAGGCACTGGCCAGAGACTGCTAGAGTGCAACACTTTTTGAATAACCCTTATCCCTGACATGGCTCATGAAGAAATCAGTAGTGTAAAACACAAACTCTTACAGATCACCTAATAATTCCCCTATAAGAGAGCCACTTCTAGCTGCCACATTATGTCAGCTTTACATTGCTTAGGAAAACACATTGCAATTGCACTGGAGAAACTAAGAAACTGATACTCAGAATGTCCTACCTCATGTATATTAAAAACTTATCTTACAGAGCATACTTGTAAGTATGGTGTTTAAATTTTCAAAATATTTAATAAGGCTGATAGAACAGATTCATATTCCTCGGGGATACTACTCTCTGTTAGAAAATATGCTTGTGTTCTTTTTTTTTTTTTTTTTCTCTGATAAAAAAAAATCACATATATTAACTCAAATATAATTGCTGCCAGGCTAAGAAAAGTCAAGTTATAGTGAGATTTAGATAAATTTCAGTATAGGAAGAGGTGGAAAACAATAGTATAATTGTAGTATATGTATATATTATAATATTATAATACAATATTACATAGAAAAGTCATGTGCGTAGAAAAGTCCTGCTCACTTTTGAGATTTTCAGGCCATCTCCTCCTGCATAGGTGAAACTTAAAATGCTGCTCAACTTGTTCTATATCACAAGTAACAATGAAAACAACTGAAACTATCAAAGTTCCAGAAGCAACAGACGTCATACAAAATAGCATGGATTTCCTCAACACTCAAGTTTTCTTTTTCATCACTGAAACTCAAAACTCAGTAAACTAACATAAGAACAGTTGAAACACTCATGGAGACCTGATTCTTGCAATCTTCCTTATGGTAGAAAGCAGATTAGACTTTTTTTCTGTGATCTGTTACCTCTGTTATCCCAAATAGGACACTTCTGCCAGTTACTGAACAAAGAGGAACAATTTATACCTTCTGTAAATCAGTGAAATACCTATCATTATACTAATGTCCTAACATTCATTTTATAACCTTGAGCTTGAAGTCCATCTACAAGTCATTATATGACTGAATGGAATACTTCTGCAACTCCACCTAATCTCGGCTGTTGGCAATCACTATCCAGCAAAATAGACGGAAACTGCTGGTTGTGCTTTGTGCTTTTATCCACACTGCCTGAATTAAGCTTTAAGCTTAATTCATTTAGCTCTGCCTCTGGTGACAGAGGTGGAAGCTATACCATTTATATAGCCAACAACTATGGTTTGCTCTAATGGTTACACAATACAGCATGAAAACGATATTGATGTTGACTACAGCCCAGTTTCTACTGCTCCAACATAACTAGAATTTTGTTGGTGGTGCAATACAAGTGCTGTTTTTCCTAGCCTATGCAAGGCCATCACAATCAGAAATATTTCAGCTTGATATTTGATTAATGCTGGCAGTACTCTATAAGTGATTTCCACTCAACATCTAATTGTTTAATTATTTCCCATTATTAATGGAATGAAACAATTCAAAACAAACAGGCAGAATGACTGTTTTGCAGGAAGCTCATAATCATCAATTCATACATGTAGAAGGCTTCCTAAAATTATATTACACTGGCCTGTTGAACTTGAAAGGCATATTTTATCCCAATCAATGCATAAAAGTAAAATTATCCATAACTAAGGCATGTTTCTCTGCTGTACAGTTCAGCTGTAATGATCCCCACACACTGCACTTGCACATCAATTATGATAATCATAATCACGGTCGTTAAGCTGAATGTTCATTATTATCAGGATGCTGGTGACAGCAGATTCAATCATCGGGTGCAATGGGCAGGCAGTCACAGTCCCACCCAAGTTTCTGCAGACAGCGTTGTGCCACATTAAATCTATGATGTGTTCCACATCCCACTCCATTCCAAAAGCTGTAGACGGTAAAGGTCAACTTTATGTTCTGTGCAATATGCTTAGGTTCTCTAAATTAATTCCTTGCAGTACTGGATATTTTTATGCTTTGTAGATAATAAAATTCTGTTTAGGGCCAAAATGCCTCTGCAAATAATGAAACAGTGATGCAGTTGTACTGTAATTCAACGCTAATAAGGCATCAGAGGAAAGAGTATTTCAGCAAAGAATGTCTTCAAACATCACATCCTGAATTTTCTAAATAAGAAAACATTTAATGCTGTCATTTAAGTCAGTTTTCAAAAATGCATACACAAACTAACTCCAATACCAATTAAAGGCTGTAAGCCATCATTTCTGCTTCAGTAAATATGAACATATGTGAGTGTTTTGACAACTGAAAGATTATAGTTAGTGTATTTGATCCCCTGACTGTCCAGCTATTTTGGGACCTATCACTGTAGATTAAACTCACAGTGACTGGTAATTTTTTTTTATATTGGTATTTCTCACACATAAATCAAAAGTGACCAAGGTATTTAGACATACATTGTTTCAACTTTAAAAATACGAATGCATTTTTACTTATATAGTAGTTTACAACTGGATAAAAACATTCTCCTCCCCCTCTAGAAGTAAATCATCACTACATTTCTTAACTTTTTTAGTTTTTATTGAATAACAGAACTAGTTTTCCCTTAGCACAGTAAGATTTTTGGAAGCTAAGTGGAAGTATACCAGAGGAAGTATTGCAAGGCATTACTTTTCATTGTTGCTCATTTTGCTTCTGAAGGAATTATATAATTTGCATACTAATCCTGTAACTTGAATTAAGACGCTTATATATACAAAAAAATCTGAAGGAAATACAACCCAAACATGTGCATGGACACACAGAAACCCTTTTTAATACACAATTTTTAAAAAGGCAATTAGTATCAAATAATACTTCAGCAAATCAGAAGAATCAGATTATTGACCCACTAACCACAGAACTGCCTCCCTGGAAGAAATTACACCACACTTTTTCTTATCAGCAATGATAAGAAAGATTTATCTACCATACCACTTTAAGAAGTAGAACATACATCCTGGCACTTATCAGTTATTCAGTGTGTAATAATGTATTAAAATATATATAATCTCACGGAAACCTCCCATAATGGCTGCATTAAACAGATGAATTGTTAAGCAAAATTCCGAAATGAAGGTTAATTTTGATTAAAAATGGGAGCTGGAAGGCTGTTTGTCATGTTGAGTTAACACATACAGCTATACATCTCCAGAGATTTTGGTTGAAATATATCCAAGATCACAAGTCAGTTCAGCGATATCAGATAAGTCCCATAATTTATATAATATACATAATACATTTTTTTATATTGTCATTTCAGTCTGATCAAGAACTGCAAAGGACTGGAAGAGAGAGAATCTTTAAATTGTAAGATAAGTATGACCAACAAATCTTTATACTGTTTTACAGATGTGTAATACTCATACAGTTGGACTCCAATCAAGTCCATCCTCCACTAATTGGTCTCAAACTAAATTTCCTTGGAACTTATTATATATTTACAAGGATAAGTTAGTTCCTAAGAAGTAAGTAATCACATCTTAAAAACTCTCAGAATTACTTATGTTGAAAGTGAGCTGTTGGCCCACATTTGTGTTTTGAACATCTCCAATGAAATGAAAGCAATTTCTAAAACCCCATAGATAATGTGTGCTAGTGTTTGTCTATGCTCACAGCATGGACTCACTAGATAGTTCTAAGAATTTTGTTCCATCTTCTTAATTCCTTCCCACTAGGAATTTAAACACAATAGTGAGATGCCCCTGATAATCTCCAAACAGAAGAGTTCCAGCTCTCTTAGCCTCTTCTTATATAAAAGATGTTCCACATTATCATCTTTGAGGCCTTGTGCTAGAACTGCTCTGCCAGATGCATATCTTTCTTATACAGGGAAATTATAATGTGATTATGATATCTAATGAAAAAAAATAGTAATACAAACACATCTATAAACATGTTAGAGTGCTGTTTTGGCTCATTTTCATCTTTTTTCACTAATTCTATACAATTGTACTATCCTAACGATGTAATTCCTTTTTCATATCGTTTCAGAGAGAGTGTTTGGTTTTGCAGGAATTGACACATGATCTAAAAAAACAAATCCTTTCCTGTTTTTTGTATAAGCCTACTGTGAAGATATAGAAGTTCTGAACCTTTGGTTTCCTAAAGTTGCTAAGTATCTGAAAAACAGGTAAGAAGCAATTGTTCAGTGTTCCTTTTTCTGTATCATGCTTGGTAAGCGATGGAACTTTTCGGACTTTTGAAATCTCATACTGTATTTGGTTTCAAGCACTGAAAATAATTTATATAACATTGAAAGTTCAGAGCAGAACTATTTCTTATAGCACCACAAAACTGAATATATATGAGATGTTTCTGATGAAGGAGCCATCTTAAAACAAAAATAATTTTTCATTCACTTGTACTATTTTTTGAAGAATACAAGCAATATAATGTTTTTGGTGTACTTTTCCCATAATTTTCTAAAGGTTTCTCTTTATGTGTGAAAGTAAATATATGTATTATATTTTAAATGAAGAAAGGCAACACAGAAACAGCAAAACTACAAAATTGATACAACCGGATATGTACTTAAGCATGCTCTTAAAACCATATCTAGTAGATGGGAGATGTGTTGAATTTCCTCAGATTTAACTTACCAGAGTGCTGAGGAAGCTTGATATCTCATCACAATAGCTCAGTGTGGTTTTATAACATACTAGAAATATTGCATTTGATTATCTCAGGATTAGGTCCCATCACATACAATAACTTTCTTTAAAAAGTAAGCAGTTCTTTAACTTTTGCGGTGACTTACCTTTCCTGCTATCCACTTATTAGGCTGCACCTCTCGGAAATGCTTAACTCCATAAGTTTCATTGCCTTTTTTTTCTGATGCATGAATTGACAGTTCATATTTCTTATTTCTATGATACGAAGAAAATGGCAAAAATCTGAAATTTAAGAATATTTAAAAATTACTACATACTACTCTGAATGGCACAGAATTTATGTAAATCAAGTATCAGTGAATTAGGATACTGTGTGGACATGCATTCCTTATATTTCCTACTCTAATTTCCTGAAGTAGCACCCTCCCAACCCCAGTACTGTGAAAAATATTACAGAAATTTTTCTTATAACTGCTTTTTAAAAAGAAAATTGGAACAAAGAGCTATTGAGCTTCAACAGCATATGACTTTTATTACTGGACTGCTTCTTGATACAGGCAATGCAGTCCATGCCACAAGTCAGTGGAAAGCACAGACCATGCGCAAGTAGAGAGCCTTGCATTCATCTTACAAGCTGTGTAGTCCAAAAGACACACAACACAACTTCTACTTGATTGTTCCATTAGGATGGAAAAATTTCAAGATGTCAGCAATTTAAGTATAAGTCAAATCTAAACAGAACCAGAAAGAACCCCTTCTGTATATCAAAACAGAAAATGAATCCTTTGGCAGCTGTTAAAGTAAAACATACTGTAGTCTAGTTTGTCGGAATGAAAACATATAGATAATACTATCGATATTCACATATTGGCAGGACACAAGGTAAATCAATGGTTTCTTTTAAATTTGCAAATTGTATACTTTACTCTGAAGTGGTCTTTTGGAGCTTGATTTTTTTGTCTTTGATCATACCAAGTGTGAATTCTCTTCTTGCATACTGCCACAATACAGTGAAATTCCAGCTACCCGCTTTGGACATATAAGAGGTTTTCAGACACCCCTAATCTCATGGACAAGTGTTCAGGATTGGACCCACAGTAAATGATGCGAAGGAAGGTAAAGGACACTTCATATATAAAAGATATGAAAGAGATCCTACAAAGGTATCTTAGTTTCACCTCTCTATATTAGTTTGCAAGAAAGAGAACAAACAGGTACAATTTCACACAAAGGAAAATCCCATGAAGGAAGCTCTTCATTGCTGGTATAGTAAACAACAGCAAGTGTTCTTTAGAAGAGCAAAAGAATCATTAAGTTAGAAATACCTGTTTCAGGAGCTTAAAGCACCACTTTATCTGCTGCATGTGTAATTAATTAAAATCTTTTCAGTAGTTGAAATCATTTCAGTATATAGACTCCCTACAAGAGTTAGATAGTCAAATTTTCATAAAGAGAGGGATAATAAAAACTTTCTGCCTCTTGGCTGATACAGACTAAGAAAATTATTTTCACTAAATAATCCATCAGAAACTGGGTGGGCTTGTTGTGTTTGTTTCTTTGTTGTTGTATTTAAATTCCACTTCAGAAAAATAAACTATTTTGCAATTTTACTAGTTGTAGCAATTTACTCTATCAAGTAGCACAAAAAATATTATGTAAAGTTAGCATGAGAAAAACACTGAGTTAGCAGACTTTTAAATTATACAAATCTGTAGTAGCATGTGTATACTCCTGGGAAAGGACACTCTCACATAAGACAGATTATGGTACTTGTAATGCTAATTTGCACATGGGATGGACATCACAAGCACACAAAAATTAATGCGGCCCCAGTGTCCCACAGAATACATCCAAGGTGCTGTGAGCCGGCTGCTCCACTTGCAGTTTTTATCACTTCTGAATTGCATTTTAATAGTACATTTTTCTTTTGTTCAGACATGAAAGGAAATTGGCTTTCTCAGGGGATTGGATAGCTGAGAAGACAAGGCTAGCAGTTTAGGGATTTGCCTATATATGCATAGAATTTAGTTGAGCCATAACATTCATAATTCAATATGAATACTGCATCAGTAAAATTTATACAAAATATGGCAGTAAAAAAAATATATATTGAGAAGAGTAGAAGATAAAGTAAAGGAAAACAATAATGATGCTAGTTTTCCCTATAGCATTTCCAATGTGGAGGGCTTGACTGCACTGCGGACTATTTTTATTTATTTATTTATTTATTATCAGACCAGTACTCAGAGTAATCCACTAGGGCTGCTCTGAAAGTAATGTTTCCTATTTATGATCTTGGCCCACAATGTCAGAGACAGATACTGGTGGTATGGCAGGAGCGGTTGAACCCTCCCATCACATTTTTCACAATGTTTCACAACATTTTGTTGCCATGTGACAGATGGCAGCAGAGGGGCAGCCTGACAAAATGGTGTCTGACATGCAAGAGCATATCAAACAAAGGGGTGTGACTGAACTCCTCCACATGGAAAAAATGGCACCCCTTGACATTCATCAATGATGAATGACACCAAAGAGTGGATGTGAGCTCAGTGAAGATCACTTCCTTCAGCGAAGAAACACACACTGGGTGGTGTGTTTCGGCAATGGAAACAGTAACATGAAAGACAAGCCATGTTCCAGATGGCCATGCACAGCTGTCACATTTTGATCAACTCATCCAGATGAATCAGGAGATGATGACATAGAAACTACGTGTGCAGTTGAATATGTTTCAATGCATTGGAAATGATGGTGGCATCATTGGAATATCACAAAATAGAGGAGGCATTATCTTCTTTTCAAACTCTGTATGCTCTACCATGATTCCAAACAAATATCTATACTTATATTTTAACATTTTAGGACTGTAAGTACACAACTAACCGTGTACTCTACACGCAACTTAGCGCAAACATAATCTTACACATTCTACTGCATATCTTCTCTAAGACCACTAACTGAAGTAAATCAACCCATAATATATGTCTGCAGTTGAGAAAAAAGTTAAAACTTTTTTTTTTTTCTTAACATTGAACAATAAAAGAGAGCTAAAATTGAAATGAAAGAATAATAAAGATATAATGGGATATGATGGCACGAAGCAGTAATTTTTAATTTTTTGTTCTGTATGATCACTTCTTGCTCAATAATAAGCAATGTTTGGAGTCGAAATGTCACTTACATATCATTCTTTCATAAACAGCAGCCTGAATGGAGATTACCACTGTTTCATCTTTGAATGTGGTAGAAATAAAGTTACAACATCTGACTGTGAAAATTTCAGGTCAGAGCTATGTAAGCAGATGCTGTCAGGGACAAGTATCAAGCTACAAGAAAAGATGTTTGCAAATTCAATGTCTGTTTAAAGCAAGCAAAAATCATTCTATGTGAATAAGTAAATAAAATAACATTAAAACATTCTTGTATGTGTGTGTTAAGTAGATAACCAAATTAATGAGAGTTACATGGAAGTCATTATAGCACTGAAACCAATAATTATAGTAAAAAAGTAAAAGCTCTGTAATAAAATTCAGTAATGTCATTCTGTTCTGTAGCTGTATATATACACCTAACAGAGTTTTTTCCACAACTTTGTGCTTTGAATGTGATAGAATAGAGTGAAAGAAGGAGAAAAAAAATCCAAATACACATTATGAACTGTTCAAATTCAGACCACAGTAGACTCTACCATAAGAAGTTCACTTGAGTAGGATTCTTATATCTGGATTTCAGCTATTCTTCTCACTTAAATGTAAATACAGAAGCTCTTGAAGGGTTTCAGTAAAAAAAGACAGAGTAAAAAAGAGTAGCAGGATGAAAGAATAATTAAATTCCATGTTGATGTCATGTTATGCCACAAGGCATAGTCAACATAAGCTGAGCCTTTCTAAAATTTCCTGATTTAACATGAGGTGAGTTTTCTCCAAAGAAGTAAATAAAAAAAAGAAAAAGTGATTTCATTTTGTCCATCACAAAAGCTTAAATGAGATGTACCAAAAATACAGAAAATACAAGGTGAAAGAGAGGGAATCAAAAGGAGAAACTACCTTGGGTTCTGCAAATAGCATTATTATATAAACAAAAAACTGAGAGAGGACCAGGACCACAGCTGGCACTGTCACTAGTAACAAAGGTCAGTTGCAGTTTTTCCAGGACCACAATCTGTTGGACTGAATTAGCAAGAAAAAAGACCTAGAAGCCTTGAATTAGTAGGCAATCCTAGACTTGACAGTAGTTCGTGGTATACATTTACATTTCAAAAAATAGTTTAAATATCTGTTAATAAAAATAAAACTTGCTTTTTTCCCCAGTCCCTTCATTCATTCTGTTCTGTATCACTAGGCTGCCACTAATTTAATCTAATTCTTCCTTTCTATATATTTTTCCCCCCTCATGCTCTTTCTTCCTGCTTCTCTTCACTTATTTTTTCTTCTTTCCCTGTCTCCTGTTCCAATATCCCTCTGTTTAGACAGGAGATGAAAGAGGCTTCTTAAATGCTGAAGGCTTTCTAGTTAGCCTGACCAAGTTGAGAGAAGTGGCAGCAGATATGGACTCCTGTGCAGCAGGGCAAACAAGAGGGAGGATTTGTCAGGGAATGCTTTCACAGGACAAGAAGTTCACAGGACTTTTAAACTAGAAGAGAGTAGATTTAGATCAGAAATTAGGGAAAAAGTCTTCACTGTGAGGGTGATGAGAACTTGGAACAGGCTACTCGAGAAGCTACAGATGCCTCATGTTGCCTTGACCTAACACAGATGAAAAGAAGCTCCCTCTGATTGTAATGACCATGAACAATTAGCTCCAAGCAAACCATCTGGAAGCTGTGACTCTTATCCGTCCCCACCCCTCTTTTGTTTGTTTTTCAAATGAAATATGTAATGAATTTCAAGTTTTCAGTTCAGCTTTTACCTGAAGTCATTGCTCTAAGCCAACACACTTCATCTTTATGTTTGGTGAACAAAGCAAAAAAAAGCACAATGGTTTCCCACAGCAAAACAATGGCAACAAAGCTGCCATTATGTAGTTCATAATGCGTGTACATTAAAAATCAAAGTTTTGTATGTAGCATATTTTACTTAGTGAATGTAAGAAGATCAGCACAGCATTTTTGCAAGACAAACTTCTTTTGGATGCATTGTTACAAATCTTGTCTGTAGTTATGTGCTACATACATATGGGTACTTTTTCAATAAACTATCAGTCATCTTCATCCTAATAGGAGAAAATCTAAGAGTCCTTTGTCTCTCTCCTTATTTAGCCCATGCCAGCCATACTGTACAGTGACGAAGGAAAGCACTGTCTAGTTCATGTAGGAAGTAAAAGAGATCTCTTCTGTAGTAAATTCCAGAACTTCTTAATTATACAGACTTATTAATCTGCATCCCCAGTGTTATAAAGTGCTAGAACTTCATTAGAAAAATTAAGATGGAAAAATGAAGGCTCTACTTTGTAAATTTCCACTGGAAATTAGCTGGAAGAAGCAGAGGAATACTGGATCAAAAGAGGGTAATCATGCTTAACTGTGCCCTAGAGCACCCGCATGTATAATACGATTTGCACAGTAACTACCTCTCCTATTACTGCTTGTTTGGAGTATTCTGTGTTAATGGGGTTAGCTAATTTAGTAGTTTAACTTAAAAAGACTCTGCTGATTAATAAATGTTGCACACTGTGCTAGTAATTAAAATAAATGGAAGAGTTACAAATAGAAGTTGAATTGTTAAGAAAACATTATCTGAAAATATATGATAATCCCTGTTTATCATAATACAATAACAGTCCGGAAAATATGCAGATTGCTGAAGTTGCAAAGCATATGAAAAACTAAGCATAATTTGAACAAAGTTTTCAAATGTGTCATATCTACATGACACAAAACATAGTGGCCATTTTCACTGCAGCTATGTCAGAAATAGAGTGAAAGAACTTAAAAGCATAAAAATAAGATTTTTTAAAAATCTTAAAATTTTATCAAATAAGAGCAACTTGTTTTCTTATATTTTTATTACCTTTATTGCTGTGCACATTTTGACACTGATGCCTTCAAGTACATCTTTGAGCACATCACTGTGTAGCACAAAAGCACCTATGCTAGTTTTCAAAGAAAGTGTCTTGCTGAAAACAAGTGTGAGACACGGTGTGCAAACATTGCATTCTGCTGCACACAAGTGAATCCCTGTGTTCAGGACTGGTGTGGCTGCCTATAGTACAGCTCTGAGCACAGAGAGCCAGCAGTGAGGTGACTTGCCTGATGTCACACCAGCAGCCAACAATAAATCAGGAAGCCTCAACCTTGGTTATCACTGGCGTACCCTTATTCTATCACCACGCTGCAACTCATTCTGATGTATGCGGACTTCATAAAGATATTTAATAGTATCCTTTGGATCATGAGGCATATTATCTGAGACACATTTTGACAAAATTAATGAAAATAATTTACATTTCTGTTCTCCGGAAAATTAGGCCTGTACATTGCTGCACACGACAGAGTAAAGAACTTTTCATGCTCAGTGACCTAAATATGCTGGATCCGGCACTTGGTGTCTCAAACTAGACACTAGTTTATTAAGTGGTCATCCCAAAGGAGTCCAATTGTCATTCCTCTCCAAGTGGAGAGGGAAATCACTTCATTTGTATGAAAAATAGCACAATAAGGCAGTAACGACTTCAATTACGCACGAAAAGGGAATCATCCTTATTAGGTTAGATTGCCCAGTTGCTCTTTCAGTAAAAAATAGTAAAATCCAGCAGTTGCTGCAAGCATACACAAAATCTACGCATTTATTTGGCATTTGCACTGCTGCTGCCTACCTGAACCCCTCCCAAAGCCTTCTCAATTATTCCTGCATTTCTCAGAAGCAAGAAGTTTTTCAGACCTTGAAATGTTTAAAGACAAATGTATAAAGTGATTTCAGAGCTTTTTTTGTTTGTTTTAAACAAAACATGGTGGGAATTCTGTGTTGCCTGATATAACAGCTATAAAACACCAATATTCATTCTTGAAAAATACAGAACAAGGTCTCTGTTTCTTCTTATATGCAAACACAAGCTTTTCCACAAATATCACACAGTTCCTCTGCTCTTTCCCTCATTTTCTAAAATATAAGAATGATAAGCATAGGAAGCACAACCAGGAAGAAATACAGTCCCAAAGTACACAATTACATAGAAAGAGACAAGAAATTTGTCAATTCATAATAGACACTGCTGAGAAAAGGATTACTGTAGAATCTGAGTAACCCTTTGTTGACTCCTCCCTGGAGACCACCATACCACACAGCAGCTGCGGCATTACTAGTGAGTGTTAGTCCTGATGATGACCTGCAGCTCTGTCATCACCTTTTCAAGGTTACAGATGTGACCCTTGCGTGGTTGGTTGAATCTGAAGCACAAACTGAAATAATCACAGCCTGAAAATGTATAATCCACTATACATTTAGTGTGCATGAAGCTGAGAATTACTGCTTCTGCGCATTAAGGATGGCACTAAACGCTTCTTTACCCATAAGGTAAATAAAGACTGCTGATCAACTGATATCTGTCAAAGTTGGCATGTCCAGATTTGAACTGTACAAGTTTAAAACCTTAACGATTTACTTAGCAGAAAGAAAGAAAAATAAATATTTCAAGATAAGACTTCAAACTGGCCACATAATGACCTCAGAGGTAAATCTTATCAAATAAGGACTGGAGAACATATATTCATTCTCATAAGTGAAGGACTTAATTCCTCCTTATTTGGAATGAATAATCAAAATCTTCTCAGTGAAAAGAACACTTTAATTGAGTGATAAAGGTTAATTATTACTCAGTGTTTTCTAGCTTTCAGTAAGATAAGTTAAAAATAAGTTTTAAAAAAGTCAGTTCAAATCTACACTGAGATTTGAAAATTAAGGTGCTTTTCTTCAATCTGAATGACAACAAACGGGAAAGAACAGAAAGCTGAGGTACACTTTTAGTTTTAAAGTTTCCCTATTGTTTTTAGTATAAAAGGAATCAAAATCAATACTATGATTTATTTTTGCTAGTAAATAGAAAAAATTAGAACAAAAGTAGCTGAACAACGATATTTCTTTTTTAAGCTGAATCTCCTTCTAATATCACTGTTAATATTCAATTAGGGAAAATATGAGAAAAGATTTAATTATCAAATTTTAGAAGTGCAAATCCATTTTATTCGAGCATACTGAAGTTCCTGTCCTTAAGCTAACATGAGCAATATGAACCAGTGGATCATGGGCTGCTCACAAGGAAAAGGAATTCCTTTCTGTCTAGAATTCTGATATTTAAATATCAAAGGGTTGCTAAGAGCAGGAATTCAAGGGAGAAACATCATTTGTTTCTAGTTAACTACGAAGACAGAACAGGTGAGTTAATAGGCTTTATTATGATTGAACAAAAGTGTTCCATCACAATAAGAAGAGAGCTGGAATGATTTTTGCAATAGCCTTAAATCTTTTTGGATAGATTACATCAGTATTTGGGATTGTATGGAAAACGAGCTGGTTTCTCTCATGCGATTACAAATGCTATGTCTCAGAAAGACAAACTGCTTCAGAAGTTATTACAGTATTTTAAAATCATGTTCTAACGTGCATCATATGCTCCCTTCCCTTCCAAGTGAGTTTTGGTAGTCTACTTGAAGAGAATGCGAGTCTTATCAGAGTGCAACATTTCTCTTCCCATAGTCTGGAAAATGCTTGAATATGAGGACAGAAACAGTATGTGTTCCTCGGCAAAGTACGTATGGCAAAAAGGAATTTGTATTTGTTTGCTTATTTCCCATTAAGCCCATCTGTTGCATCACATAGTACTATTATGGCAAGATCTTCTATTGATTCATAGAGATGGAAGGTACAAGTCACACAGTTACAAGATAAGGTCTCTGCTCTGAAGAGTTTATAATCTAAGGACAAAGATTTAGAAGTACGTACAGAGAATATTTGCTAGTAAGCTGTCAGGTTTGACATTTCATTTTGCCTGGCATGAAAGGTTTCTGAAAGCAACAGAATAAAGAAAACATTCTCATAACAATATATGGAAAAAAAAAAACAAAAACAAACAACTTACTCATTCTCATGTATATATTTTCCCCATTCCTCCCTTTTCATTTCCTCTCTGGCCTTCTCTAGTGGTGAACTGAATGATGCTGCCACTCGCAAGGTTGGCTCCAAAGGCTTGTAGCGCTGCCGCAATACTTCATCAGTGTCTCGGAAAGGCCCCTGAAAGGTATAGGATAATGTGTTTTATTGTGGTGCCATAGTTCTTTTACTTGCTCCTTTTATTCATGACACATCACTGATGAAAGAGGGCAGAGTGCCTGGGAAGTGTAGCAAGACTTTTCTTCCAAAATAATTAAAGCAGTTCATTTTGATAGAGAGTTACAGATAACACAAAGGTTGACAAAATGCTTTAAAGCCCCATGGAGAGTTTGAGAAATGTGCAGTCTAGATTTATTTAGGTTCTAATAAATAATTATTATTTTAAAACAATACATTGTTAGAACTGATTAGGAGAGCTTATTTTTTTTCTTGGGAAAAAAAAAAAAATACCAGTGAAATAAAATCTGATATACAAGTATTAGCTTCATCTAAATTCTGCTTGGGCAGAAAATCTTTTCATAGGATAAATCATGTTTCACCTTAAAGAACATGCTCTTTTCAATTTTAACTATAAAAGTATGTGGAAGGGATCCTGATACGTGACTTAAAACATAATTCTTCTAATACAATTCAAACTAATGACCACTATAATGTAACTGCATAGTCACTTTTTGAAAAGTCTAATTCCACATTTATCTGGCTAGTTTCAAAAAAAATCCTAAAAGCTCCTATTTATTTTATGTGTGTGCATACATCTATATTATACACTCATGTATACGTACATACACAAAGTCTATATATAGAGAGAATATATATATGTATACATAGAGAACTTTCCTCCTCAGGTTACACTGCTTAATAAGTGATCATACCAGCATCTACCATTTAGCAGCACAGATAAACAGCAGGAGAAAGTCCTTTCCTGAACCATCAAAGTGACATATACCATATCTTCCTTTTAGTAATAACCATTGAGAACTTACCTAGAGTACAATTAGTGCTATATTATGCTCAGGACAATTTAGTGGCAACTCTGGATTTAGAAGTGTTACTAATTAATTTTTATTTTATTTTCACCATTGCTGATCCTGCAATGAACTAGCAAAACCTTTGGAAACTATGAGTAGACAAAGAATCCTAATCACAGTCTTTATTCTTTAAGATATTCTTCTTTAAATAGGTTATCACTAACAAGTCACAGCTGGAGTTACTGCAAGCACTGAGTGAAGACTGCGGGGCTAATAAAAAGAAATGATTCACGCCTCATTTATGTTCACTTATGTTTTACATTAATAGAAACCAATAATAGGAACCAGTTACCATAAAAGTCATGGACCGTAAATAACACAAATGGCAAATAAGTATCATCTAGTACTTTTCACAGCTGGACAGGAGGATTGCTATATTTGAAAGTACTTAATGGATTTTTACTTGAACTTTACTTTTTAAAGACACAGCATCATGATTTGGAGATATTTTTAAAGATCCTAGTAAGTAAGCAAGCATATTGCTTAAACTTATTGCAGACACTCTCTTGATTTCACTTTCTAAAAGTCTCCACAAAAAAAACATAAAAAAGAAAAAGTTCATTTAGCATGACTACAGTGAGTCTTTTAAAGCAGAATGAAAACTTCATTGCTTGTAAGCGAATAACCAATACTATAAAAGGTCATTACAACTGGGAAACAATATTCTAATAATACATTAAGTAACGATCAAGATATAAAATAAGTTTTAAATTGTTAATAAAATGATGATCAGTCTCTATTGTAAGATGTTTGCAGAGCTGGATATATGGAGAAAAGAGGAAAGAAACTCTTGTCAAGTAATATCAGAACAGATATGTTTGCTTTTGGAAAATATTCTTTTCGAATATTCTATTTCTTCTTCATTATAGAAAATGTACTCATATTTCACGAGTGTAAGGGCCAATTCAGATGTCCAAGGAAGCCTTTTTCTCTCTCTTCAGTTTCTTAGAACTTTTAACTCTTTTTCAATTCATAGTTCTAATGAAATTAGTAGAACACAGCTAATTTTTGTTGTTTTAAGCACATATAATTGTTATACAATATATCCAACCCTATTGGCAACACAGTTTCTAGATATCTGAATAAACAGTGGAGTAACAAGTGGCTCACCCTGCTTGTGACACACATGCATACAGGAAAAAGAAGCATGGTGCCAGAAGGTGCTATCAGAGAGAACTAGGACACAAGCATAGCTAGTAATTAAATTCCTTACTGTCACACTGGACAACTTTCAGGATGATGTATTCTGATGGGTTTTTATTTCCAGCTGTTTCATCAGCTCAAAACAGTGTCCTTTCTTTAGACAATACAACCCTAAATTGTCAAAGTGTTGTGCAGGGATTTAGCCGTGTGACTCCCATTAACATCAATAAGAGTCGCGCAGTTAAATCCATGTGCTGTGCTTTGAAAATTTGCCCCACAGTGTACATCCCAGGGTGCTGAAAGGATTAAAGTATTATATAGTAAATTCCCTCTTTGAGGTGCAGAAAATAAACAGGACTCTTCTGGTTTGTTCTGGAAGGCTGCATGTGTACTACTGCTGTGTGTACATCTGAACTTAGAAACATCTATAAAATATTCCACACCCAAACTGAAGCTTGTAAGATTCCTTATATACAACGAAGTGGTTTTGCAAGAGCGAGTTATCACTGTAAAAACTATGACTTCTCTCTATTTAAAAAGCACAACTCCTGTACCATTATCACCTATGCAAAATATTCCTCTTTTTCCTGAGAGACAATGCATTTGACAAGTCACATCCTGCTGAAGGAATGTCATAGCCCTTTGGTCCCAGAAGATAAGGCTATAATGTCATATATATCTGGTTTTGAACATACATTCAATTTCAAACTCCCTGATCACTAAACAGTTGGGTCATGCTTTGACTTGGATTTAATGTGAGTCAATTAGCTCATTATATGAGGAAGCTTAAACAGCCAAAGTGTGCGGACAAATGGAGGGAAGGACAAAAAAGGTGGAAAATTTATTTGAAGTTGATCCTTATTATTACAAGCAGAGTGGACCTCTGTGGGACTCACCTCTATTTCTGGCAGATCTGCACCTGTTCCTTGTTCTCTAACCCAATTACTTCTGCTTTCACATCCCATCACAGATACTGACTTGTCCTCCTCTGGACAAGTCAGATGCGAAACAAAGGTGAGAAAAGCCTCTTGAGTGTGTGTTAGCCTGTGTGACTGTGACAAATGCAACCAATATACCACATGTAAATTGTGGCAGATGGCATAGCCAAACAAAGTTTGAACCTATCTGGAACTCAGACTTAAGACTGTATTTGGACATAGCCATGTCAATTCAGAGGAGTTAAATACCAATAAAGATATATATTGTTAATGGCTCATTACTGTTGCTTAATTTTTTCAGTTAAATGGTAGCTCTGTTAAGGTCTTATTTAGAACCACTGTCTTTCTACAACATACAAACAAACAAACAAACCCATAGAATTCTGAAGAATTCCATTTTAGGGCCAGTTCGCAGAACTTAAATGCATACTAAGTTTGTGGATGACACTATATTGAGAGGAGCAGTTGAATACCTTGAGGGTAGAGAGGTTGTGCAGAGAGATCTTGACAAATTGGAGAGCTTGGCAATCACCAACAGATTGAAGCAAGTGCCAGATTCTGCACCTGGGATGGTGCAAATCTACATATATGCATAGACTCAGGGTTAGTAGGGTGGAAAGTAGTCCCACAGAAAGATAGCTGAGGATTCTGGTTGACAGCAAGTTGAACCTGAGCCAGCAGTGAGACCCAGAAGTCCAAAGGGCCAATTGTATCCTTAGGGTGCTCCAGATCCAGCACTGCTGTCAGGTGAGGGGAAGGATTGTCCCAATCTGCTCTGTGTTGTGCAGCCTCACCTCTATCACTGAGTGCAGGTCTGAGTGCCAAAATACAAGAAAGACATAAAACTATTAGAGAGCATCCAAAGGGGGGCTATGAAGGTGGTGAAGGATCTAGAGGGCAAGATATGAGAGGTCTCATGGCTTGTTCATCTCAGAGCAGAGGAGCTGAGGGGAGGCCTCACGGCAGCTGCAGCTCATCAAAAGGAGCAGAGGGGCAGAACTGAGCTCTGCTCCCTGTGACAGAGACAAGACCAGAGGGAACAGCATGGAACTGCATCGTGGAAGGGACAGATATGGATTAGGGGCAGGGACTGCCCCAGAGGCTGGTAGGCATAGAACAGGCTGCCCAAGGCGTCATCCAAGATGTGTACGAGAAGTTCTGAAGATATTACAGTCCTTCAAAGTCAAGTTGGCAATAAAGTTTTTGAGTGAGGTACATAAAACAAAAAAGTTATCTGACTGGGCAAACTGAAAACTTCTTCAGAACGGAAGACAAAATCAATTGTCTCAAAAGTAATTGTACCAGGAATGTCTTGGAAAGAGCTATATGTCTGAAAAAATATCCACTTTCCATCAAGTGAAGAACATACAGGTCTCAAAGGTCTATCTGCTGTGTATATGGGATGTATTTCCAGTGGGTTTAGGTAAGGTGGTAAAAGCTGTTTTGCCATTCTGTAGTACATTTACTCCGGTGCATTATCTTGGAGATCTCAATTACTTAAAAGAGACGGGAAAAAGTTATGTGCAACACACACTGACATCAACAGAAAATGAAATTGAGACCATGACAGTTAAGAAAGGGAGCAGAGCAGCCTGATGACTGATACAGAACAATGTGTAGAAACTTTTGTAATTAAAGGTGACACACAGCTAGTGGACGCAAAAGAGCAGGAACTACTCCATACTGAGAGGATATCTTTTCACCTCCATATGGAAAATAAGGTTAAAAAAAAAAAAAAAAAAAAAAAAAAAAAGTAGGCAGTTATTTCAACTGACTAATTTGTCGTACTACCTTTAATTTTCCCTAACTTTTTGGAACCTAAAAATTTTACATCTGATGAATCAAGATGATACTCAGTTATAACAGATCTCTGACTCTCAGACATGACTTTTTTTTTTTTTTTCTACAAAGAAAAGACTAGAGAATCACATTTCCTTGTTTTTACATAACATATACTTTTCTTTAAGACAGATTGTTTCAAAGACTTATATCCTGAATGCAAGCATGAGTTCTATAAATGAAAAGAATCCATAAAATATTTAAACAAAAGCTGCCAAACAGATACTGAAAAATGTTACCTGAGGTTTCTGTCTGCCAATAGGTGGCAGAGGCTTTCCTGTGGGGAAAGTTGGAGGTCTTTTACAAGTTGGCCAGTCATACAAATCATATGTGAAGGGACTCTTTACTCGCTGCTGGCTGTGGCTGAAAGGCTTTGACTGCTGGAGCAGCAGTTCCATTGGATCCGGGGATTTTCTGAACGGCGAATTGTATATGCCTGGAATCTGAATAGAAGATGAGGTTACTTTAGACTTCAACTTACAGTTCTCTTCACAGAAATGTTTAAACAGGATAATGTAATGTATAATCTGTGTTTCAGCCCTTTGAATGCATGTAACTTTCATTTTTTACAAGCAAGAAATACACAGATGATCTTCATGCATCTGAAATTGAACCCTATGTACAACAGAATACTTGCAATATTCTTAATACTTTTAAGGTTGTTTTAAAACTCAGCTGTTGTTGTTGTTGTTATTATTATATTTATTTGCTAAGAAGTACTGAATAAACAGAATAAAAAAGACACCATTTTAGAGATGTGGGGAAAAGTAAGTAAAAAAGTATATGTTCCCAACCTTGCTTTTCTTAAGCCTCCTCCTGAACTACATACATCTTGGAGCTGAAAGAACTGAACAATCCCTATTAGCTCTACTGCATTTTTCATTAGCAGATCCTACTGGGAAATCACAATTCCTTGTCTCAAAAAAGTTAAGTATGGCTAATTTTCACCTTACTTAAAGGACAAAAATAATCAAAGTTGGTAGCTTATCCAAAATATTTTTATTAAATTTTAAGGGCTATAAGCTCAAATTCTGTAAGTGTTCTGGACCTGACCATATATTTTTGTTCCATGTTATACATTTTCTTCTTTGTGTGAATTATCCTACTATATTATCAGTGTAACTGTGTGATGGTAAAAAGGACATGAATAGAGATAAGTGGTAGATACATACTCATGTCAAGCAACTACTGGTTGTTCCTTCAGCTCATCAGGTTACCAAACTAAATTATAGAGGTCCATGCTTCAAATACCTGGCAAGCAGGATTAATCTGTGTGATTGTGACTGACTGCAAAATAGAAGTCCATGTCTTATTCTGGGCTGTAAGAAATCCATTGCTTCTATATTTAATTTTTGGAGAAGTAAGTATTAATAGCCATATGAGTATAATGGCGTTCTGAAACTGTATTTCATAATCTATATTGTGATACTATGCATGTTCTTGACATTTCTTTGTTCAAACATTTCACAGTAATGTGTATTTCATACAGTGTTCAAACACTGAAATGTAACTGTCTCAAGGTGCACAAATTGGATTGACTTTTAGCACTTTTAATGGCTCCTAAATTAGCCATAATAAGTTTGGGAACCCACTGATTCAGTGACGTTTGGATTATTATTGCTGAAAAGTTGCCTTAAATAAGAGTCATATTTCATTGCTCTGTTTTCACATATTATCAGGTTAAAAATACAAACAGTGTAACAAATATGCAAACAGACTTGGATTTTTAGAGAGGCACACTTGCGAGGTCAGCTGGACATATTGCAAGATGTTGAGCCTTCTATTGCTGAAACTCTACATAAGATCTGGGTCAAAATTAATTATGAAATGCATTTTAACTAATGATTTTACAAGCAATCCTGTTAATTACTTTACATTTTAATTATATGCGTTCAAGTATTCAAACAGACAGATAGCAGAGCAATCAGCAGAGTTTGTATCTAGATAGATAAAATTAATGCAAATTTACTCTAAAATCCCCAAGGTTTGTGTGTAGGTTTTAAGCCTAGATTTAAAATTAGAAAAGTTTGGTAGGAGATGTGTTTGATTCTATTTTCTAGTTCAAACCAATCTCTGGTAAAATTGCTTCCATTAATTTTAAAATATCTTTATAAATCAGAGTCATTTGTGCCATTCCTTGTGTATGTGAGGTGTACTGTAGATTGCCCTTTTCACTCTACACTCTGCAGAGAGATGGCAGTATGCAGAAATATAAGAATCTGAAGGATCAAAGCCCTTGGCATTTAATAGAACTTCTCAAGACAATTACCATAAGATAAAAACTTGAACTTCATCTTTTCCCTCATTTAATGCAATATCCTCTGAACTAAAAAACTACTGCAGTTAGTACCGCTTTTTTAATGGCAGAAAAATATCATTAAATACTAACTAATATTTTGATTTCAATGTTTTCTTCACTTTTAGTCCACAAGAATATATTTTACCCTCCCAAATATTATGATAGGTTTCAGAAAGTATCATCTCTTCTGTAGGGAGTATGACATTTTTCTGTACTCATGTTCTTCACAACTCAGAAAGTCCTCTGTCAAAGCCAGATTTCTGGGACTTCATTTCCAGGAACAATTTTCCAAAGTGACAAACACTATGGGGAAATTTGTGCTACTGTTAAAAAACCTGCAGCTGAGTTATTTGCAGTACTGTCATGCTAACTTCCAACTCAATAAGACCAAGGTAATCTCAGGAGACGACTCTGCTAATAGCTTCTTGCTGACCTCCTTGCATCAGCCTCTTCTACTGAATGGTGGCCCAGTGGTGAATATGGCAAATGAGGTGTGAAAGCACAGATTTTTTATTTATTTTTATAAGACTATGGTTCTCACCCGTCAGAGGAAAAAAAGAAAAAAGGGGGGGGGGAAAGGAGGAGGGAGAGAAATGAGTTATACAATAGATATATTTTTCCCCTAGAATTCTCAGCCTCAGACCTTCCATCATGGAAACCCAAGCATGACCTGGAATATTAATTGTGTCAGGTCAAGCATACTGGCAAATGTACCATTTGTTACCCAGTCATCCTTAGCATTACATTAATATTTTGAATGATTTTGAATTTCTAACACTCTATCATTTAGTTTCTCCCAAATATTTTCTTACATTTGTAATTAACGTTGGCATACTATATACCTATATATATAGTATATATATATGCATATATATATATACTAGAAAAAATAATGTATATGTTTTTTATATTCTGTATCATTTACATTTCTAATACTAAACTTAATATATGCCATAAAATGACCTTCTTTTTTGTCTCTATCTCTTTATCATTATCAAAACAGAAAAGTGTAATTGATATGTTTCCCCAGAATATAACAAAGAAATTATTTAGGAGACTGACTTGAAAACAAAACTATGCAGCAAAAGAAACAAAGTGCGAGGAGGAAGGGGGAGAAAGAGAAAAGGCAGAAGTAGAAAGGAAAAGGCAGGATGGTGTTGATTATGCTAGAGAGTTCCTCAGAAAAGATCAGTGGTCATGAATGGTATATTAAAATAAATAAAATGTAAATAAAATGTGAACAAAGATGTTGCAGTTTTACTTATGAATTAAAATATATCTCATTTCTTGACTTCAAGTAATTAAATTTACATCCACTATTCCAAACAAGACATGTCCTAGAAGATACAGTGAAGAAACGACTTTGCAAATTATTATATACATGAAAAATTACACCAATGAAGATGAGCTGAAGAGAAACTGCAAGGATGAAGTCAGTAGAAACTGTATCCTCATATATTAAAAATACATTTTACTGTAATTCAACTCAACTACAATATAGGTATGTTTTAATTTATTTTTCATATCAACTCAGAAATTCTGAAATAACATATATCATGAATATAAATGCTTCTATTAACAGCTATATGCAAAACAAACAAACAAACAAACAAAAAAACTTAGACAGAGGTGGTCTTTGTAAGAAATTGTCACAATGAGACCATGAATAAGGCTCTACTTTCTAATTCTGTTCTTTTAATAATGTCTTAAATAATTCCTTCTTCAAAATGCATGTAAGGAGACAGAAGAGAATTCAGCAAAATAGGGACTAAATTCAAAAACCTTTTTTTCTCCACTGTAATTTGTAAAAAAACTAAGCAAGCTGAGAGAGGAGGTAAGAGATCTTTAAAAGCCATAAAAGTAAAAGCATGAAGGAGAGCTGTGAATGAAATATTTGCTAGAGAAGGGATTGCTGAATCAACACTGACCAGTGCACTTCATCATAATTATCAGGACATACTACTGCCAGGGGATTTATAAAAATCCCACTCAGCAAATAATTGCCCTGCTGTTAGGAGATAGTCGGAGTGTTAACACACTGTCACAGTCCAGCGTTTAGTAAGATATTCAACATTCAATTACTCTTGCTGAGAACTAAAAGGAAACATGATCGTTTCTCAGCTACTGCAGTTATGCTTCCACATGAATTCCAGTGAACAATCTTGTTAATCCCCAGATATAGTTTCTCTGGGAGGTAAAAGAAATACCTTATAACATTAATGATTCACAAGAAAAACTCTTGCTTAAATGATGCTGCAGCCACATCTGTAAGGAAAAATAAATTTAAAACTACTAAATAAATAACTTATTACAGCCTATCAAAATATTCCATGCATTATGAAAATAGGATATCTCTAATGTGACATTTATTGGGTAAATATTCATCTATTAAAATTCTGTATAATAATAATAATCTAGCAACAAGTACAATGAAATGATGTGCACTAAATCAAATTTGAAACTTCAAATTATTTAAGACACATTACAGTGGCAGAACAGGAATAATCTGTTACTTTTAAACTAATATGAATATGTTTTTTTATGAGTGATTAATAAATATAGTGTGAACTTCATTGATATACTGGAAAAATATGATGGCCTGGTTCACCATCCTAATTCAAAATAAAATTTTCTTGCAATGGCTGCCAATAGAAAAACTGTCACCCAATTTTATCAATGACAGTTTAGTGCTCACCAAGATAATGCTACTTTTTAGGCCTGAACACACAAACTTCAAAAAAATAATAAACAATAAAGATATACTCTAAGGAATGCATTTTAAATGAAGTGGAAGACCTTGTCTGTTACTGTAGTTAAGGTATTTTAACTTTGAGATAGCCCTTTTATTCAAAGACAGAAGAATTCATAAATGAGTGATGAGGAGTGTATATTCTTTCAAGTGGAATTAATTACCTGTCTTCTGCTCAATATAAATACTGTTTAAACAGAGTAATAGAAGCATTAATTATTGTTATTCTGCCTTCAGATTTTAAGGCTAGGTTCAGTCCTTTTCATCTGTGAAATGTTTGTTTGATATCAAAACAATAATGCAATCACATTTTAAATTCACATTTAGGAGTAACTAGGCTGCAATTTTATAGACTATACAAAGAGGTGTCTAGGAAACATTCAAGTTTGGTACCCTGCTCACAGATCATAAAATCAACCACTAACCCTGCAGAGACACTGAGCTCAACTGCAGGAAATCAGAATGTTTTTCAAGTCTCCAAGCAGGTAAGTACTGCTTGGAGATTTACACAAAATGACTAAAGAAGAACAAAACCTTAGCTTAATGCATGGGTCAGTATGGCACAACATGCAGCACAGCCACACAGCAAATGCTGAGGAATCCAAAAATGTATCTGTCTTTCACTGCTTCACTCTCTGACTGAAGCTTGTTCCCTCAAATCTCTTTCATGTGCAGGTTGTTCATGACTTGACCAGATCAAGAATAATGACTTGAATGAGTGAGTGATGGCATGGGAAACAATGCTCATTATAAAGACACAAAATAGTGACACAACGTTCAAAGTTTTGTTATTGACTTCTCAATTGACTTCTAATTGATTTCAAAACAAGCAGAAATAGTTTTTAGCTCGATTACTGACTTTATTTTAAAAATAGGAATGGGAAGTTCCATTAGAATTCTCACTTGTTCTTTAAGAGCTGTTGTGAGTATGGGATCACATATGAATTCTAGGAACCTCTGAAATAAGCCTGCTTCTACAAACACCCTGTGAAAATGTGAATTTAAGAGATTAGTCTGTAGAATAACCCCTGAAGGTGGTTACACATTCTACATCTCATTAACTGCGTGTGAAAACACAGTATGTATTTTCTTGATGCCCAGGAATATATTGTAAGCTAACATTATTTACACTTGTGAGAAGTTTTCCAGAACCCTAAAATACTTATTTAAATGTGTGATACTATTCATGTTTTTACAATGAAAATTTCATCTACCCTCATTTTTACAACAGAATAAGTTAGCTTTGTGTAAAAAAAACAAAAACAAAACAAAAAAAACAAAACAAAAAAACCCACCCTCTTAACAGAAAGCCATAGAAACCATGTGTAAATTTATTTTGATTAAGAAAAAATGCTTGAGAATTCATTCACTTCTCCTAAAAAAAGACAAATACAGAACAAAATCATGTAATATTTAATTGTTTTTCCATTGTTCCCTGTGTCTGTTGCATTGTGCATACATGTGAACTTTCCCTCACTGACAGATTTGTTGTAGCAAACCTATAGGATTAGACAATGACTAAAAACTCAAAAAGTGGTAGTTTTTAGTTTTATAGTTTAAAGAAAGCAGCCCTCAACAAGACCAGTAAAGTATTAAGTGAAGACTTAATGAATGTTCATATATAGTAAAGAACTGGTTAGATTAGCATACGTATTAAAGGGTGATGCAATAACAAACAAGCAAGCAAGCAAACAAAAAAGCCCATGAGATTTTCTTAAAAGACAGTTGAAACAGAAAAATTAAAAGCAAATAAAACATGCAAAATAAAGGCAAAACCAATATCAGAGATATATGCAGTTCTCCTGATGCCCACCGCAGGAAAAGACTTTTTGGAAAGACTTCCCAAACTAACAGTATATATTAGATACTAAATAATAGCATTGAATATTGAATAAACTGTGCAAGTTAATGAAATAACTTTACCACTATGCTATTAACTTGCCTAAGAGCTAAAAAACAAAAGACTTGGTGTGTACATCATTCATCTTGAAGTCTCATTAAAGCAAGGATACCATCAGTGCTACTTCTTAATCAACAAGAAGGTTTGCTGTTGAGAAATGTACAGCATTTTATCTTCATGACTTCTCCCATGCCTTTCCTGACCTTCCTTCTTCTTATGCACTCATCTCTATTTAGCATATTACAGTTTCAAAAATTACCTCCGTAAGACCACACATCACATCAAACTTGTATAAACACCAGCTGGGTTACTACATAGCAGGCAAATTTATCCCACTAACAACTTCAGAAACATCCAGTCTATGCAAGTGTGTGTAAATGTGGCTTCATATGTGAGCGACTTACTTCATATTTGTACTATTTGGTAATTTCTTTGCAATATAGATTCTTTCTTAAAAGTGTGTAGCACATCATACACAAAGCCCACATTCAATATGTAACTCCCTGAGTTTTCTGACCCTGCAGCAATCCAACCCTTTTGCCAACTCAATTGAGAATAAAACACAAAATGTGGTCATGTTCTTTCTAAGATCTCAGCATGTACACTTTTGATAGATCACACAGCTTGTCCTTTAAACTCTGCCATTAATCCTATCCACGGGAATAGAGGAAGGATTTTTTATTTTTATTTTTTAATTTTTTTTTTCTAGAAAAAAACACAGAAACATAGGTTATGCAATTCAGATTCTGAAAAACATGTGTCTGTATGGACAAATCTTTAAACAACAGACTTGCAAGACTTGGCATAGGATCAGTCCCAAAAAAACTCCATCTTTACATCTCACTGTAACTTTCTTCTAGCAACAGATTATCTGTTAGTGTAAAATCTTTCCCATTTCTTTGGACATAAAATAACAGGCAAATTTTCTTGCTGGCATTAAATAGAAGGTATAAAACTAAAATGATTTTATAAGAAGCAGCCTCTAGAAAATTAGTGTGCAATACTGTTGTGCAACACGGTTAAAATGAATCATTTTTCCCAATTTTAATTTCATCCTTTCACTCTAAAAAATAGAATGAAAATGTCTCATTTCTAGGGAATGTAAGAAACAGAGAAATGCTTCTGGAAACACGTTCACTTGAAAAAGACATACTTCCTCTCTCTTATGCGATGATTACCACTTTCTGGAGAAAAGGAAAGGCTGATTGAAAAGGATATCAGCAAAAATGAAAAATATGCAGAAGTTGGGTTGTAAACTGCCACTTAATGGCTATGGAAGAGTGAATATAGGGTAAATTCTCAAGATGCCCTTTAGCTTTCAGCACTTTTCTTCTTTTTGCATCACCACAATACCGGGTTGAGTAGCAGAATTTTGGTCCTGAGTGCTCCCAGGATGAGTAATCCAAAAGAGCAAGAGCTGTGCTCAAATTCTAAATAAACTAAACATTTTTGATTGTCTGCAGAAATAATTCAAACTTTATTTTTTGGAGTTCAGAATCAGCAGAATTAACCTTTTAGATGAAAATAGGTTTTGTTCAGGTACAGTGCCTTCCAGAACCACAAGCAGATCAATTACTGGCCACTTCTAGTTTACCCTACTCTGTGTTTTGACAGAAACATTAAACAGCATTAACTGAGATTCCTTACATGCAAAGTGAGATTGTAGGTGAGTATAGTTTCCCTTGAATTATTTTCCTCTACTGAATACCTGTGAATAGAAAGAAACATCTGGCTTCCCAAACAGAAGTGAATATGTGAAGAAGACTTTAGGATCAAATATACTTGTCAGAAATACTATACGAAGAGTTTAAAGTAAATTGAGAATCCTTTAGAAATAGTATCTTATAAAAACAGAACACTGTAGCACAAAGTGCTTTACAGAGTAATGCTATTTGAAATGTATCTTCAAGTCTGTCTGAGAGCTAGAAAAACACACTGTTCCCTCTTTAATTTAAATGGGATTTTTTTTTTATGGTACAAGCTTTGGAAAGCAGTAAGAAGCATCTGACTTCTTGGCAGAGAAGCGATGAGTGGATATTAATCATTTATGGATAGGTGAAGATGTTCAGTGATTGGGGCACTTCCGTTAAAAAAATAAATAAACATTTTAGTTCAACTTCAGGATGTACTAGTGCTTATAATTAACGGTAATTTCATTCTCTGAATCTTTTAGAGACAGGATAATAAAAGTACAACAGTAAAGAGGAAAGAAATAAAATGGAAAAGGTAAGAGCTAATTCATTCTTCATGCTAGTGCAGTCCTTGGCCTTTCCTGAACAGACACAGCCAGTAGTAACAAATTATGTATAATAATTTTTGATCTGGACTGTTCAGTCAGGACTAAGCTAAAATGACCGAACTTGCAGTCTTGTCTCTTAAACTGTGCATTTGAAGATCAAAGGGCAATGCTCTATCTGAATCCTTATCTTTATAAGAATAAAACTGCCAGGTGTACAGATATAGAGTGAGTGTGGAAAAGTTTCATTTAAAATAACACTTATCCTGTTTTTGGTAGTTAATAAATGAAATTTCATAGATTGTTTTTACTGTTTAACAACAACAGTCTATGCTGTGAAATTAGCATGCTGCTAAACAAATATTGCAGAGAGAATGAGTCAATTTGGTCTTCAAAGCAAGCACAGTTCATGGGCTAGTTGATGTTGTGGGCTTACACTCATTCTGTTCAAGCAATTCCTTCTCTTAATATTTGAGAGAGACAGAAACCGGAGGAAAAAAAACTAAAGTGTAAAGCGGTATCTACAGTAGTGCTAGCAGCAGCTGACATGCTTGTTCTTACCCAGGATCAGATTTACTTCAGCACTGTTGCTTGCTCCACCAAGTGATATTTAAACAATCCTTCTCAGTATTCTAGCTTAACACTGCTTATTTGGATTTGATCTATCATACATTCCAATCACCATTGAAAGGCAAAGATTAAAATTTGCAAAATTTGATGGAAGGCTGCAAATACCAACTATAGGAATCACTCAACCATACTTAACAAGTGTGGACTCTTCATACTCACTTTGTTACAAAGTGCCATTAATTTATTTAGTAATTCTTGTCCATCTTTCAGTAACTTTACAGTTTGTCAGCCCTTTGCAAAGGACAGCCCCTTCTACAAATGTCCACACTGCTGTTATGACAAAGAGCAGAAGTAAGAAACTATTCAATTACAGAGCGTTTAGTGAATACAATGACAGGAATTACAGGGATAGAGATGGATGATATATATAGATCAACAGATCTATGATAGATATTAAATAATAACCTTAAAGATCTTTCTCATTTATTACTGACAACTGAAAAAACAGATTATGACCACCATAATGGAAACATTGCACTGTGATTATGGACCCATAATATCTTAATTATTTCAAGTTCGACATCTGAAAAAGAACTTCTAATTCATTCATAATATGACTGATAAAAATAATGGGAAAAAAAATAGCAAATGGTCTGCATTGTTATTTCTGCTATATTTTCAGTAATAGATGCCAAGAAATATTCTGAACAAAGGCAAAGCCTTGTTAAATATGCACTGCAATTTTTATTATATTCATCATGAAGTCAGAATTTATCCCACTGTTTAGGTAAAAACAAAAAAGGACAACATTTTTACATATATAAAAATAAATTTTGAAATAGGGGATTTTATTTTTTAAATGGAATTTTAGTTGGAAGCCTTACAGTTGCTACCTCACAGACTTATTGCTGTATTTTTACACTAGAACCTCTTGCAAAAAGCGACCAGTAGGTGGAGCAGACAACATAATTTATCACCTGCTAACTTGACTGTTGTTTTTTTTTTCATAATTATAAGAATCATGTTGGAGAAATTTTCTTCAAAGGAAGATAATGTATGTCAGGCATTACTTGACTAGTTACTGAAACTACTGGCATATGTTAAAAGCTCAGTGTTTCATAACAATGAAGTTTTAGAGTTCACACTTTATTTCTCTAGACATTATGTGGCAACTAACAGTTTAAATCAAACATAATTTGCTTTCTTTGTTCAAGCCAACGCTTGCACCTCTAAAGAGAATTATATTTGTATTGCATAGATATTGCAGGTACTACAGACAGAAAAAGAAGAAAAAAAAGTTGCTGCTTTTCAGAAAAGCTAAAAAACATTTTTTCTGTTTTGAGGTTGGCAGAATATATTAAGAAAAAAAAAGTATTTTCCTTTGTTCATCTTCCTTTTCTTTAAGCTTCTTTGCTAAAATAATTCTTTAATCCAAATGAATAGGTTATGTGTATTAAAATGTTTGTGTAAGTGCAATGTATTTGTACAAGTAGAATTGGGAAATAGACATGTTTTATTAGATTTTCATGTCAAAATACACTCCGTTAATCATGTCCAAAACATAAACTGCAAAACATAGTATAATAGCATTCATTTTTTACAATCCAACTATTTCCCTGAATGTCACTGGTTTGTGTTGATGGAAATCAGTAGGCGAAAGAAAAATTAAATATACCCTATGTTGATGTAATGCAGATAAAACAGTTTAAATGTAGGCATGCCTTCCCAACATTTTTAGGTTGATCAAACTTCCTGTGCCTGAGATTAAAGTGTTCACACCCTTATTCTGTTCATATTTTGAGCTTACTAGAAGCTGTATAATTGTATTAATTCTACAGCTAATATACCATGGCTCGCAACAAGACCAATTAGATTAGGTTCAGCCCCATGTTATAGCTCTAGATTGGCTTGGAAAGCAATCAAGGCAACCTCAGATCTGTCTATATAAGGCTATGTGTATATTGTTGCTCCCAGAAACAAAAAATAATTTATATAATAATGTGTAGATAATTCACAGTGCAATCTCCATTTCTTTTTTTTTTTTCTTTCTTTTTTTTCTTTAGAATGGAAACAGTTTATGAAAGAAATAAATACTTGAATAGGAAGATAATACCAGGAAAAAAAAAAGTTGACTTTATCATAAGCCATGCTTATGATTGATTGATAGAAAGACAACCCTGTACATTTACAACACCAGCATTTTTAGGATTTACTTTTTGAAATGTGAAATAATGCTACCAATTAAAAATTTGCACAGCCTTACATACACACATATATATTTTTAATCAGTGCAATAAGATTATATCTGTGAAATGCAAATTCGGAATTCAAAACAGGATTCACAGTCTTTAAAGACAGAAGGGATCACTGTATTATCTGCTACACTGTGTAGACCTACATGCTTATTTCCCTGTTTAACCTGTAACATATTTCTGAGTTAGTTCTGTGGGCTTCAGTTTGTACAAAGAGGAACTTGACATATCTTTCTTTACTGACAGTTCCTTTCTGACAATAAGTAAACACACTTTTTTTTCTCCGTGCTTGCAATAAAACAAAGATTGACAATATATGGGACATAATAAAAACTATTATTCCAAATACAGATTTTGTAATGCTGCCCATTTAACTTGCTTGAGTATCTGTAGTCTTGAGACCTGCTGTGGCTCAGCTCCATCATTACAAAAACTTCAGCAGATCAACCGCACTCATTGGGCTTTAGTTAAAATACTTTAAAATAAATCCATTTTATCAGCCTCCTCTTTTCATGTGCTATGTCCCCAGATTACAAAATATATCATTTTCTTTACTCACTTAAAGAGTTGACTTTTGCTGCCTGGTTATACTGAGACAATGAACAGACCTTGCTCAGTAATACAGCTAACTATCCTTTGAAGACAGAAAGAAGCAGCTGTAGTCGGGTCAGAAGAGCAAGGATACTGAGAGCAAATTGCCAGACACAAAGCATGAAAACAGTAAGATCTGAAGCAAAATCATTTGCACTGTAGCTTAGGAAGGTATTAAATTTTATGATTATGAGGAACTATTAAATACAGTTTGATGATAATAAATTGATGATTGCTGTTCTTCAAGGTGTTTCCTTGATTTTCATTCATTCATGTTTCAAAATACCATCTTAGAAAGATATTTCTTTAAGTAAAGTTCTGTGATAAAGGAAAAAATCCTGTAGTCATCTTTGCAAGGAAAATCAAGTATATTCTTGTTCTGAAACATTCTGAAAATTAAATACTACATAATTCTGTGAAATCAAAACCCAAATTCATCAGATCATAATTAGTGCTTCCCACTACCAGAAGTCCTCCAGGTGGAGGGCTAAAATAAGGCCCTTCTTGCCATTCCTTAGATAAGTGTCACAGTTTGCTAAGACAGTATCAGAAGTGAAATAAGTTTACTAAAATCTTTTTAGACAGCAAGCCTCTTAATTGTCAATAACAATCCATTTTTTTTTCCCCAGATAAATGCATTAATGTCTACCTAATTGTTTTAAATAAGTTTCTCCAACAGAAATATAGTATAGAGCAAAAGAAAAACAATGCACAGATAACTGTTAATATTCTAGCTTTACATCTGAAGAAATTAATTACTGTGAATTAATTTTAGTTACTAACTCCTTCAGAAAAAAAAATCAATCAGGATTTTTTCTGTTGTCGTTCAATAGCATTTTTATTGTGCTTTTTTTTTCCTTGCAAATAAAATTACTCACATTTTATTGGAAATTTGATTTTTGTTTTTGTAACTGATATCCAGTCAATGCATATAGATTTTAATTAATGTTTAGATTACAAATGATACCCAAACAGAAGAATTTTTTTGTTTTGTTTTGTTTTGCCACTAAGTGGCATGGTATTTTTCTTGCTTTCCTTAGGATTAGCACTTCTTCCACACAGATAATCAATATGAATAAATAACCAATCAGATAAATAAAGTAAGAAATGAGTAAGAATCAAGAAAAAGAAGCATTTAGTTTATGTCAACATATCCCAGCTGTCTGCTGTTCCTTATTCAAATGAAGTAAACCCAATCACTAAGCTCTTACGGTTTATGTGAAAGTTCACAAAAGAGCACTAACAAAAGGCAAAAGCACAAGCATTACCAATCATACTCATTTTATCTAAGACAAATCTATGGCTATGCTGTCTGCAAAGCAGCACACATAAGAAAGCTTGAAAAATATATCACTTCTATCAATACAAAACAAATTAATCAGTAAATATTTAAAATTTATGAGGCATTTCTATGTAAAAACAATTATGCTAAATAAGCTGATTCAGGCAGTTCTAGGAAAAGCTTTTACTGAAAAACTGCGTTTACAATCTGCCTTAAAAACAAAGAGAAGACCAAACCAGTCCCAGCATTAGCTCAATTTTAAAAAGGGGAAAAAATGAAATCCCTCCTCAGCTTAATAACTTGTTAGTTCTTGACAAGTGCAACAACACAACAATAAGCCAGTCAAAATGAGTTTTTAAAGCGAGGTTATGCCCTTCGTGTTGTGTTATCACAGTGGCAGATCAAACTGCTGACTTGGACTCTTTCTGCCAGCAGTGCTGATGCTGCCTCTATGAAGCTGCTGTCGTGGAATAGTCATGGTACCTGCTCTTGCCTATAGAAAAGCACTAAATTGAACTCGAAGTAGTGTCTTTGTGATATCTTTTCAACAAGTCATGTCCCATTCAGCCTGCTAGTTTATCTCTGTCAGGCTGGGGGCCCAAGTGGTTTGCATGAGCTGTCAGGAACAGGTATACCAACCTGCACTGTGCTAAGGAGGTAATGCATCTTTCGGGCTTTGTATTTCTTTTCCTTTTCTTTCTTCTCTAGGTCTTTCTTCTTCTTTTCCATTTCATTCATTTCTGCATACTCTTGGAGTTCGTTCCTATGATAAAATAAATCTATCAATCACGCGGTTACAGTAAAAGACCTAGTAATGTTTCATTTTACTTTAACCCTTTTATAGTCTCACGGTGTTTTGCTGTTAACTATTAGCAGTATACTGAAACACTGGAATAGAAAATTACAGTTCATCGAGTTCCACAGCAGCAGGACTCTACATGGAAACAGTTCTGAAGAAATAGGATTAAAATGCCAAAACCAGTGTATTAGTTCATATTGTATTGTTTAGTAATTACTTTGAAGAATGCATAAATCCCCATTTTAATAGTTTGACAAACTAAAACTTATATTTTGTTGTCTTCTACAATAATTTTTGACTTTTTTTTTTTCATAAATAGAATTGATTTTAATTTAGTAAGGTTCCTTCAATCTCAAAATAGAAGCTGTTCGCTTATGTTCTGAATAGTGCTTTGTGACATCTCCTTCTGATCTGCAAACAGGAGAGACCTTATGACATGAAAAAGCATAGTAAACATGGGATAAGAGTTTATATTCTCTCCTAGGCCTTTGAGCCTTCTGTAAAATTGAGTACTTATGCACAGAGAACTGGATATAAGCTTCTTATAAAGCAATGTTGTTAAAAAGAGGAGTTTTCATAGCATTGAGTTTCTTGCACAAGTCACTTTATACTCTAGTCTGATAGCAATACCATACCACAGGCCACAAGAAAAAAATACAACTGTCTCAAGAGGCAGTGTATGAAAGAAGTGTGCAAAAATAATGTCAACTAAATGGATGTAGTCAATAGGTTACAGGACATTTTTTTTTTTCACTGTAAAAGAACTAAAGAATGTAGAGAACTCTTGATTCTAAACGAACATATAGAAAAGAAAATGGCCATTGATTCCAAAGCAATGGCTTCTTTCATAGAACTACGTTTGTCATAAATTATGCAAATGGTGGAGAGAATCAGTGCTCTCTAAGAAACAAAATTTTGTGCTACTGTGTACAGTGCATACGTATGGATTTTTCACCCAAGTAAAAAAGGTTAGTTTGATTAACATTTGCCACATTTGTTATTAAGAAATGGCTAGTTCAGATTGACTGGCATGCCAAAGACATCAAATTCATTCGGTCAAGCATTTAGATTGTTTTAAAGTTAATTAGGTGATAAATTCTAGTTGTATTTTTTTGTTTGTTTGTTGTTGTTGCTGTTGTTTATTTGTTTTAAGCATTTGAATACATGGTAAAATTAAAAACAATGATAAATACTCATTAATATATTTGTATAATTCAAATATTCCAGCAAAACATATTTAGAGAGGCCCATATTAATATTCTCACCTGTTTTGGTGGATACTAAATAACATACAATAGGACAAAATCCAAATCCTGTCACAAAGTGCATGTGAATAAGTTTGCTACTCTGAACAATTCCATTGGAACATCACATTACTTCTGAAAGTGTGTATAAGATTGTGCATCCAATCTATTCTTAATATTTGAACTATCATAACATTAAAATTGTTCATCAATATATGTGAAAGACTGAATTCTTAAATAGAAATTGCGGTATAGAATTGTTATTTATTTCATGCTTTCTTTCAAGTTTTTATCAACTATAGCAAGTAAAAAATTAACTATTTACTCATTTTATTTCATATGTAACAGAAGAAAAATAGAACGGAAAGGAAATAAATTAAAGATCGGAAAAGATGTATAGGTTTCTTTCAAACTCTGGAAATATTTTTTGTTGCAGCTTACTGTTAAAGGCTGCTAATACAATATTTCATACAAGGTTACTTATGAAGCACACTGACGTTTAAAAATCACCATGCTATGCTTTTTCAGCAGTGTAATTTTTTTCCAACATAAGATTAAATTGCAAAATAAATGAATTACTTAGAGTGGCATGGCCCCCATTTTGCCACCCTTCTCTTGAAAATTGCTTATTAATATGAAAAAAGAAGTTGGAAAATAGCCTGTTTTACTTTATGCATAGTGTTTCGGGGCCTCAAAGCCTGCAAAGCCATACTAGCTGCACATTTTAGATTGTGTTGGCAAGCGGGTACGATGACCTTTCTGACCTGCATCTCAAGGCTATTATTAATCGCTAAGTAACCTGGTAAAGCCAAACAAATTTGTTTCCATTGAAAGGATCTCTATCTGTGTCTGAGAATTTGTGCTGTACCAAACAAACCTCATTAACTGTGTCCATTTTTGACAAAGAACTAGGAGTTGGAGAGATTGGCGACCTTTCTTTGTCCTTAAGGTACAGATTTCAGAGTCACTGACTGTAGGTACATAAGCATTTTACTTGGATACTCTTTGTTCTATATCAATCATAAATAAATAAATGGGTTAACAGAAAATGCATATAGTATCACTTAAAAAAAAAAAAAAAAAAAGGCATTTTACCTTCAATATCAGAGCATATGATCTGTTTTACTTATTTAATACTGCTTCTTGATCTTTTTAGATTACAGTCATCTATTCAGCTTTAGTATCCCTTTAGTATCAACATATTACTAGAGTTATTTGTGTTCTTAGATGTTTATGCACTTATTTCAAAAGTGTGAACATGGAAGCTCTGTTATTTAGAATGTGTGTTACAGATGTATTAATAGTGGAATGTAAAATGTTCCCCGTTGTCATTAAACTGAATTTACCAGAGTATTTTCAGGGAATATTTAGTGTCAGTATGTTATTAATTTACAAAGAAATAAAAAATAAAATAAAAAAAAAGTAATAATTAATTGAAAATCAAACAACAACAAAAAATTATTGTAGAAATTCAACACAATTCATGATCTTTTTAGGTAGTACTACAATTCAAATTATCAAGATCCTTTCCAGATAACCATGTCTTCCAGCACACTGCACCAGAAATCTTCCAAAAGTTTGCTTGCTTTTAGTAGTTACAAATAATCTTCAATATACACTCACAGCCTACACTTCTTGTTAGTTATGCTAAAATATTTCTATCACCTGTAATACTGCTGTGCACACTTGTGCAGAATATACGGAAAATACTGACAGGAGAAGGGGAGCTCCAAGGATGATTCTCTTCTAAGAGGCAATGGAAAATAATATTGTATTTTCAAAGAATTTGAATAGGAGCAACAAAATCAAGAAATCAAGAAGTGGTAGGACATGAATATACTATTTTATATGTGAGCAGCCACAAACAGCAACCACACATTATGCACTGTGAAGTGGGTTTTACTGTTACCATACAGAAGAAGATATATAAGCATAAGTGATATTAAGGACATAAATCTGGACTTCCAAACAGAGTTAGAGTTAACTCTTTAAGGTATTTGCCTGTTCAGAGAGAATAAATCCAAACTCCATTAAACTCAAAAGAAAATTCCATGAAATTAAATGATCTTTGGATTAAACTGAGCTTTCTCTTGGTTCATATACAACTCAAGTTCGATCAGTGATAATAAACAATGATTTCTTGGGACTATCTGATATGAGGAATACTAGCTACTATGCATGATCAGTAACTTTATCCTTTCAGACTGGATGCAATTTGCTTCAGGATGAACCTTTCATGGTTCACTGTCAAGGAAGAGCACTGAATATAGAAAAATATATTGGTCTGCATCAAATTTGTTGAGAGAAAAAAGCTTCTATAAATGCTAACATGTTCTAGGATAATTAGTAATCTTGTTCTGTTTTTGCAAATACTCTGTCTTTTACATGGTTCACAGTTGGAATAATAGCGCTTATTAAACAAACTCACAACTAAAAAAGTTGGTATCTTTTTTAACATAATTTTCTCATCTTAAAGAATATTAAAGTTTTTTAACATCATCTGCTGTATCTTCCTAGAAACTTGGCTTCCACTGTCTACCTTGTCTAACTAGAGTTTCTGTCACACAGATTTTTATATAATACCATCTTAGAGGAAATATGTGTAAGTTTTGACAAATATAGTGCTTTATCATGACTTGAAAACTGTTCAAGTCCAATGAATATCAGTGATCAGTGTTAATTAGCATCTTTTTCCCATTCTTTTTTCTTTTGTTGTTGTTTGTTTGTTTAAAAAGTGAATATGCAGGGTAATAAAAAGTATATTTTCCTTGCAATAGGGAATACTCCAAATAATTGAAACTAAGCATAGCATTATCAATGTACATACCCAAAGAAAACAAAAATGATCTTGTGTAAGAAACCTGTAAAGTAGTTATTGATTTGCTAATGACAAAATTATTTGCTTTATATAGTTTGACAATAAAACATTTTCATATGACAAGGTAACTTATTGTTATTCTGATACTTCATTATGCAGTAGGCAGCAGTGCTGGTTCCAGCTATGAGATGCAAATTTGGTTGACAGTACTCCTGCTGTCTGTATAAAGGTTAAAAATACACACATAATATTGGTCCTGGCACTTTTGGAAAGGTCTTGAAGTGATGATTTCAGCAATATACAGATTTTCATAATTCTGCAGAGAACTGCAACATTTTACAAATTCACGCTGACCTACATTTATTAACTTCATCAAACAATTGCATTCTGTCTGTACTTCCACTTAAATTCTGTGATCCTTTGATGAGATAACCATAATAAAATTGTAATATTAAATAAACAAAAGATAATCCAGGCAAATCAATAGCTGTTCAATAGTACCCAGAAGGAATATAAAGTTATTGTGATTTTAAATAGTTCAGACTCCCAATCCTAAAATTCCAGGAAAATAGCAATAGGTGATCTTAGCATAAAAGGAGAAAACCTAAATCAATATTTCCTTCCTGACTATCTATCATCCTCCCTCCTCAAACAGAGAATATGAAACCGAAAATGAAATTAGTGGGACAACACTTTTGGAATGCAACTGCATGCCACTTGCTTTCACATTACATTGGTGTATATGAGAATACAATGTGACTTGCCATGATATTATGATTTTACTTTTATCTATTATACTTGGGTAAAAAATGAGGTTTATATAAAAGAGAGCAGCCCAGGATTTACAGGTAAGTTACAAAGAATGCTATAATTTAAAGGAAGAATTTTAACAGAACACATACATTGCATTCTTGAGTTAGCTTTGTCAGACAGCTTAATCATCCTCAACCTAGTTCAGAATACTTGAATGAATCTGTTCAGATTTACTGAGTAGGCAGAAAGGCTCTGTAACTCTGTGCACTCCTCCACTATGATGCTTACCATCATGTCACCTGACATCTACACCTGTGCAGTCTTGCCCAGTGAAATCTGGGATAAAACCATTCTTAAAAGAATATTATTATTGTCTCATGAAGACAAGTGCTGTATAGCTGAGAAAATGGGAGGGAAAACTTTAATAACCTAGATATGTTTTTAAGGCAGCATGTGGCTCAGAAAGAAACAGAGGAAAGAGTTTACTTAGGAATAACAAGTGTGTTCATCTAGAACAAAAATATAACCCTGAACTTGTTAAAATTTCAGTCTAGAATAGCTAGAGATACTGACATTCAAATATATTCTAAGTTCAAAGGATATTTCTGCCTGGCAGAGTGGATTCATTTTCTGAGATTCCTATTTGAATTTAGAAATTCTGCAGATTCAAAGAGCAGGGTCAGAGTCAATTCTGAGGAGGTTTCCAGTCTGCCAAATAAAGAATGTCTCTATGGTAGAGACTTTAAGTCCAACACAAGCAATTGAACTTCTGCAGCTTGACATGATCATCCGATCTGGATATAAAAATTATGACCGTTGTGTAAATGGTATACCTAAACTTATTTCTACCAATATGATATGCACAAGCACACATACACTATATTTTTAAAGATCAGAAAGTATGTCTAGGACCATGGTAAATCCTAGACTGCAGGACAAAGTGAGGCAAGAGGCAGCTTGCACCCCTGGACACTCAGTACACATGTGTATCCTGACAGAATCTCTTGATTAAAATGTTTGATCTCAAGTTGCAGCGCAACAGATGTTACACAGGGCAGACATTTATTAGGGCTATGAGGTCCAATAAACACCTATCACAAAACTAATTATATCAATCTGTTTGACAACTTAACAATGACATGTCTCTTCAAAATTTGGTTACTGGTTTGTCATTGCAGTGCAGTGAACAGGAAAATAATAAAAATAACAAACAAAAGCAAATGGATTCTGTAGTTTTTCATATTAAAGAAAAAAAATTGTTACAGTTTAAAATCCCATCATTATTTGTGCACAGCAGAACACATTCTGCCCACCTTTCTTTAATCACACAGTGTACACTGCCAATGGAATTAGGCGACGTACCAGTTCAACTGTCAAGGTCCACAGTGTGATCAATATGCTATGTAGGAAATGTGATGAACATAGCAGCGAAGGGCATACAGTGAATGAACACCATGTACAGATCAGGAGATCAGGACACAGCATGTATCAGCTGATAGGAAAGAACAGACTGATGTACCCTTCTTATCCTTCCAATTTCCACTGCTGCACAGTTATTCAACAGAGCATAATGGCTTTTGAAGTTACTGGTAACATAGTCACTTTATACATAAAATAGGGAATACTTTCCTTAATTCATTATACAGAATCTTCTAATTAAGGTTTCAACTCATATGGGATTTTTCCTTACACCTATTTAAAAACTACTAAATTATTTAACTTTTTGGAAATACATAAAATTAACATACTGGTCTAAATATTTGTCCTTGTGTATACAAATCCTTGGGCTAATTCTAGTTCCTCCTTACTAGCAGCATGAAATGTCATGTACTTGAAAAACAGTTTTTGTAAAAGGCATGATTTAAACACTGAAGTTTTGTTAGCTTAATTATTTTGATTTAAAGTTATAAAATCACCCATTATGGATGCAGCATAAGGATATCGACAGTACTGTAATTTGCATTCATTGAGGATCTGTATCCAAGTACGCTGGTTCAACTTTATTTCTCCTCAGTTTTATACTAAAAAGCTAACTAACAAGCAGAAGCAAGGTATGGGCAGGCATTCATTTTTCAAGTGAGTGCTTGTCATGAAAAATCAGCCTGATTAGTCTAAATAGTGAAATTAGTAATTAGGGGTAACAAAGCTGATTTGGTCCTGAATGGATTACACAGCGCCGACACACAAGTTATTCTAACGGCAGTTCAGTAGCAGTGGTCATTCCTAGCACAGTGTCAGGGCTAAGCTGCTAAGACAGCTGTCAAGTTCTTAATTTTTCCTGCAACATATGAATGAAGACATCTAAAGACAGACAGCTACCAATGGAAGTTCTCGGTGAATATAATGTGAAAGTATCTGTTCTTTTTTGGCACTGCAAATCCCAGCAGACTGTGCATGCTACCATCTGCACAGTAATAACTACAGGAAAGCACACTGCTATGCTATGCAGTTGCAGCTAAGTTGTTCCTAATACAAAAACACACCCTCATTTAAGCTGTTACCTTTCTACTGCAGTGCAGGACAGTATATGGGACACATGTATGTATTTATTTTACCTTAATACATGGCACTTGGCAATATACACAGTATTCAACACTAGGTGATTTAAAACCATGCTATAACTTCTAAAGGTTACCAGCTAATTTTCGTTCTCAAGGCTTTAAGCAACAACTTGGCTGAAAAGCCTACTGACTGACTCACATTTTTTACTTACTTTGATATTTAAAAGTCTGCATATGTTTGGTATACATTGTTCACATGAAATAGGCCTTACAGTGGCAAGGCAGAGAGAGCTTTTATATATTGACCCATTATGTAGAGCACAGCAGTAATGCCAAATCTCACAGCACTCTAATGATTTTCACTGTACCTGATGGCTTTTTAAATTCCCAAATAAATTCGAGTGTAGAGTTTGTGTTACCACCTGAGCATCTGCGATGTCATTTTTTCTGCATAAAACACTATGAAATATAACAAGAGAACTGAATTTTTAACATAACAAATGAAATCATTTTTGGAAAGATCTAATATTTTTAAGTACTGCGTTATTACTCATATGCAGCACAACTCAAAGCAGTGGCTAATTAGCAATATGAAATTATCAGCTAGATCCCAATTATTCAGAAGTGCAAGAATATATTGAAAATATTATGTAATCAAGATCTCAAAAATCAGACATTTTTTAGGTGATGAGACACTCAGAATTAAAGTCTATCACCTGAAATTTTGTTTCTTCTACATAAAACAGTACAGCCAATTAGAGATTTAGGTATCCATTTTTTTATGCTGAAGGAGTACATCTGATGTTTAGATTTTATGGTCTAGACCTAAGTATATCATTCTTTTACTTGGAGTACTAGATCCTTTTTTGAGTAAATAAATCCAAAGGTGAATGCTGGTGAGGCCTACAAACACTAAGTACAAGCAGGCTAACAAGCACTGGATCACTTTGAGTGTCAGGCACCTGGGAGATCATATCAGTCTGTTACCTGAAGCTGTGAATGTTTTCAATCAGCTAGTAAATTGGACAATAAAAGAACAGCCTAATTGGAGAAAAAAGGTTGAAAATGTTGCTTTTGTTAAACACTCTTATGCTGCTTTGTTTTGAAGACAGCAGGAACCATGAAGTTCAAGGTAAAAGAACTGGGATTTAGCTTCACTGTCAAGGATAAACAGCTTAATGGATTCATGTAATTATCCCTACAAGGTGAAGAGTATGAAGAATTTGAAAGGAGGATAACAATAGGGAAATGGTTTGCACAGCTTAAAAAAAATCATGCTCATAGTATGTGGAACTATACTATGGCTTGTAGAGGGGTATTACAAGTAGGATTCACTTTTCTATGACCCAGTGATGAAAAGGTATATAAATTAATACACAAACTGAAAATCCATCAGACTAAAAATTTTGGTTATTTTTATTTATTTATCAAACAGAAAACAAACAAAAAATAGCTATACAAATATATGGATTTTGGATATTTAAGTAGTTTTCAGTCTATCAGAGGAAGATATAAAAACGAGCAGTGGTTCAAAGAAGAAATTAAAGCAATTCAGAGCAGAAATATGGAACATAAGATAATTAACTTCTGCAATAGTATACAAATGGTATGTTCTGTCTTTTGGAGATATCAAATTTAACTAGACTGTGTTTAACCAAAGGTTACTGGACTAAAATAAATATTGTTATAAATTAGTTGATGGATATGATATTGATGGATCTGATGTCAGACTAGACCATCTGATTCAAAGCAGAAGAGTATTCTGAGAATCACTAGAAGAAAATAAAAAAAAGCAAATTTGACCTTCAAAGATTTTTTGTTTGTTTGTTTTTATTGGGGGGGGGGGGGGGGGGGGGAAGAGTAATGACTTTTGATTTTCTTTTGTTTCTTCAGAAAACAGAAAGACAGGCTAAATTTCAAGAGATTCTGCTGAAGATCTATGTGTAAATCAAGTACTCACTAATGTATCTGGAGATGAAATTACACATGAGACGGACTATTTGGACTGTGTAGAGCAAGATTAGTTTGTTAGCCATTTGTACACAAACTGCTTTAGTAAACAAAATGTCTGATTTTCTAAGGTAACAAATTCACACTTTCAAATTTTATGCTTTCTTATTAAGCTGAAAGTTGCAAACCAAAAGAACCACCATTTTTTAAGTGACAAATGTACTTCCTTAAATTAGTTGAGTAGATGGCATTTAAAATGTCATTTTTCTAGTGTCTTAAACAGATAACATTTATTGGTCTCCAAAATATGCATGAAAAAATATTGATACACTTTCTCAAGAGTCCTTAGTCTTCAAGTGGTACAGCTCTTCCCTGATAACTGAGTACAGCCTGTATATAGATGGCCTGTCATGTCTCTACAATTAGATAAAACCAGAACTGCTATAATTTAATCAGTTACAAACTGAAAATTGTATTTTGAAAATCAAGTTTATTAATATGTAATCTTTAGGTAATCATATTTATGCTCCTAATTTACACAATATTTATAGTATTCTACATGTCCTTGAAATAGGGAACAGGGACACTAGACTATGAAAAAGTAGCCTAGCTGCTGGAGTTCATAAATTTTGTTCAGCTTTGGATGAGTTCAAAGAATTGCCATGTAAGAAAAGCCTTACAGAGGGAATTTATCTGATTATGGCAGTAATAATTACCCAGCTGTTTATTGCAGATAGAGAAATAATTCATGTAGGCAATAGGCCGTGGTGGCAATGACACTCCGCATTTAGTAAATATGCAAACTGTTCACTTCTAATTAACCAAGCTAGAGGATGCCCTTATTAAATGTATAAACTAAAAGTGCCTTCCTGACAAGTGATGAATTGTTACATTGCACAAACTCTTGCCACAGAATTACTGGAGTGAACTTGGGGCTTAACTTCATTAAGAGATCTTGTGGGATAGTTAAATGAGGATGGACAGCATAACAAGACCTACCTGACAGTCAATGATATGTTAGAGCTTAATGAAACTGTAACTCTTCCCCTTTTCTACTTATTTTACAGCAAAGATACTGCCTCAGTCAAAACATAAAACTGTGAAGCCTGTCTTCATAGAACAATATGAAATGCTAGGATTAGTCAGTCTGTAAAAAATGTTTTATAAATAATTTTAAGACACCTAGTTCAAAATAAATGCAATTCAATGACCGAATGTCAGGACCTAAAATTTCTTTCTACAAACTCAGATTAAAAATTTTGCTTTGGATATAAGTGAAATAAAGCTTAATATTTAACCCCTTAATCTAACAAGTGAGCTTACTGCTATACAAAATACATGAGAAAAAAACAGCCTTCATATTTTTAAAGAGTACATTCTAACCAATTACATTACCTAGGTTAGTCAAGTTTATCTGAAAAGATTGTTCTGTATTACTCAGAAATGGCTAAAATATCATTTGCTCAAGAGAGGCCTAAATAGAATAAGACACACCCGAGATATGTCTAGCTGAATTTGCACCAGAAATGTAGCTATTTAGCTTTCTGTGTAATCATACTGCTTCCTACCTTATTCTCAGTGCAATCAGAAATTATTTTCCTATGCAGTTAAAATAAGATATTCCTTGTTTTATAGCTTTAGCCAGTTCACTTCAATTTCATGACCAAACTAAGAAGAAAAAAAATTAATCTAAAAAGTCTTGGTTTGCAAAATGCATTATTGAAAGCCCATAGGAATATAAGCACATATTTTGTATAAAATCATATGGCTATATGCACCTGTGTTAGTATCTATAAAGGTAAGTAAAAGGAAGACCTGAAAATGGACTAACTTGTCATGGATTTTTTTAATGCTCTTCATGGACAACACATTTCAGAATGAACAGCAATAACAATATACATGTCTGTAGATAATCTAACTAGACATAATGCTTTAAAATGATTCTCTTAAAGCTTTTCTCTGGTCTAATTCCCAGTTAAGCTACTGCAAACATCTTGATGTAGTTCAGAGGAAACTAGATCAGATCACAAAGAACAACGTCAGGGATTCTAGTTCCATATTTCCTATCACATATAGCAGTCACAGCTAAAATTCTCTGGAAAAGGCATAGATGGCTCAAGTTACAGGAACTATCACTCAAGATTAATATTCAAATGAAAGAAAGCATATTTGGCACTCACCTCTGTTTCTATAGCTCCCAGAGAAAGCTGACAGGATATGTTTACATTCACAAAATTCTAATTACAGGCAAATAGCGTAAAAGCTATAATCTGTTTCCTTTAGATATCTTTGTAGACAAGAAAGAGAAGATGGGTTGGAGATAAATTAGATAATTAAGCATAAAGTGAAAGACAACATTACAAAAATGAGCTTTTCATTGTTTCAAGAACTCCAAGGAGCTGTCTGAAAGGTTTTGGCACTAATTGAAAATAGACTACAGAATCAATTGCTTCTGCAGTCAATGAGGAGGAACATTTTAATTGAATTATAAGACAATATATACATTCTTCAAAATACTTTGACACTTGAGAAAATAGCCAGCACCTGGACTTATCTTTATCAGAAATAATCAGACAGATGGAGGCTAAACAAGTTCTCCTCATATTAGTATGACAACAGATGACTTATTTCAAGCCCTCCTTGAGGAAAACAACAATACCTCAAAAGTTTTAAGAAGCAAAGTGCCTGTCATGTTAAAAGTAAATAAAACTCAGAAATGCTTCGGTAATCAAGAATAAACTCAATACTCTTACTTTTTTCCATGCTAAAAATCAAGCAGATTTGCAGAAAAGCTAAACATTGGGTTAGATTGCCAACAACATACAACACTACTATATTTCACTGTTCAATAGGATTATAGAAAATTAGACTATATAAAGGATTTTTAAATATATGAATTATTAAGCAGGTGATTCATATTGCTTTGCATTATCTATTTCCTTGGTGTTATCTGAAGAAGCTTTAATGATGACTGTGATTCCAAATCTGCTGATAGAGCAGCTATTCAAACCTGCATGAAAGTCACACACAAGGGCCAACTCAAGACCTTTTCACTACAAGAGCCAACAAGAAAAGAGAAAAGAAAAATAAAAAAATGGTGTCAATCTTGTCAGCGTGTAAAATTCATGAGTTAACAGTGCTTACATACACCATGATTCTTGTGAAAAACAGACTCTGGTCTTAGTCTGTAATTTGGAAGTCAGTGTTTATTCAATAGGAAAGAAAGACTAAATTACCTGCCTTGATTATACAAGAAGCCCCTACACCAGTACCATGACACTGCTTTACTAGTTTTCTGATAGTGCTATCTTACTGAGCTGTATACCTAGGAAAAAACTAAATGGTGCCATTCATCAGCAAAAGGAGTCCTACATCCCAAAATCTTATCTCCAGTTGCACACCTGACATACAGCAAAGTTGCTTTACTGTAGTTTAAAGGCCAGTGTGTAGATAACCTTAAACAGAGAACTGTAAGTTAATCACACAGTTGGACAACTGACATTATCCATAAATTATTTTGATACAATGGCACCAGGATGCTAATTTATGCTATGTCCATTTGCTTATCATAGATTGGAAACTGCTTCACATAAAACAAAATTCTAACAAATCATATGGACTTACAGTCTATGCTAATTGCTTTTGGCACATTTCCCTTTGTAACAATTTTGCCAAGTCTCAGAGATGTTAAATGTAGCTCTAAGAATGTTTCAAAACAAAGTATTTTTCCTCAACATGAAATATAGTAATTTTAATGAAGAATAACTGAATTAATTTTAATACATTTATGCATGCAGCCATCCAACTAATCCATATTGAGGCTGAATACAGTATGCATCGGCATTTATTCAAATACAAATGACTGTAACATATGAAGAATTATTACAAAAATCTACATAGCAGAATTCTATTAAAAAAAAAAAAATTAAGCCTATGTTTCCTACTTGGTTGGTTTAGAGGTTCCTAAAACCAGGCTGTTTTCAGTGGTGTCTAGTGCCAAGTCAAGAGACACTGGACACAAACTGGAGTTCTCCACAAACAGGAAGTTCTCTGTGAACACCAGGAAGCATGCCTTTACCCTGCACCTGATGGAACACTGCTACAGGTTGCACAGAGAGGTTGTGGAGTCTCCCTTTCAGAGATCCTCAAAAGTTCCCTTGACTAAAAACTGGGCAATTTGCTCTGGATGGCCCTGTTTGAGTTGGGGGGGGGGGGGGGGGGGAGGGGGGAAGGTGGGATCAGATGGTGTCCAGAAGTCCCTGCCAGCCTCAGCCATTCTGCAACTCTGTGAAACCTCGTACAAACTTCAGAATTTAGGACTATGAAACTCATTTCAAAGTTACACTGAAACTAAATGATACAAATGTAGAGAAAACTTTGGGTATGCCCTCATGAAGACAGAACCTAGTGTTCAAATTCATTCTTTTGCCATCTGTCAAGGGATTATATGAATCACTTCTTAACTTAGGACTCTATGAAGACTCTACAGCCATTGAATTTACTAATTTTGCCCTTTATTCTTCAGCCAGTTTGGGAGCTAAAACAGACAGCTATCTCCAGTTCTTACAAAAATAGCATCTTAGGTTAGGAAAAGCAGTCTGTTAAGGTGTGTAAACTCACACATAATATAACTATTATTATTTAATTATATTTTAGGTCAATTTCTGTTAAATCAATTTCTGTTAAACTTAATTACATCCCTCTATGGCTTTAAACTGGGGCAGCTTCTATTAAGTTTACTTTCTCCAGAGACTTTCACAGTAAAGACAAATAATAAAGGTCCAGTTACTAAATGAGGGCAGCTATTAAATAAGGCCAGATGGTATTAAAGCTGGAAGGTAAAGATGTGGATATCAGATGAGATTACCCCCTGGTAAAAGAAATGTCCTGTATGGGGAAAAAAACCAAAACCAAAACCAAAAACAAACAAACAAAAAAAAAACTGAGGAAAGAGGAGAGAGAAGGCAACAAACAAAAGATGTTTGATACCTACAGAGATACCTTTTAGCAATGAAGTTGTACACTCCCTTTGATATAGTAGGGGATGCAAATATGCAGAGAATCCCTCCTTCACCTTGTTCAGTATTCCTAGTAGGAAACACACTGGGCCACCTTGGGGCCAAAGCATTTGGCAGTAACTTAGCCCAATGACAGGAAAAATCTGTTTGGCTGAGGGCCTACACCTGATCTTCACTAAGCATCTGTTAGATTTAATCAAAAGAATGTTGAAGATAATATACATATTAGTTTTCAAATATACCTGAGCAAAAATTACTGCAGCAATTCTTGATCGGACTTTAGAAGTGAAGAATTTTTAAAACTGAAAGGATATGTTCTATTTGACCAAATTTTCCAGAAAACTCATTTTTACCTTTTTGGTTTTTAATCTGAAAGGCGGATTTTATTTTATTCTTTAACCTGATAATTAAAAACTATTCTCTAAATTTCAGAAGGCAGAATTCAAATTAGCATCAACATACCAATAGCCAAGTAAGAGCTCATACATACCAACTCTGACACAGTTTCAAACACCTGAAATTATTCAACTTACCTGCTATAGAAAACAAACACATTGATTTAAGTACCTATACAATTATAAGCACTATTTTTTTAATGAACTGAAATAAATACTAGGAAATTCTGAGCAAAAAGATATGTCAGATGTTTTGAAGATACAGTTGAAGAGATTTTTTAAAATCTAATTTTGCAGAGTTGTAATCTAACATTCTGTGCAAAAATACATTTAAATAGGCTAAGGGTAGGCAGGTATCATTATATTTAATTACATCAAACAATGTAATGCAGGAGTTATTTTAATGCTGTGACGAAGAGGACACCAACAGCACTAACAATGGTTGTGGAAAAATAATATAAATTAATATGTAGCATTTAAGAAAGTTGGATAATTTGTGTTTTACATACAGAAATTCCATATGCTGTTTTCTGTAACAAAATTCTGATTGTCTCAGTCATGTGACCTACATGAGACTTCCTAAAATATGAATTCCTCACATTTACATGCAAAGATTTGACTCAGCTTTATGCATGGCAAAAACTGTCCAATACTTCTTCACATTCAATGAGAAAGTAATACTTATATTCAGCCAGTGAGTATTTTGACTGTATTCTGTCTGTTATATGTAGAAATTGTCACATATTAGGACAGTGAATGATGAAGGGAAAAATAATTAACCTCTATGTTACAAAATTTTCATTTTAAGTTCTGGGAAAGAGAAGATAAAACAGAGAAATATGTAACGATAACAGCTTTAGGCATAAATCTAACAGAAGAATCTCTACTGCAGCTATTAGGAGAGTCACTTCCCGGTGTCCAAACTAGTGTCTTAAGCCCCAACGTCTGCCCACACTTGCTCTGTTGAGAGACTTTAAGCCTAAGGAGGTTCTGATGTGCTGTGAATGTTCTGATACTTAACCCTACTACAGAATCCACATGAGCCTTTGTTTTACAGGCCTGCTCTTCACAACACAAGCCTCTTTGTTTCTTAAATAGACATTGATCTTCCTTCTATAGTGTAAAGTCACCAATGAACCAGCATGAGAAGCTAGAATACCAACACAACAGCGCCTTAATTTTTTCCCGAATGATTGTAAGAACTTGAGTACAGCTAAATAACAATTAAAGTAAAATAATATTCAAACAGTGGCTCACGAACGTAACTTAGACTCAAATGTACACTTTCATTCTTTGTCAATAATCAATTTTCAAAACAAAATAACAACAACAACAAAAAATCCAGTTCAACAGATCACATTTATAGCATAATGATTTATTTGTTTTGAATATGGGTGAAGAGGCAAATTCTCTTTTATTAACCTGGTACAAGCCAGGTATTTCCAATTAATTTAAAGAAATTAGAATTCATGACAGTCAAAATGAGAGCAGAATGTGGCACAACATGCACAGGACTAGAATTACAGAGACTTATGACTGAAATGTACACATATATTTGATAGCGGAAGGGATCCTACACTTCCAGTTTAATTAGCAACATATTTTTTTTTCCAAGTAAAAGAAAAGAAAATTAAGGTTCTACCACATAAAGTTTTTATCTTTACCTGACAATTTCATTGTTAAGAGAAACAGCTTCCAGGTACTTCTTCAGTGCGTAGTAATTATGGGTATATTTTCGGACATAATATCCTCTCCATGTTTTCTGAATCTACAAGAAATAAAAACTTTTTTTAGTATATTTCAAATTGAAAGTTTTTATGTGTATTAAATAACTTATATTTCCCCCAAAATAGCATGTCCTTAAAGGCAATATCAAGAAGCGACATCACTGTCTTTAAGTTAAGAAACTGCAGGTAAGATGTAACAGATTGTAGTTAAACGGTGATATGAATTTACTATTAAATGCCAACATCAACAAATAATATCAAATTTTAAGTAACTGTTTATGTTGCATCTGTTTATGTTGTTAAGAAACATCTGCTGCTGCCAGTGGCATTGCTTCATGTCAGAATGGTAAAAAGAAGTGGAGCCTTTTTTTGAAGTTACAGCATCTTTACACTCTTTTGTGCTCTGGATATGTTGTAAACTGAATGGAAAACTCCCATTTCCTCAGTGAATGAGGATTTCTGAAACCATCATTTATGAACTGTCAGTCTTTCCCATGCAAGATGATGTGCGTCTATTACACATTAATTACAACCTACTCACAAAATCCTATTCCTTCTGCCTAACAGATGAAGCTTAAAACAGAAAAGGTAACCTCTTTTCTGTAGTTAGTCCTTGTACTGTAGTAAGAACAGAAATTATGTAGTGTCGTTCATGAGAAAGAATTCAGCTTGATGTATTTAAATTGCATCAGTTTCAAAAATAGACAGTTCAGCCTGGCTCTTCCCAAGTATTTAGTTTAACAAAACAGTTTAAAATTTCCCTCATACATGAAAATGATAATTATGATGTTTCTGAAGTGATTACAGGTTTACTGGCTGTATGTTTTGTGAAAAGGGAAGTATTATCACTACTGCCATTTGCTAGTCATATCTATCCCTCTATACTGCATCACATTTACTGATGCTGCTAGAAAATATAACTTCTTTTCGGTCATGCTGAGGGCTGTTTTCAGTCTTCATTACCTATATTGTAACAGATCAGTGTATTTTGTATCAGTACATTTCAAAAAAAGATTTACAAACTTTTTCTCTGTCCTCACTGTCTGAATTTCTCTTTATTTACATTCTTCCACCCTTGAATTTATCTACTTATAAAATATTCTTTAATTTCTTCTTTGCATTGTTTCTTTTGCTTCTAAATGTATTTTAAAATTAATTTCTCGATTTCCATCTTCAGTTTTGCCTTACTTTATTCCCGCTCCAGCTCACACCTCATGACCTTTGCAGCTTTGAAATGTTATGAGACAACAGCAGAACAGCAAAATCCACTAAATAAATATAGTCTGAGGTCTTACTATCAAGGAGGAACTCCACAGTTAAGAAGCCATCACCAGATGCACTGAAAAGAAGAACACTGAGATTTACCAAGAACTCTCCTTTTCCCTGGGCCTCTGGCTACTAAATGATTTAAGAAATGCAACTCTTCACTGTATCTACAAGGAACACTTTTCTTCTTTTCCTTTTGGATCAACTTTTCTTAGAACCAAGCTAGGACTTTGTAAGTGGAGTAAATCCCTCTTTTGCTACTCTGTTGTTGCTTTCGACTGTTTTCTTTCCCTAATTTTTATTCCAAAGTAGCATAATGCAGAAGAGGCAGAAAGAGAATCATGAACTGTTCTTGATTTGGGAAAGAAAACAAGGGGAAAAAAAGCTGCCACTTGGCCAAATCACAAATCAGACTTTGCTCACAGTGACTTCATCTTCAAGTTTTGGCAGAGCCTTTAGGAAACAGGCAAAACTGTCTCTACCCCTTCCAGTTCCTCTGCGGTTGAACTCTGCATCACTAACTGTGGTAACTGACAAAAGTTACTGCAATTTTGCAACTGACACCATTTTCTGCTCTGAAAACAGTAACAAACTGGAACCATCTATATGGAGATCGATTAACAACTGCATAATTTTAAACACTGTCTCTAGTGTCATTTTTCAAGCACAAAAGAAAAAACAACTGTTTAAAGTAAAAACAAGCATTTAGTCTGAACTGATCTAGTCTATCTAGACCTATTCTATCATCAGTTATGATTATTTCTTTATGTAAGTTGTAATAACTATCACAGGAAAGCTTTCAGTAAGTCTTTGAGTGATATATCACAAAAAAAGTAAAACAATTCACTAAAGGTATGAGAAATAACATTCACTTTTAGTGTTAGCATTCCCTTTGAGCATCACTGCGCTTTTTCTCTCTTCTTAAATGAGACTCAAAACTAATATAAAAAGCTGGTGTTTTCTTTTTCCTATGTGTTATTTCTTTGTTTTTAATAAATACATGAAAAAAAGAGTTCAACCTGTAGTCATTGATATAAATAAATGTTGTTTAATCAAGTGAACATGGGAGCAAGAAATGTTCACACTAAACACGCTTTCTATGCACAAACTGTAGTAAATTTCATAGTCTTTACAACTCCCTTTCTCATACACAAGTGCATTGGGTTAAAAAGGGATATAGAAAGAGGAAAGAATGAGCATGCCTTCAGAGATGTGGGATTAAGCAAAATCCTTTGCATGTGAATAAGGATCTTTGTTTCTCTGTTTGGCTTCAATATTTCTCAACAAGAGTAACTTGGCTCCCATATAGCTGTGTGCTCATTAATGCAGGATTATGGTCCCTTTGAAACTATTTCTGACAGTCTTCACTTCCAGCTATAAATGCAGAACTGGATATTTGTGGGTTAAAGGATCAAAACTCAAATGGAAGACAAAAGAGTAAAATTATATAAACCTGTAATTATCTCCAATAGGCTCAGTACACCAATTAAACATCACATTCTACCTTTATATATACCACTGTCTGTCTAGAATGACCCCACTGAACGAATCACAGGAAAGAAACATGCATTATATCACAAAATATTTTATGCTACGTAAGTTGTTCCAGAAGTTGTGTCTCCTACGGAAACATTGTTTCCACGGAAATTACAACTGTTATAAAAAGCACATTAAAACTATTTGATAGAACAAATTTGCAGCTACAAAACACAATTTTTGAATATAATCACTATCATTAGCTACGCATTTTCACAAGTGATGAACGAGAGCATGGGTGCTGTGTTTGTTAATAATTGCTTGGCCATTCAGTAAGCAGCTCGTCTTTCACATCACTGTCACCATTGCTGAAACTCATTATCCACCAATTCAGTGTGCTCACAGCCACTGTTTGGTCTCCATAAATGTTTGGCAAACATTGATGAATGTCGATGGAAGCCATTTTTTCCACATGGAAGAATTAAATTCCACCTCTTTGGTTTCACATGCACTTCCATGTCAGACGCCATTTTGTCAGGCTGCCCCTCTGCTGCCATCTGTCTTACAGCAACAAAATGCAATGGAATATTGGTAGGAATATTCGGCCTCTACTGCCATGTCACCAACATCCACCTCTGCTATCATGCACTAACATAATAAAATTACTTTAGGAGTAGCACTTGCTGATTTCTACTACATTAATTATGTGTGTCACAATGTGTGACTAATCTCTTTGGAAAATAATACTTTACACATCTACACTGATGATGCTCTCACTTGTAATTTGAACATTCTAAACGTTTGGTTTTATAATAAAAGACAAATGTTATCTTGATAGTAACTCAACATCACAATTTAGTGCCTTCTGTCTTTCATCTGTTTTGGATGATGAAACAGGGACAGGCAACATTTTTCAAACAGTGTTGCTATCATAGCAGCTTTGAAAGTGTGGGTCATCTCAGCCAGTGAGATTTTTACAAGCATGGTATACAGGCTCTTGTTCATCACTAGCAAATTGACAAAGCCAATGGTGGTAACCATGTTGAAAAATAGTGTTTTGTAGCCGAGAATTTGCTCTATGTTATTGTGCTATTTGTATCTACTATAGTTTCCAGGGAAATAACAGGAGGCATTACTTTTGGAGTGACTTGTGAAGTATTGCAACTATATTTCTTTTTAATTCCAAGGTGAATGTTTTAAAATTTCTTGGAAAACAAGAGGCAAGTGTCTATGCCCTTCAAAGTAATTAGCAAGTTTCAACAGTGATTGGTACAAAACAATTATTGTCATTGATCAGCACTGAACAGATAATTTTAAACAAAGTCATTGTGTGCTCAGCAGATTACAGCTTGTTAACGGGCAAGTTCTAAATGACCTCTTAAGCTAGTCAAATCAATGATGCATATTCCTCATTAAGTAACATCAAAATGTAAGTGGTCTTATAAATAACATTTATTTTAAGCACTAAAACAAATGGCAAAACCTTGATATATCAAAAGCCATCTGCTCATGAAAATATTTTTTTTCGCAGGGATTATTTTTGCAGCCGAAAATTTATAGCATCTTAAATCTTTTAAGAGGGAGAATCATGCTGCAAAGAAGTGCTCAAAAGTAAAATTAATTAAAACGAGTTCTTTCTTTTAACCTAGAACGGTGGAACTGATGGTTCTGGTTACAAGTAAATGCAATACAGGGAGACAGAGATGTAGACTGACATCAAAACTATGAGCATGTGCAATAATTCTAATATCAAAATCAAAAACATCTTTCCAAACAGTGACTGGAAACCAAAATAAATCATTTAATAATATTATGAAGCAAAAGTAAGTAATCTAATACAAAAATATATACAGCTATTGTTATATTTTCAAAACACTGAGGCATTTTAATTGTGAATCAAGTCCATTATGTGTAAACGCAAGGCACTGTTGGCTTAGGAAATTCAAATTTTGACCATACAATTTCCTAGCACAAACTCAACAGGCCTTCAATGCTGTTGTTCTGCATTTCAGTTAGCTCCTCAGTAACCAGATAATGGCAAAAAAACCCCCACATTCAGTGTTTCAGAATTGTAGCATTTTAAATCTGCTCTGTAGATGCGGCTGCAAAACATACAGAGAGATGAGAATTGGATTCTGATATTTGCAAAGAAATAATGGTCTGTTCTCTTGTTTTCTACTGATTTAAATTTCCATTAAAGAAAAGGACGACTGAAAAAATGCCACTTTGAAGATTTATATCACCTAATGATTCAACATTATATTTCCATTACAAATGAATGAGAACACATTCAATTTCAAAATGAATGACCAAATGCAAAACACTAGTTGACTAGAATATGTAATTACCTTTGAAATTTTGTCTTTATGTGCCTTCTAAAAGTACATAGCAAACTTTTGAGAGAGGACTTGCACCATATGTTTCCCACAGATTTTAACTGCATGAGTATGTAGCATTTACCCTCTATGGAATAGTTGCAAGCCAGCTAGCTAAAGAAGAAACTAAAGGAAATAAGTACATTTTTTGAACAATTAGATTGCTGTAAAACACGTTTAGCTCTCTAAAATACACTGAATGTAAGATTCTTGTGCTTTTGAGGGAAACACCATCAAGTCAAAAACCTGATGAGAATCTAATGACACAACATTTGATTCTGACTTATCTGGGAGACAAGAAAGGCCACAGTTCTGGGGATCTTTCCACTTTACAAGAATCTCCCTGGGTTACTCCTACTCCATCACATCCCTACATTTGGTAGAATCGAAAATGTAATATGCCTTGCCTGGAGAGATATAGACCTTTAAAGTAAAGCAGATTTGGTTTGGTTTTTGTTTTTTTGTGTTTTTTTTTTTTTTTTCCCCCCCACAAAATAGAAGAAGTGAAGGAGGCATAAAGATTTCATCTCAAGGATTATCTCATGTCCTTATCTTGTTTGCTTTATTTGTTCAAATACAGATCCTGAGTTCAGGAAAAAAGTGCAAATTTTAGTTTAATATATTTTGCAGCTTTCCCATGACAACTGTATATTTATTAAACTTCAAGGACTGTTTACTCACTTCTTCGTCTAGCAGAAATCCCTCAAAATATCATCAATGAGATCAGAGCAGCTCTAACCTATGTCTGGCAATGAACTCATCCAGTACAAAGTAACTCTTCTGATATTCGATGCACCATTTGTAATGTATTAATGAAAGAATAAGCAACGCTACTTTAATGAACATTACACTTCTATTGTTTGTCAGAATTTTAAATAAATGTCTACATTTGTAAGAATACTCCCAGGCAGAGTGTTTTATCATCATATATGGCAAGGTACAATGAACATTTCAGAGGGGCAAGACACACACAAATGCCTTCAATTCAGCTACAGTTTTCAAATATAACCCAGACTACTGAGAGTAACTTTAATTTTTAACTAAGTACTATTTCCCACTGTTGCCATCAGCATATCAATCAAGTGTATATTATTCTGGTTTGCTCATTTTATTAAAAGCAAATTCGGAGCACAATTGACTTTTCATTTGTTTAACAAGTGAAGAAATATTTACCCTGACAGCCATTTCATTGTAGAAATTCATCTTCATAATAAAATATGCTGTCTGTGAATCAAGGAAAAAGAAAAAAAAGATGGCATATATTTCAGTTAACACAAAGACAGTGCTCCTATTTTTACATATAAAAGATAAGAATCTTTATACATAATACATAATAAGAGTCCTAGACTTAGAGAGAATAAAATCAAACTTTGTATTGAAGAGATAGGCTTCCTAATACATAATGCAGGCTTAACCAGAAAAATCTATGGTAGTCAAACTAGGAGCTAATGGAGATATATGATCATAAAATGCTCTCCGCTGAGTTTGATAATCAATGGTGCTCTACTGAGAGTAGAATAACAAAGCAGAAATATTCACAAGTGCTGGTGACACATAGTATTGTATGATTTATTCACTGGGGTTCTTTTAGCCAAAACTCACAGAAACATAAAAGGAATTCATATTTCAAGACGTCTGGTTTAATGAAAAATTCAAAGAAATGCTGTCTTCAGTCGAAATCGTTCAAGGATACGGATGCAGTGATGGAGCAAAATTGTGCCTTCCAACCATCTGTACTAAATGTTATGTACTTAGCTGTCTCCTGAGTAATCCTTGGGAATTTTGTTTCATTTAATATTCATTTTAACATCATAAAATCATAAATACAATGATACCATGTTACAGTGAATCCCCTGATATAGAAAACATTTCCTGAAGTCCTGGTTTCCTTCCAATAAAGTAGAATTCCTCTCATAGTGAACGAATCCCCTATTATACTAAGCAATCACTTGGCAGCATAGGTTATTTTAATGGATACATCACTTTAAACTAAGCTTTCACATCTGTTCCGCCCTCTAATTACAAATGCAAAATGAACATAATTCACAATTGTATCATAAAAAGTAAAATATAAGTACTTTGAATGCAAGAGTATGTCCTTTATTTAGCACAACATGCAGCTTTTATGTTTTTCTCGTGTTTTAGGCACAAATCAAAGGCAAAAGTGCTTTCCCCTGATATAGTGATTTTCTCCCCCATGGCAAACAGGAATTCACTATAAAAGGGTTTCACTGTAATTAGTGTTATTTGAATTGCCTAGTCTGATCCAAAGCAAATTGTCTGTGGAGAGCAGCAGGACTGGATTATTTATCAACAGTCTGGGCAATTAAGAAACAGTTGGCTGCAATATGTTATTTACAAATGAACACAATGATGCTACTTCATTTTAAATTCTTTTTCTTCATTACATTAAGCAAGGCATAATTCCTGCAGTTTAATTAAGGTGCATTTTAAATGCTCACTTTAATATCATACCAATCTACTAGTAATAGATACAGGAGTAAATATATTTCCTATATGAAAGAAAAATGCAAAACTGCTAAATCTAAAAAAAAAAAAAAGTTTCCCAAGTTTCCCTTATATATGTATATGCATATACACAACTATGTTTATATATATTTTTGAGGGAATCACAGTTCCAAATGCATGAATTAGAACAAATAGCAGGCTCTGCCTTCACTTTTCTCTACGTAACTACTTTCTAAGTGATGCTAACTGTAGATATTGGACTGAAATGTTTACCACAGCTAAGTATATTATTAAACACTTCAATTAAATTGGTATCATTTTGCTTTGCAGATCATCTTTTCTTTCTTTGGAAGAGAAAGTAAGAGTTGTAGTACCACCAAATAGCTTAAATATGATAAAGGATTTCTCTCCATCAGTGATTAAATTAACCAATCTGATACTTTTTTTTTTTTTTTTTCCCTCATGCTTGAAGGCCTTGAGCACTTTGGTTTGAAGGCACTCTAATTCACTGCAGAACCTAACTTATCATCACTGAGCTCCTTATGTCATTGGTACTGAAAGAAAGTGGGATCACTTTCCCTCTGAACTTAGTGAAGTACTGAAGAGCTCTGCAAATGCACCTCCCTATGACATTTACAGACAGCTAGAGTGCGAATACACCTCACAGAGGCATGACAAATCTGTGCCTTACACTGCCACTACTCAACACAATCACTCATAACAGAAAGGGAATTACACATCCCTCCTTTTATTCAGCGTTGCTCTAAATCACAAATCAGTCAAATGGAGAATTGCTCATATCGTTTTGTTTCACAGTTAGCCTCTCCTGTAAATTCTGATCTAATCTTGATTAGAATACAAAACAGTAAACTCTGCTTTTACAAGTGATGGACAATGTGTTTATCCCTATTCACAAAAGCATAAGCATTATTTCATGCTTCAGTTCAAGTATGTATTCACATACTTTCCTAGTAAACAAAACAGCTTTGAATACAACGTCCTCTCTTATCCAGAAGACACCTGCTTATGCCCACTTTTCTCATGCAACTTTCTGCATTTCTGTTTGTGATCGTTGCTTCTCATCATATCACTGGACACCAATTCCAAGGCTACATTTTCATGCTGACTCTCTGGGAAGAACTATCTCATAATCCCATCCACATGAACCACCACTTCCACTATGTAGTGTTTGTATCTGCCTTTGAGATTTATGAACAGATCTCCCTACTAATTCACTTTAAAGGCTATGATTCCAAAATTGAATCTTTTTGTGTATGAACTGCTGCATGATGCTTTATCTTTCCCTTTTTTTACTATTTAGAAACATGTTTGGAGATCACTTACAAATATTTTCTGATCATCATTACTATTTTCTTTGCATTTATACAGATAATACGAGCAGACAATTTCAAAGACCCAGAACTGTGACTGCAAACAGACATAGAGAAGGAACAGTCATTTGGTCTGAGTTAATGTGCTTTTCTTATAAAAGAAATAAGTGTTTGAATAATTCCTGCTGATCTGGGAATTTAAAACTGGCTACTGAGTTGAAGCTAAATAATTTAAGATGGTTTCAAACTATCTACTGTAACATACTTTTTAGATATACATATTCTTCCAAAGGGAGCTGAAAACAAGCCCATTGTGCATGCCAACTTCATTTAATAATGAAATGCTAGAATTCCATTTGCCTCAACAGGCGATTTCTTGTCTTTGGGAACTATTATAAAATGGAACACAAAGATACAGTCTGATTCATGGTTTGGTGTTTGCCTGGTTTTAAAACTCATCCTTTCCTCCAGGCACTTTAAGACTTTCAAAACCTACTACTACCAATGTAACAAAGGCATTAAGAAACTTATAGTAGTAGCTCAGTTCTTAATTTTAACTTGATATTAATGTTAAGAAAGAAACCTTTTTACCAAAGCTGCTATAATATAGAAAGCTCCATAGCTTTGGTAGCGTAAACTCTATAAATAGATTTTTTTATTAAGTTAATGAATGTTAACAGAAGAGGCACTAGAGGAGTAACAAATGAAATACTAGTAGTGATGCACATATGGACAGCCAATCTGATGAGCCTCAGCCTTTGTTATTTTCCGCATCAGTACCACTCACATTTCACAATTTTGAATATAATCATTAAAATGATTTACTATCTATGAATCATGGGTATTTTGTGCATATGCTTTGCCTTGTTTGCTGGCAGCAGATACCAATATAGTCATTATCAGCTGAGAAATTTTGAAGTGACCAAATTTTTTTGTGTTTAAGAAACCATCATGTCAAACATATTCCTGCATTTCATTATCATGAGTCACTACAACAAGTGTTAGCAAGAGTTCAACATGAACATTAAGTGATCTTCTAACTGAAAAATTGCATTTAACCACTGATAAGAATTTTGCTTCATTTCAAAATTTTTCAGATTCACCCAGTCACTGAGTGTGGCAAAACAGGGATGAATATAGGGAATGAACTAGAACTTTGTGTCTAAATCCAATCTGATAACAGATAATATATAATATAGCAGTCTAAAGGGGCAAAATTATCTGATACTTGTATAGTTTTCATGTTGGCTTCCAATCAGACTGGGCTATTCAGTCCTCTCTAAAGAGTCAGGAAGCACAAATTGAGGCATTCGAGGGAAAATATGGTTTTTTATGCTGATTGCTCCACATCACTTGCTGATGAGATTCAGTTTTTCTGAAGTTATGGATAATATTGGATGAATGTCAGAAACTAGATGGACTTCTAGTATAATTTTGAATATGTTTTTAAGTGGGTGTGCTGTGCTTAAGGCTTTGTCATACATTACAGCACAGAAACCAAACTTCCATAAATTCAAGGACAATATTCAGTGAAGTTCTTTTTCTCTTTTTTTCTTATTCAGAATCCAGTCCAACTACACAGCTTTCTAGCCTACATAAAATAATAATAATAATAATAATAATAATAATAATAATAATAATAATAATAATAAAAAATAGGAGTGTTTTAGAAGATGGAGTGAGAATCACAGCCTGAAAGGATTACATAATTAATTATTTTAAAAATTTTAATTAATTACATAAAGGTAAGCCAGGAAGTCTGGAAGAGGTAAAATTTTAATTAGGTTACTGATAATTGTAGGAAAGGAATAGAAAAGTTTTAGGCATACAAGCTTTCAAACACAAAAACATAGTTTAGTAGGAGGCATGGACATTAGCCTGTAACATACGAGTTATAATGGCTCAGCTTTTTCCTTCTGCTCAACTTGTCAGTTTTGACTAAATACAACTATTAAAAAAAAATCATCAAGAATAAATGACTAACAAGCCAAAATTACTGTAAAATATTAACACAAATTGACAAATTACAGAAGTTAACTACACATTAAAAACTTTATTATTTTAAGTTAAAGATAAATTAGCTTCTTCTTAATCTCCTAAACCTGTTAAAAAGGTTTCAGCTAGTGTGCTGTCATATACTTTCACTATCTTATGCTCTTTCAAGGGAATTAGATTCACTGTGATCTGCTGTGTGCCTTAAGGCAAAACCTCAAACACTTCAAGGTTCATTAAGTAGAAATTTAAGGCACTAAAATAAAGAACAGTGGTATGTAGAGATACAGGCTTATATTATAGAATTATATAGAATTAGAATTAATGGCAGAATTAGAAATTCTACCAGCAAGAACAAACAAACAAAATCTCACTGCTGGATTGGGAACTGATACTCCAGAGCTGCAAACACTTTAGAACTAACTTGACTATCATGAACAGACAAAAATTCATGGTGTTTTTCATCACAGTAACAGTTAAGTATATGACTGCATGCATCAAGAATCAAAGTTTCAGCTCTTAAATTTCAAGGCACGTAAATGAATTACTCCGTATTTATTCCATAAATACTCAAACAAGATTTTTAAACCTGATTTTCTACCTTAGTCTCTTCTCTGAAGTATCTTCTGCTTTGGTAACCTCTCCACCATTTCTGTATAAGAATCACCATTTTGCTCAGATATCTAAAATTAAACATATTTAGAAATGTTATTTTGAAACTGTACAACTGCAAATGTGTTATTTCCTAGTATTAAGAATAATGCATAGTGTATTATCCATACATACTCCAGAATGAAAGCCACTGCAAACCTACTTGATACACATACATGCATTTTACAGACATGAGTAATTGTTTATGATCTCCATTTTACAAATGGTGAAAAACATGTAATGAAACATTTAAAAAAATGACTTGGCCAAATTGAGCAGTGGAATTTAGTTTTCTACAATATGAGTTCAGTTACCAAATGCTCACTAGGCGATACTTTTAAGGTCCACAGTAACTGAGATATGAAAAGTCACTACAAACAGCATTTCTGAGGAATATCCTCATTTCCCCAGTCACACTGAGATCTCTTAATTAATGCTTTCCATCTATTAGGATCTATTAGTGTAGTGTAGGTAGGACTGCTAATTATATTCTAAAGGTTTGACTTATGAATTGGTATCAAAATAAACTGAACTTATTCACAGATAATGGGAAAGACTGACAAATGTGTCCTGATGTGTAGCCATCATATAGTTCTCTGTAATATGCAAATCCAAAACAATTAATACAACCTTTATAATATGCGAGGTTGGGAAATGAGTACTCCTTCTTGGACTGAAGGGGCAGGTGCCAATCTCTTCAGGTGAAAAAACCAGGGCCCAAGGGAATGGCATGAAGACATGTCTGAGCAGGGTTGGGTTGGGGATTAGGAAATGGTTCTTTGCCATGGAAAAGGCTGCCCAGGGCAGTGGTAGTGGTCCTGTCCTTCCAGAGATCAAGGATCACTTGGACAACCCCATGAGTCATAGGGTTAGAATTTTGGGTGGTGCTATTTGGAGCCAGGAGTTGGGACTTGATGATCCTTATGGATCCCTTCCAACTTGGAACATTCTATGATTCTATTTATGAAAATGGACTGTTTCTGTATTACTTATTAGCTGCTTATTAGCATCTTGACATTTTAATCCCATGCTGTTCTGAAAATCAAAAATTAATATATTTTTTAGAGTAGAGCATATGTTTTATCCATTTGATAGATTTTTTTTTATTTTTAAAAAGATTTCATTTCATTAAAATCAAGAAATACTATGAGAAATTTTAGAAAGAAATTCAGAAATGAAATACAGATTAAAATACGTCTAACATACTACCTCAGATAGGCTCGGACTCTGCATCCTCGAAACCAGCTCTGAATCTTGACAGCAGCTTTGTACACTATTTTTCTTTCTTCATCCACAGATCTGATAATATGAGAAGGAATAGTAAGTTATAGTAATAATAGAAAATATAAAAATTAATAACACTTGTTGGCATAACAATTTACTACCAAAACAGAAAATTCTTTGTTATTATTTCTTATTGTAGCTGGTGATCTTTTTCACTGGATTTTTGCACCCACAACTAAAACAGCTACAGAGAATTATAGTACTCAATGCAACAGCTTATTGAGCTCAAGGATATGATTTAGTGGAGGGTTTTTAGAGTTAGGGTACTGGTTAGGCTGTGGTTGGACTTGATGATCTTCGAGGTCTTATCCAACCTGGGTAATTCTATGATTCTATGACTCAAATATGTAGAATTTGGAGATAATGTAAAAATGAAATTGGCAGATCATTGGTGTGTGCTGCAGGCCAGAAAAGAGGGAGCAAAAGGAAATGAAGTAGAAACATGCTGAGACTGCAGGATTGACTAGCGGAGATGCTAGAGGAACTGATGATTAAGTGAGGGTATAGAGAAAGATGAAGAATTTGTTTTTAAGTTACATGAGAAGAAAGGTTATCTACAGAGATACTGGTCAGGCAGCTGAAGGTGCAACATGACCTTAAATGGAGAACTGATGACCTCAAAGAGATCTTCAAGAACTATTACTTGTCAAAGTCTTATGTTAAATTAGATAGTAAAATTGAAAAGCGTGTGCAGAAATGGGGCAAGAAACACAAGCAAAAGGGCCTCATCAAGAAGTTACTTAGTAATTCCAAGAGATAGTCCCTGCTTGTCTTCTTCCTGTGACTGTCTATTAGGAGAACAGTGACTGTGGAAAAGCAAAACGTCACATAAGGAAACTAGGAATCTAAAGGAGACTAAAGATGAGAGTTTTCAGAGAGTTCAAGAAGAAATAATTACTACAAGTCCCAGTGCTGAGGGGCTGAATCTTTTTTATTTAAGCAGATCATTTACAGAGTTTTTCTTGCAGTTTAGTTTCACAAGTTTCTATTTTGCCTTGTCAGCAAATAAGTGGTTTGGAGCATAAGTTGTTCAATATGTTATCTATCCTCCTGATCAGACTGCATAGTTGCCAGAGTGTTTCAATTAGGCTTGAAGAGTGAAAAATACTTCTCAAATACAGTATATTACAGTATGTAAAAGTAGTTCCATGACAAAATAAGTGCGCTAACAGATCCTGTATATTCTAATGCTAACTGTGAGAAAGTGCAGGCTTAATGCTTCTTTGCAATGTGTTATAATTGGGCAAGTCCCTCCCTAGGAGGGTGCTTTCCCTAAGAAGAAAAACAGTTTAGGAGATCCCATACTCTGACACAAAATGGAGTTCTGCATAAAGAATGACAGGAACATTACTATGATCAGAAGAACACCCAGGTTAAATTAATCTCTGGTCTAACCACAATCAACAGGTGGGAACATTACAGCCATCAGCCTGCCCTGATCTTTAATGGAACAGATATAGAGTGCTCAAACAGGAAATGCATTCTGAAAGATAAAGGTTTTCTAATTTGGGATTTGCTTTCAGGCACTTTAATTGCTGCATTCTGCCTGCAGAAGCAATTTCTAGCAAGAATATTTAGCTCTCACCAGGGTCCCGTTAAGTCAAGTTGATCTGGAGTTTCTGCATGTTCTACAAAGTTCTGCTTTTAGGTTTTGACAGATAAGTAAAGAAAGATGTGCATATATATATACACACATATATATATAATTGCTGTTATTTTGTGGTTTTGTTTTTAAATCTGTTTGGTACTCATAGACCTAAACCCTACAGGCTTTACTATTGAAGGTACTTGAAAACAGCACAATTAATACCAAAATAACCCCAACAAACTGACTACTTTGCAATCTATACTCTTCTGCACTTTCTGATGTTTTAGATAAATTTAAGCATTTGGGAAACCTGATATTTCATGGCAGTATAAGGACTTCAAAAAGTGCTTTTTAAAACCACCACTGATTTCTGTATGAATACCATTCAGCTAATGATAATGAATGAACACACAGATTACACACACAGGTACTCACAGCATCCCAGATTTGGCTATTTTAACAGACCCATTACTGTAAATAGAGCAGTTCTGCAGTGGAAGTGAAAGCTGTTGTTTCACTCTGCACAAAATAGTTCAAAGACTACTGCAAAACTGACACACTTCAATGCCCAAAGTTTGTTAAATTTAAAAGTTAAGCAAAAGATCTTTGCATTCATGTAGCATTCCACATCTTAATATCCTTCATTCACTGGGCTTGGCTGAACAACCATTCTCAACTGAGCTTAAGTATAATGAAGCAAAATGCTGAAAGGAGCATTGAAAGCATGTAATAAATAATTTCATCTTCATTTTTATTTAGAAAATGCAGAGTAAGTTTGATGACCTACTGGGGCTGTGCTATCTATAAAGGAATGCACCTCTGAGAGTATTTTGTCTCATCATTGCCTAAATATTACAAGGGGCTTTACAATTTCTGCCACTTCACAAAAGCAATTAATATGCAACTTGATTATTAATACTTTAAACAGACATGAAATCAGATGCAGTGTTTTAAGGACAAAAACCAGTGGGCATGGTGGTGGTGGGTTGGCAGTTTGATGACAATATTGGCGATTTAGTGATCGTTTCCAAACTTCACGATTCTCTGATTCTATCAAAATCTCTAAACAAGTTGTTCTGATTTGTTTCAAGGTTTTACTGACAGCCTTGTTGAAGTAGTTCAAGATTTGTGCTCTAAAGAACAGAGATCAAATCATTGGTCAGCCCTTTAGCTCAATGGGAGTGTTTGAAGCCTCTAATTTAAATTCTTAGGGTCTGTAAGATCCCTTCCAACCCAAACCATTCTATGAGTCTGTGCTAAGAGAAGATCATACAGCCAACTGCTGTGTATACAGCTCCAACAGTATGAACCAAAGTTCTGCAAAAGAACAAATAACAGAACTCTTTATATGCAGGCAGAACTTCAACTCTTAACTTTTAGTAACGTTACAGCTGTGCTATTGATGCTTATGGTGTTGTAATTGGTTTCTGAAAGAAATGCTGCATTAAATAGTGAAGAAAAAGTAAAGCAACTATCCTAAATATGTGAGTTTTAATGTTACCCATGCACTAACAAATACAGTGCATTTAGGTTTACATTATGAATTCACAAAGTAATAAAATAGGTCTTAAAACATCTTATTTCCTAAAACATGATATGAGTTATCAGCTCCTGCCTTTGTTGTCATGAAAACCCTTAGAATCCCTGGGCCAAGGAGATGGCAACAGGTGGCCTGGGCAGATGGTGCTCTGTCCTGGGACATCTCAGCAGTGCAGGTGTCTCCTTCCTTCGAAGGAGAAACATAAAACCTGTCCTGTGTGCTGTAGAGGACTGATGTCCCGAACCAGAAAAACCAAGGACCAGTCAAACTCAACGATCAACGATCTGACGTAGCAACAAGGCACAGTTTCAATCACTGTGGATATTAAGTATCAACTCTCTCAACGACTGAGGAACTTTCAGTTGCTTAAAGTGAATAAATAAATAGATAGGCAAATAAATAAATAAACACTTTCAGCAATTTCAATACCTTTCAGCAGCACAAGTTAAACATCGAGTAAAAGTCACACTTCTGGGCCAGAATAGCACGGACCCTCACAGTTTCGGCGCTTCACGTGAGGCTTTTCCAGATGCCGGTTTTCCCGGCCGGGTTATGAGAAGGACAGTGCCAATTTCCACCTCCTAACCGGACCCTCTAGGGAACCTGCTACTCACTTCCCTCAGACCCCCCGGCAGCACAGATGGGGACGAGCAGCCGCCATCTCGCAGCCGGGGAAGGACGGGGCTGGCAGCGGTACAGGCGGCCCCTTCCCAGCTCCAGGATCCGCGTCCCATCCCACTGGAGTTACCTGTTCTTACGGAAATACTCCTCCCTCAGCCGCGAGAGTCTCTCCTCCAGCCGAACCAGCTCAGCCATGCTCCCCCCGCCTTTCCGACGCCACAGCCTCCATGGCAACGGGGCCGCACCACTCTCCGAACCCGCGGGGGGAAGCGGCGTATCCGACGGCCCTGCCGACGAGGAGCGAAAGGCACGAGGGCAGCGGGAGCACAGCGGGCCGGGAGCCGTGAGGAACTGTAAGGAGGGAGCGAGGTGCAGGAGGGTTCGTGCGGCGGTGCGGACGGAGAGGGGGAGAGGCGAGATGGTGGTCGCGGCCACCTTCCTCCCGGAGTCGCGGCCGCTTCCGGGCTCTCATCATGGGGGACTGAGGAGCAGCGCTGGTAGCTCGTGTCCTCCCCGTTTGGCCCTCGCCGCCACCCCCGGCCCCCGTGGCGGCTCCCCTCGGCTCAGTCTTTGCGAAGCGGCGCCAGCCTCCCTGGGGAGCGGCCGGGGCAGGCGCCGGGTTCATGTTCCGGGTCGCCGAACCCAACCCGACCCGAGCTCCGGCAGCGAGGAAGAGCTGGTGAGGCCGGGCGGCGGGGCCGCCGCTTGGGTGGGAGGGGAAGCGCCGAGGGAACGTCGTCACAGTACCGGGTATGGGGTTCAGTGCTGGGAGTGATGTGCCTCGGGCTCGGCCTTTGCCCAGGCTCTGCAGGATTTTGTTTTTCACCGAGGCACATCTGCCTTGTTCGCCTCACCCCTTGGTGTAGGCTGAGAAGATATCCAGTGAGGTGAGATTGCTGCTCTGGGCCCGTGTTGATTCGAATCGAGAATCAACAAGTGTGGCTTTGGCCAATGGCCGACAGAAGCGTAGTAGGTTAAGCTCAATGTGGTTCATGTGTTGGTTGTTTCCAGATGCTGGGGCAGCACGTGGCAATGAAAGGTTTTAAAGGTGGTGACAGGTGTGGAGCACAGATCTTTTGGGGAGCAGCTGAGGGAACTGGAGAAGAGGAGGCTCAGGGAGACCTTACCACCCTCTACAACTGCCTAAAAGGACATTGTGGCAAGGGGGGGGTCAGCCTATTCTGCTGGGTAGCAGTTACAGGACAAGAAGGGATGCCCTCGAGTTGCGCCAGGGGAGGTTCAGGTTGAATATTAGGAAGTATTTGTTCCCAAAAAGGAGTGATAAAGCACTGGCCCAGGCTGCCTAGGAAGGCAATGGAGTTACCGCCCCTGGGGTTCTCAAGAAACATGTGGATTCTTCGGATCTTTATGAGCACAGTGATTCCAAAGGTTTTATTACATCACTAGTAGGACTATGGACAATGGTAACTCAGTAGCAGAAGATGGAAGTGAGTGTTGTTTACAAGCAGTGGAGATCAAAAGGCTGTTTGTGGGGAGCCCTGATGAATGAGAGGCATCCCAGCTTTGGAAACCAGGTTTCATTTCCTTCACAACCAGCTGGCATTAATCTCCTGCACAGTATTTTTATTTCTTGTATATTTCACAGGGAACTTAATGCTTGATTTCATTTTCACAAATGGAAGTGGAGACATGTGAGATGAGTTGGTTTTGTTATTTGGTTTCTTGGTTTTGTTTATTTTTCTTTAATGTTGACAATGATTTCAGGCCTGGCTTGAAGCTTCACTGCTCTTTCTAGAGGCAGTTTCTGTATAGAAACATCTGCATGTAGAGTTCCCAGATTTTTCAACAGATTTGCTCTTATCGTTGTCTTTGTTTCTTATGTAGGCATGGGGAAGAAGAGGAGGATGGATTTAGTATTTAAATTACTCCTCCACTTCGTTTGACAGCATCACTTTTTTCCCTGGCTTTTTTCATGGCTTCTCATTACTTTATATGAGAGAAGGCTTTCAAACTAGGATTGTATTAGCCTAGATAGCACATAGGTCTAGAAAACATGATTAGTAACATTAGCATACGTATTTGCCTATTCTAACTTTGGTTGATGTAGTTCATAACGCTTCAGAGAATGAGGCGTGTTTTTTTGGCAGAACTATACTTACTTTATTAGTAATAATAACATTATTACTAATGCTGCATGTAGAAGAAGCATGGCTTAAGACCATCCTAACTTGTATCTTTACTGTGAGAAAGTTTTCATTATATAGTTAATTTGTCATTTGTCTTTAAGTTTTATTATTTTCTGCCCATGTAAAGTAATTTAATTCCTGAGGCTTTAAAATGGAAGTTCAGCAAAGCAGGCTATGTGATTTTGACATATACTCCTGTAAGTGTCCTGGGACAGTGATGATTTTGCTTGTCCAAATACACTGCCCAGAGATATTCAGTACCGAGAGAGATATTGACATCTTGTAATTTATAGGACTGTTAGTTTAGTAGTTCTGAAGGGAGATCCATTAAAAATTCTAAAGGTCCCACAGAGTTGCACTTTTCTTATCCTTGTTCTGTCATTTAAAAGAAGCCTTTTTGAAATGCAGCGAAGTATTTTTCAATGCGTAATACTTAATGTAGAAAATAAAGAACTTGGTCATAATAAAAATGTTAAGGCACTAAAAAAGTTCAGTTTCTGAACTGCTGTAGAGTAGAATTGTTCACTTTGGTGTATGAACTTTGAAAGCAACGGTTTTTCATTTTCTTCCTATGAGTACCTATGACAACTCAGGAATAGTTTGCAATTTGGATACTTACTGGGCACTCTGATTCTTAGAGTGATGACTTTGATTGTACAGCAAATTATCACCATTTGACAGTTCATGTGATTCTCCACCTTGACAATTAATTAATGAAGTCAAACATCTGAAAAGGGCAAGTACATCAGTAAATGGGAGTAATAGTATTGCAAGAATTGCTACCTCTAATGATAAATTGCCCCAAACCTCATTTCTCGCTGACCAATTCATTTGTGTTGGACCGTTATTAAATGTCAGCATCTTTCTGACTGTATACTGTTGCACAGCACTGAATACTTCTTCACTGTTAAATATGAGTGGAGAGTGTTGTTTAAAAGGTTTGACAGTATTTGTTGTTTCTCCTTCTTAGGTAAATAGCAATTGTAGGAAAGCCAGAGGAACTAGTTACAGGTTTGTTTGGCTTTAATTTTTAGGGGGACCAGCAGCGTGATCAGCTGATGAAATTCCATCATTCCTCATATGCTTTCTCTTGTATAGGTCAAATGTAGTAGTATTCCTAAACCACGTCTAAAGTGTTTTCTCAGATGCAGAGTTGGGTCTGAGAACTGACTTTAATGTATAACTTGGGGAATAAACTGTTGTTTGTACAGATAATCATCTAGAAGCTATGTATTTGATATCAAAGCTAGTTCATTGAAAATTCCAGCAAGTGTAGTAAGTGTACATCTATAATTGTAGAACTATGACTTAAGTAAAATTTCCTTTTTTTGAGGCTCTTCTGCACTTCTGGTTGTTCACGAAACGGATTTATATATATATTCACACGTCTTCCTACAAAAGAGAGTTTTCCTACCTTAAAGATGAACTATAGCCTAAGATTTGGGGCTTAGTCTTCACAGGAAGCACCGGGCCAGATTCATAGAAGTGGAGGAGATTCTCTGTTGCTTGACTGCTATCTGCTATGACCGTGATGGTTATTGGTACAGGAGTGGAATGCATTGGGGTCATTGTGTAACTTCTGCAAACCTGTTAGAGAAAACCTAAAGGTGTAGCTAGATGCAGATCAGAATTGGATTCTCTGGGTCCTCCTGTTGAGGATGGCTACTTGATGACTGGTGAGTTTAAATAATGGAGGCCCAACTTCTGTTTCTTCTATATAAAATAAATGTGTATACCATAATATATAACAACAACAAAAAAAAAGTCAGTCTTTTCCTTGCCTACTATAGTATCTTATCAGCTGTTTAGTAATTTGTACTTATGCTGCTCTGACATGATTTCTACTTCATGCTTATCCCTAGAACAGAGAAAGTTCATTGGAATCAGTAAATTCTCTTGGCAGGGCAGTAAGATTTTTCATCTGCTGCATCCTCCCGAGTGCTTACATCTGTTCAGTCAAAATTTCAGCTTTGTGCAGCATTGATGTGGTCTTAAAACTGTTGTTTTGAGAAAATAAACTCTGAGATGGAAAAAAACTGTAATGCCTGTTTGCAGGTTACGGTGCAGTGTGAGTACAGTTGTGTTACAAGACATCAAGGAATCCATATGAGACAAGATTATGTAAGTCTGGTTTTATAATCCTAGTGTGCAAGGGAACACTTGATTTTCCTGTGCGTTTAACTTGTAATCAAGGTTGATTGCAAAGGCAGCGAAAATAATGGATCTGAGGAAACTGCTTTTCTTTGGATTTGTTATCAGTGGTTCCTTTTCAGAACTGATGAGGCAGACATGGCATAACTTCTGCTGCATGGAACACTTCGTCTATTTAACAGAAAAATCTATAGAACTAGAAAGTAAATGTAAATACAGCTGTCAGTAGAAGATATTACTTCTTCTTAAGAGTCTTGCAACTGTATTAGCTCTTTTGTCAGTGTGTTAAATGTTTGTTATATGTTTCATGAGCAGTCAGAGCTCTGCATTATGTGTTTTAGGTGGGAAGTGAACAGAAAGTATGATAGTTGATTTGCATTGCAAAAACAAGTGCCTAAGTAGTAGTACTAATAGGAATTGGTACTACTATTTAGTACTTAATGGAATTGCTAGTACTACTTCCCATTAGTGGTTTCTATACTGAATATTAATGGTGTAGGTGAACTGTGTGAACTGTGTTTTGGGGTAGGTAAAAGCAGTTACCTTGTTCTCTGCAACCTACTCTGGTAAGGATAGAGAAGAAATGGGTCAGATTTGAGTGACCTACAAGAAAATTGCTTCAGATAATTGTAAAAATCAGCGTAGGCAAGTTATATTTCCTTACAGTAGAATCTTCTCCTAGTGAGGACATTAGTGTTTATTGCTGGCTATGGGCTGTTGCTGTAAAAACATTTTTATAGCCTGCTGTGAGTCATGCTAAACTACAGCTCAACTTAATATTTTATCTATCAAAGTGTGTTGTTCTGTGTTCCTTATTGCCGTCTTTGAAATTTCTTGTCTTAGAGAATACAGTTCAGACTCACAGGTAATGTCTTTAATACTTTTTTTTGTCTGACTCTCATTATCACAGTTGTTTCTCTACCTATTTCAAACACAAATATTTTTGTTACAGTGATGATTAAAGTGTACTATGTGGGGTTGGAATGCAGCCTTGACAGCTGGTTGTGATCAATGCAGAAAGCTGCAAAACTGGGTTTGTCTGATAAATAGTACAGTGGTAGCCATATGCTCTTTAATTTTAGAACAATTGAACAAAAATCTGTTCCCATCTGATACCAGAGAGATCATAGCAAGAGAAAGGGGAGCTCCAATAAAATTAGAGAGATTCCTTTTTTTCTTCAGAAATAAAGTCTTGATGTTAGCCATCCTCACATTGAAAGTACAGTGAGGTTAAAATGCTGAAGTACAATGTGTTGGGGTAAAATCTACTACAAAAGAAACCTATCCCATGCAGTAAGAGAAACTTCAGGAACCAAAGGCAAGAATTAGTTTTAAATCATTGTAATGCTGTATGCCTAGAAGTATAAATAAGCACCTAGAATTCTAGATTAATTGACTTTCGCTTCTCTCCTTGAGTTTTCAGGTAATAACTGCTTCGTTTGAAAGACTTTTCCAGCTATGTTGTTTCTCTGGCTTTTGAGAGTGCTTTTCTATGCATATGGATATTTTAATTCTTGGGAACCAAATGGATTAAGGAGGGTTGTAGAGAGTTTGATTCTTAGGAACACCGGGATTAAAAGCAGTTGTAGCAATCTTTCAAAGCTTTTTCATTTCTTACAGGATAATGCAAAGATTCTCTTGCGCTAAGAGACAAAGAAAATGTTAAGTGAGAGAAATGGGACTAGAGATTATAGCAGGTTAGAAAAAGATACAAAGAATAAATGCAATTGACAGAGTAGTTTTGGGAACTCAAAATGGTCTTATGTTTTTAGCACTGCTCTTGGTAAGGTTGCTGTTGAAATTCTAAGTACATCTGTGTAAAAGGAAAATGTATCGTTTCCTTAGGTAAGAGTTTTCATGACCAACTTGGACTTGTTCTTAAGTGTTCTCATCTGACCCTCTGTTAATATTTAACATTTGTGTGTTTCTGTGATCCTGACTATTCAGTGATTACTGTCTTAGCATCTTTAACATTGGAGTTTGTGGTGAATGAGGGAACTTATGTGCTATGCATACAGTATTTCTCAATATCTACAACTCTGTTGATGTGAATAGATAATTAGTTATTAATTCTGTCGTTAAGTTGTATTACAAAACAAAGAATTTTAATCTTGATTTTAAACATCCTGTGTAAAACATATAGACAGTCCTTCTATTAATCAATTGACATAGTGGTGTGAAGGGCATGAATTTTCTTGGCTATATGTCAACAAAAATGATCTTCCTGTACTTTGATGTGAAAATCTGTTCCTTGTGTTTACAGAGAAGGGTCGCTGCCATCAGAGAAGGATTAGAGTTCAGCAACCAATTGTTTTCTTTTTGTAGTTGTGTTCATGTAAAGCATGGCTGAAGTTACCAAAGCCTGCTGAGTTAGGCATGCTAAGAGCTGGAGAAGCTTGAGGAGGGAGCAGTTTAAAAGGCTAAGTCAGTAATCAGTCATTGTGATCAGGGATTCTTTTTCTTACACAAGTGTGTGACTCTAATGATGCTAGTGCCTAGACATGGTGGGAAACTTTGCATTTAATACTCTGGAATTACTTTTAGCATGGTATTCTCCCTACTTAATATCATTCCACTGAATCATTTGGAAAGATGGAATTAGACACTATTTAAAAAGAAAAAAAAAAAAAAAATATATATATATATATATACATATATATATATCAAAGAATAACTGTCTTAATTTTGGCATCTAGTTACTGTCAAGACATAATTAACCTTAAAATATTTTATCACAGTGACAACTCTTAAACAGAACTCACTAATATACTATCAAGGAAGAATATTATGTATTCGGTTTCCCATTCGTAACATTAAAAGATGCTCCCAGCCTGAGCTTAGAGTAAAAGTTCTTACTGTGGTGGTGCCATCACCAAGTGTAATCCTTGAAAGTAATGAAAATATGGTGAGGTTAAAAAAAAAAAAGCAGATAGAAAGAAAAATGTTGCTCTCGCCTCCAGAGGAGAAAATTGGGAAGGTAACTCAAAAGGAGAGTATACTGATAAGTATACTGCAAGTTCTGTAGGACTGACTGGGAAGGATTTGGATCTCAGCAGAAATACAGTAGCATTTGTAGAGTAGAGAATAAGAGTACATTGCATAAAGTGACTTAAACGATCTTATGTAAAACTGTTAATAGTTTTTTTAGATTAATTTGCTGTTTGTTTTTCTCTTGGAAATTATAGGCATTTCAGTAGGACTATGGAGGAGCTGGTTCACGATCTAGTCTCAGCACTGGAAGAAAGTTCGGAGCAAGCCAGAGGAGGTTTTGCTGATACTGGAGATCATTCTCGAAGTGTCTCTTGTCTTCTGAAGCGGCAGGCAAGAAAAAGGAGGGGACGAAAAAGGCGTTCATTTACCACCCATCATCCCTGGGAGACTGGTCACTGTTTAAGTGAAGGTTCTGATTCCAGTTTGGAAGAATCAAGCAAAGACTACAGGGAGAATCATACTAACAAGAAAGACCACAGTGACTCTGATGACCAGTTGTTGATTGCTAAACGCAGGCCTTCCTCAAACTTAAATAACATTAGAGGCAAAAGACCTCTATGGCACGAACCAGATTTGGCTGTGGACAATTTAGGAAACAGAACTTTGCGCAGGAGAAGAAAGGTGAAACGAATGGCAATAGATCTGCCATCAGAAGTTTCTAATGCACTGACAATAACTCAACAGCAGGATAATAGAGATCAAGAAATGGACAATGACAATAAATCATACCAACATCAGGAGTTTTCTAAGAGCAAAGTGAAAAAGAGGAAAGTAGCTGCAGTTCGACATGGACCAGAAATCTTGGATGAAGGAGTAGTAATAGAAAATGAAGAAATGAGCCAAGCAAATAAGGACAAAATGGAGTATGAAGAGCAAAAGGGCTCGGATGAGAACATGAGCGACAGGTTATTTTTCTTTCTCTTTACAGAAACTTTAGATAATATTTGTTTGCCTGTGTTTCTATTACTAGTATTGGAAATATCTGTGCTTTTTTTTCTTTCATTTCAGAGTCAGATTGCTTGTACAAATGGCATCTGTGTAACAAGTAACTTTTAGGGTTGCTTGATGGTTTTTGTGGTTTTTTTTCTTGGGTTTTTTTTTTTTTTTTTGACATAAGTTTGCAGTTTTTTAATATAGACTGAGCTGAATTGATCAGGTAAATGGAATCCAGCATAAAATAGTCAGGTAGCAGAGGTAGTAATAATAGTAATAGTACATCGTAATTGTTTCAAGGTTAAGAATGATAGAATATAGAAATGATTAATCCTCTTTGTTGTCTTTTTTTTTTTTTTTTTTTTTTTTTTCTGAGTATTTCAACTGGAAACAGTTCTCGGACAATCTCACAGGCAAAAATTACGATGTTCATAATTTCTAGACACTGATGCTTTGGTTATTATCTCTTAATCAGAAAGGCTGTTAATATTTAGGTTTATCTTTTAGACAGTATGTTTTTCTTTGTCATGGGCTTAAAAAGTCTGCAGGTTGTTAAGGATATACATCATTTATGAAATGCATAAACCAATTTACAGTTCAGAAACACCTGAGCTTGCCATTAGAGAAATGGGGGAATGATGACCCTTTGGCAGTACACCTCATCCATCCATTTCAGACAGCAGGCATACTACAATGGTAATTGTTTTGAAAGTACTATTTTGACAACACAGTAAGGTGTTAGTCATTTTTCCACCATACACAGGGGACTTTACCTGCAGGGCCTGGTAAGCCTGATTATGTTTATCCCGTGTGTCTGGTTCTCAATGCAGAACTGTCAACAAGAAAGACTCCTATTAGAACACGTAACTTTGATCAGTTGCTTGACAGAACTACTGTCCCTGTTTGGTTGTGTTTTTGTTGTTAGATTTATTTTTTTTCCCTAGGCATTTTATCTACAAGCTGTTGAACAGACAGATTGGTTACAGTAATAATAGCAGTGCTGATAAGTGACTGACTAACTCCAATTATTGTCTGAAAAGTTATTTGAGTTGTTTAATTACATGCTGGCATTGTCTCTCACCAGCAGATCATAAGCAGTTGAAAAAGTAGTGTGAATCTTGACTTCTAAAGTCTTCCTTAAGTCTCAGTTACTAGAACAGAAGCAGTACTACTTGGCAGCCAGTTTAGCTTCAGACATCTCACTTCACATTGAAGTCAGAGGTATGTCTCATCAGGGAGCCTTTAGAACACTTCCCTCTTTGATACAGGGAATTGGCTTCCCTCAGGATCAGTACCTAAAGACAGATGATTAGAAATCTTCCCAGGAGCTCGGAACTGTTGCATGTTTCATCCTCTGTGCATGCAACACATTTTTCAAAGTTTGTTTTTAAAATATTTTCCCAATGTTGATTCCTACGTTTTGTTTTTTTTTCTTCTTTGAAGTTCAGGGCTCAGTTTTCTGGCTCTCAATGCCAGTATCTAGACGATATGATAATGGCAGGATTAATTAGTAACCACAAGGCAAGGGGACAGTTTGCTAGTAATGATGACTTAAGTAGATTATTGCCTTTTCTTTTGTTTCCACAAATGTTTGGATAAAGCTTTGAAAGCTTTTTCAGTATCAGAGGTGTTCCTGCAGAGTTTTTGCTTGCTGTTTTTTATTGCTGAAGGGAATCTGACTTAGTTCATTGACTGCCATGTTGCAATTTTCTCAGGTGGAGTTCCTGCCTAATCCTAACTGTGGCTTGAGAATAATGAACACTGGTTGTTGTGGGATATGTCGGCTTTGTATTGTTTGTAATTTAATGGGTTTTTTTTGTTCATTTTAATTTATTTTTTAACAAGGGGAAAAAAGTCTGTTTGAATGCTCCACATTGTTATGTTGTTGTAAACTGGCTAGTCCTTCAGTAAAAATAATCGCACAATTAAAAAGTCATATTTAAACAAACAAACAAGAAAAGACAACCAAAAAACTCTGTTCCCAAAATATGGAATAATAGGAAAATTCGGTGGGGTAAAATGAAAGAAATATTAAGGCTGAAAGCATTCCTGACCTTTCATTTTAAGAATGATAAGTGAACAGAAAGCATCCATATAAAGGAGGTACTTTTTCTTTAGATATGGTGTAAAATTGCATACAGCTAAATGTAAGGCTAGTAAAGTTATTTGTGTTGCAATTAATTTGCTGATGATTGTTAGAGAAAAGTTACTACTATTCACAGCATCAAAAGGCTTATGTCTTGGTCTCCTTCAAGAAAGATAGTTACAATATCAACACTTGTAATATGTCACCTTTCTTCTGCTTAAAACAGCTGTACAAATCAAGTGCGTGAGTCTCTGTTTTGTTTATATTATGTAAAACATGAGTATAAGTTTTGCTTGTTTTGTAAGAATATATGTAAGCAGAACATGCAGCAATGATTAAGGAAACTTCCATCTTCAAATTTATGTACATGATAACAAAACAAGAAACTCCACGCTGCTTATTGGTTCCTGATACCATATTGTTTCACGTGTTGGAATGTTTTTTTGGTAAGCAGAGAAATGTAAAAAGAACTTGTGGTTTGTTACATGCGTGGCTTGTGTGTAATGTTGAGAGTAACTGTAGTATTTGCAGCTTTAATTTGAATGTATTGCAAGTTGATTATTATTTTTTCCCCCTCAAATTGCTTAATGTTCCACTGTAAGTAGAACATGATTAACTTTTGGTGAGATTACTTCCTGCTCTGTTCAATGGAAAGTAATAAGTGATTTACAAAAATTCCTTGTAGGTGAAACTTGCCAAATTGCGAGTTGTATTATTAAAAGAAGAGAATATTTTAAGTGTTTAGAGATGCATGGAGTGATTTCTTTGCAATATGCGTACAGTAAAGAGAGAAGTACATTGATGAATCTGTTGTTTTTCTCGAGAGAAATTACATGCACATTGTATACAGGCATTCTGATTTTAATGTTCTAACAGAAACTGTGGAGGAGTGATCTGTACCTTCTTTGCTTTTGTTTGTGGGTTGTTTTTTTTTTTCTTGGTATTGTGTTCATTGTGTTGGCGGTGTTACAACCATTGACCATACTTTGTCAAGATAGCGTTTATTTTTATATACTTTGCTACTAGTGCTGTCAATTTTTTTTTTCTCAGTGAGACAATAATATATTGTGAATCCTTAAGCAATGAATTTTTCAGATTATTTGCCAGTGATATTTAGAAAGATAATTTGTATTTTTTCAGATTCCGATACTTCACATGCTGAAGGAAAGCATAGATTGATTTTGATGGAAATTTTTCCTATTTTATTGAGCAGTGGTGTTCCAGAATCAAGCTGAATTGCATAGCATAAGAAAGGAGCAGTGAGCATTTGATGGAAGCACATATTAAAATGCATCAATTGTGTCAGCACCTCGTAGCAGTCACATCTGGCCTACTGTCAGGGTACCATTAGATTCCTGTGGTTTTATGTTCCAAAAATAATATTCTGTAGTTAATGGAACTAGGATATTTGCAGTTTGATTAAAAAATAATAATAATGCGATCCTACTTTCTTTCTGATCTTTGGTGTGCTTAAGTTCCATCTGAGCACAGCCTTCTCTCCTTAACATTTTACGACTGAAAGATCAATTATTCTTTTGATCTCTTTCTTTCTTTCTCTTATTACAGTGAATCCAGCAGTCTGAGCAGCAGTGATGCTGGTTTGTTTACCAATGATGAGGGAAGACAAGGTATTGAAACTATCTTTTCTTTTACCCCTCAAACAACCTCAATTGAAATTCCATTAAGTGTTACAAGTTATTTCATGAGTTAATTACTGTTTGAATTGCTGTTACTATTTTAATGAGCTGAAATAGAGCTTTCTTTCAGAGGTTTGGAAGTGTTATGAGAGGACGTCCAAACCCATGACTTAATTTATAAAAAATACATCTTTTAGATATTTTAAATTTATAAAAAGATTTTAAAGATATTCTAATTATCTAAGCTACTTTTTAATGCTTTGAGCACTCCACTTTTCTGACAAGACCGTGCGATCATAATATTGCCTTTCAGACTATTTTTGATGTGACTTTTTTCTTTTATTCCCCAAGTTGATGTATTTGTTTTTTTCTAGAGATGACATTTACTGAACAGCCACTCAATTTTATCAGTCTGACTGACAACAGATGTACCCTGTTTTAAGCCTCTCTTCTCAGAAAAACTTGAATTTAAATTAAAAATGCAGTAAAGATTCAAAATTTCCTTTATTATACGTGATCTTATCACATTTTTATATGTTATAATTACTTAGGGTAATGTTCCAATATTCTGTTTTTTTTTCAAGCACAGTTTTCACTGAGCTGTTTGAAGTGCAACTCATTTAACCCGCACAATGCTAGCATATTTGCCA
>NC_140665.1:19432500-19595000 GCF_054131305.1 Coturnix japonica | reverse complement strand
TTATTTATGAAATATCTATAGTTTGTTTGAAGTGTGTAAGCCACTGGGCCACTCAGCTTTCTAGTTACCTTCTAATTTCACTGTTTGGGGTCAAGTTTGTATTAATACATGGCTTATTCTTGAACAGAAATTTAGTTGATTCAGGAGCAGTTCAGGGTCCCATCATTTTCTTCCCCTTTTTCTTTCTTTCTTTCTTTTTTTTTCTTTTTTTTTTCTTTTTTTTTTTTTTTTTTCTAATGTGTGTTGTTCTTCAGGGAGTTCAAGCTGAACTACTGGATCTCTGAACAAAAGGAAAGACTTGGATTGAAGGAAAACCATTTCCCGTTGAGAAGGGATTAACATTGTAGAAGACAGTGAAAAAGAAAAGTAAAGGAGGGCAAAGAGAAAAGCTAAATATCTTTTATACAAATGCTAGGAGCATATGTAATAAGACTGCTGAATTGGAGTGACATGTTTTCAAGGATAAGAAAGATATTATTGGAATAAGAGAGACAACCAGGAAAATGAAGAGGGATTTAAAATGCCAAGATACCGAGTTCTAGTGAAGAGAAAGTTAATATAAAGCTGGAAGAGATGTAACAATATTGCTGAAGGATGATACTTAATCTGCAGTAGAGCTTCCCCCCCCCCCTTTCTTTTTCCCACAAAGTTCAGTAGTTTGCGTACAAGTTAAGGACAATTTGATGTAGTTGTAATTCTCAACTGTTGTGCTACGCTTGCAAATGGTCATGGAGGGGGAAAAAAAAGCTGAAACAATAAAAATATTCATGAAGATGTAAGGTGGATATCAAGAAAGCCAGAACTTTAATTTGAAGAAAAAATATGTGTTGAGGAGGACAGGTTACTATAGATCACTTAGAATTAACTGTGTTAAAACTACAAATGAGAGCATGTTTCCGCTTTTACTGTAAGGTTGCTCCTTTTATTCACTTATAGAAACAATCCATACAATAGGGATGCAAACACTGTCATGGAAAGATTGCAAATATAATTCTGTATGTGGAGGTAAGGAGCAAAAATGATCATAAAATTCTGACATTTGAAATGGTCATGGGGTGAGAGTATATACTAGATGGAGAAAGCAGCCCTAAAGTTATTGATTTTAGCAAAGCTAACTTTGAAGGGAAGCAAAATACTCCTGAGACTTTTGCCTGCAATCCTGTGATGAATGGGAAATCCACTCCACACAAGTAGAGAGTACATAGTGTATAAAACACGTAGAAAGGCCACAATTAAAATTCATCCCAGTTAAGTCAAGAAAAGGAAAGGCCGATATGGGCCTGAGGCAAAAGGAGGAAAGGCAAAGAGACAACTTGCCCCTCCCGACCCTTTGCTTTTTCCTTCCCCTTCGCTCTTCTTTAGCATTTCTTCTGCTGCCCCTTTATCTTCTCCAGCCCTTCTGTTTCATGACAGTTCAGTCACTGTGGTCCCCTGATGAGGTTTTTTCTTCAGGTCTGTGTTTTTCTATACACCAGATTTCTCGGAGCATGAGCACGACTGTCTTGTGTGTTCAGAACATGTGCGAGTCTCTACTTCCTCCCCAACCCTAGTACTTGCATTTTGCATCCCCTTAAACACAATTTTTGAGATTGAAGTAACTGATTTTTCCTTTTTCACAATTTCGTTTGTTTGCAGCTCTAGGATGATGGAAAGTTGCAGTATGATGAGAAAAGGAGTGAGGCAAGAGGGGCTGGGAAATGTAGGCAAATAGGTGCATGTAACAACTCAAGTAGACAGTGGGGCTGTACAAAAAAAAAAAAATCTGATTTTTAAACAAACAAAAAAAAAGCAAAACAAAAACATGGCTGTGCTGTAGTGTCTACCACTGGAGTAGAGGGACTGTTCTGGGAAAGAAAGGTTAAACAACCAAGTAAGAGTTGCAGGTGGTATTTGTTTCTCTTATGCTAAGTGTCCTGGATGCATAGTCTGGGACGTAGCATGCTTTCTATTCTCCAGCATTCTCTTCCCATATACATGCGTTAACAGAAATATTGTTTCAAGATAGCTGTGAGAAAGCAAGTAAATCGATTGTACTGAAGATTTGAATCTGAGGAGGTGTAAAATGCCATAGCTGAAGCTGTAGTTAATTTATAGTAGCTGAAAGTCTGGCCCTTAACAAATGCAAGTGTTTTATTTTTTTTTAAAAAGGTAAATTTTATTTTTTAAAACTGAACAAAGATGTTAATGACGAAAGAAGTGGGTTTCAGAGAGATTTAATGGGACAGTGATTAAAGAATGAATGGACTCTTTTTGTCAGTCAGTCTGCATGTGCATATATGTCACAGTGATTTGTTAACTGTAGAAATTGACTATGGCCACTGACAATGACCATATGGTCCTATGGTAGCCAGCTGATGACTGACTGACCAGTTTTTGAAGATGGTATGAGGGATCATAAAGTTTAGTTCCCTGTGTATTATGATGATAGTTGCATCTATATTTAAAGCTTTCTGTCACCGGAGCACTCTTGGTGTTGTCAAACTGTCTATTGGACTGGATGAGCTGCAAGTTCTTGCAATTGAATGTCAATAAGACCAAAGCAATTTTGGTTGATTCATAGCGCCAGCTTAAGTATATTCACTTGCACAGATTACATTTGACAGATAGTTACCTTCAGCTGAACTCTGTGGTTAGAAGCCTTGGTATACTCTTGACAGTGAGCTTAGAGTTGATGCCTTATGTTTATTTCATATCCTGTTTTTGCCTTCCTAATACTGCATGTGTATGTCTACATTTAAATAAATTCACAGCTGAAGTACTAGTCAGCCCACTTGTTATCTCTGGACAGAATGTTGTGATGAGTCAATTCCAGTATTTTAAAAATAGCGTTGTTTTGTTTTTTGTTTTTAACCATTCTAGCAGTTTTAATTTCAAAAGGCACCTATTTGAGGGTTTTTTGTTTGGAACTCCTTGTAAAGCGTATATTGTAGTCTATTAACAAGAGTAAAATCAGGGGGGAAAAAAAGCAGAAGATACAATCGAAGATGAAAAGGTTTTATTCCTTCTGGAATGTTTTTTTTTTTTTTTTTTTTTTGTATTCTAACTGTTTGCTGGCCTGCAGGAAAATATATTCAACACAGGTGTTATTAAACCCTGTTATATTAGAGAAAGGTAAGATCCTCTTGTTTCTGCAACATGACTGTGCATGGTATCAGATACAGATGTCTGTGCATCCTCTATAAATCTTGTAGAGAAAAGCTTCTTCCCAGGTCTTTTCTTGCAAAACTCCTAAAATATTCTGGGATAATATACAGTTTAATTCACTTATTCCCTTGTTCCCACTTATGGGGATCTTAGGTATTTTGAAGCTTCATTTGCAGTGTACTGAGGAAGGACTGAATTCTGAATTATTTCAAAACATTTTCCTGTGCAGCTTTCTATTCAGCTTAAAGCAGCACCCTGATTTTTAAGAGAATTTAGTGATTTAATGCCAAATAGCTTGCATGTGTGATGTTTCTGTCCACTTCCAATTCAGTATCTGCTTTTAAAAGATGCAGGTGATTTTTGTATAGAGCTTAAACAAGTGATGAAAGGTAAATTTTGGAGTTCCTACATCATTTTTTTAAATGACCATTTGGAGTGTAACCTCCTTGAATTCTGATATGAATGAACAAAAGATACTTTATAAATTACCCTGTTTGTACTCACTTATTTTTGGCTTGTTTGGAAAGCTCTGGTGATAGGGCAGAGAACTGCAGACACACAGAATGACCTGGGCTGGAAGAGACCTCCCCATTTACTAGACCAGGCTGCCCATGGTTCCATCCAGCCTGTCCTTGAATGCCTCCGGAGACAGCATCCGCACCCTCACTGGGCAGCCTGTTCCAGCACCTCACCACTCTCATAGTAAAGAACTTTCCCCTAACATCCAACCTAAACCTTCCCTCCTTCAACTTAAAACTGTATCTTAAAACTGTAGTCTGTATAGATGTCTGGGATTCCTCTGGCCCCAAGGGCAAAAACTTGCCCTTTGCCATGTTGAACCTCATTAGGTTCATCCAGGCCCACCTTTCAAGTCTGTTGAGGAAGAGCTAAGTTTGTATTTTTATCTACTGTTAGATAACGAACCTCAATCTACAATTACATTGGCATAATTTCTTTTTAAAAATGATAAGCCAGAAATAAAGGAATGTACCTATGAGCTCTCTTTATAATATTAAATTCCCTGACCACACTGTTATTTAGTGAATGGCTCGATCTTTTTGTGTTCTTCCTGTACAATGCTCTTTGTGACTGAGAACCAAAAATGGACGAAAAATATCGCTTTAGAAAGAAAACTGATGCAGCTTGCCTCTATCATCATATGTTCTTTTTCTTCAAGCTTACAAGACTTCAAACACAGAGGGATGGATGGTCCAGTCTTGCTAGGAGTTGCAGAGTTATTAATAATTTATTTATTTTGCATAAGATATTGAATACTGAAACACAGAAAATTAGAAATGTGATCTAATTTAGCAGTAGTAGGTAAAATAAGACCTGTATGCGTGTTTTTCTTTGCTGGAATATAATGGGCAAAAATCAAAGAGCGTAAGGGTTTTAAGGAGCTGCAATGGTTATTCAAGGCTGTACTTCTCAGCTTAATCAAATCCAAACTGTAAGGGTAGGGGAAAGAGTGACCAGATTTGCAAATGCCACCAGTCTGATTAAAGTTAAACAGTATGCAGAGGTCCGCAGGATTCCCTAACAATCATTCTGGGAGCAAGCTGAACAAATTCTTGTGATAATATATAGGGAACTTCTAGTTGAAGCAGAAGCAAGCTTGATGGCTAAGTCATCAGCAGGTTTTTACTGGTATAGAAGGTGTAATTTTTAAATATTATGTGGGTAAATTCTCTGAACTCACTTTTCCCCTGGTTGCTGCCCCCCCAATTCCCATCAATGCGGTTATTAGCCTTTTTTTTTGTCTGCTTGAGAAGCAGTAATGAGGTAAATTTCTTACGATGTGTCCTTGCTCTCATTTCTCCTCCATAAATTCACTATCTTTTGCCAAACTTCAGATCTGCAAGATACCCCTTGTTGTCTCCATTTTCATTCGAAATAGAAAACTAAAATTTGTATAGCAAAAGTTTGAGAGTGAACTCTATATGTGACTCTAAGAGGGTGGGGGAGGGGGTAAGAGTACTATAGGTTTCGGTGTATGTAAGACATCTGCCCAAGCATTACTAGCTAACATGTTATGACTGCCAAAATGTGCTTATAGCTCAAAGGTATATTAATGCTTATAGAACTTATTACTGAGTTATCCATTCAGCTGAGGTTTTGAACTTGGTTAAGACTGCATGTGGCGTGTACTGTAAGGAGAGAACCAGATTATACAAGCAGCTTGTACACTAGTGCTGGTGAGCCATGTGGAATGGAGTCCTGACACAGCTGCAGAACTCGAGCTGTGGAAACTATTGCATCTATTTATCTACCAAAGCAGCCTTGAGGTGGCTGATGGGGGCTTATCTGAAGGCTTGGGAGGGGTAGAGTTTTAGGACGACCTTTATTTTTTTTATAATACTAGTGAGACAAATACTTATTCTGGGGACACTTTGATAGAAAGTGTTCTGCCATTTCTGATATACCAGACAAGGGGCACATAGTTCAATTTTTAATGATATGTAAAAGGCAGGTGTGGTTTTCTTTTTCATTACCTCTTCTTGAGTCACAGCGTAAGATAGATTTGGAGTCATGCTAATGGTTTCATACAGTGTTTTTTTTTTTCCCACAAAGCGTCTGCTTGTTCACTTTGTATTCCTTAAGTCAGTGTCACCGACCTTTCCTCCTTACTGAAATTCACTTAAAATACTAAAATTGCATTACAGCATTTGTAACTGCAGCTTCAGGAAGACTTGCAATTATGCAAGAAAATATTGAAGAACCTACCTATGTGTCTCATTTCACTGATATGCAAAATCCCCTTAATGCATCTTCTATTAATAGTTATACTTCTGATTCACATGTGCTCTCATACTAGAGACGTGAACCCACATGTCACCCAATGGTAGAATATGCTGTATATCTTTATATAAGCAGGCAAAAAGAGCATATTTAGACAGGTTGAAGGTGAAAAAGATTTTTATGTTCAAGTTTCTGATTACACTATTATAGCAGCATCACTAATTCCTCTCCTTCCATCTATTGTCTTCTTTCATCTGTTGTCATCAGTGACCACTGTTGATTTGTTGACTCTATTAAAGTATTCAAGGAAGCCACAGGCCTGTCATTTTGGTCATAACCTTAATCTGTTTTCTCACCTTGGGAGAAAATGTGTTAATACACTGTCTGATTCTATAGTGAGCTCATTGAAGAAATTCTTGTTGCAACAGATCTGCAATATGTATAGAAGAAAAGAATGTTTTTTATGAGTCTTGGCTTTTTTAACAGGTAGCAAGCTGTGCTTAGGAAGCAACTTGTATAAGGACCACACACTGAATTAAGTGAGCAATTGTAACTGAATGCTGTGGAGTAATTTTTGAGCTATGTGAGTCACAGCTTCTTTTGATCTGTCAGAATTTGATTCCTCATTATTTCTGAATGATTAAGCAAATCATTTATGCTAACTTCTGCTTTCATTTATATCTCTGTAAATCCTGTATAGCTCTATTGACTTCGGAGCTGCTTAAGGTTTTATAGCAACTAAGGGGAGGGGTCATTTCTGTTTCTGCCTGTTTGCTGCTCTGGAAAATAAGTGGAACAGTTTTAAATGCCTTACCAGGTAAACTGTATAGCTACTCAATTGCTGTTCATAGAGCACTTCAAAATTCTCAGAATTTGGTGTAACTGTTTTTATAATAATAAATTTCTATTTCTGAGAAGCTCACTGAGGTGTAAATAGAGCTTATTTAAAGGATAAGCTAATGCAGATTTTTTGGTCTTTGCCAACAATTTATTTTGTTCAGTTTTTGCTTGTTTTCAAGTAGAGAAGCAAGGTCTTAATTTTAGCTTGTATTTAATTTTAGAGTTTTGTTTGCATTTGTAATTTATAAATTAGCAAGCTTTTTTTTTTTCCCCCTTCAGTTTTGGTTTACAAATCTGTTACATCTACCAGGATACTGTTTGGTGTCTGGTGTATATAGTAGTTCCCTGAACGGCACCTTTTTCATCATGTTTGAAAATAGCAGTGTCCGTCACATAGATCAGATTGTATTCCTTTTTCTCCTATTTATCTAATGACAAATGTTTGGTCCTTGTTTGTTCTGTGTTGATCATTCCTGCTATTGCCATCTGAGACTTTATTTGATATAAATAGCCTTAAGAACTGAAGTTACAACTGAAGTGTTTGGCATTGCTTAGTTGGCTGGAAACCTAAGTAGGCAATGGTTGGTATCATTTGACTTGAATGGCAGGAAAACATTTTGCATTTATTTCTTTTGTGTTGGAGTTCTTTCTATTGTGGAATTCCTCATCCATGGCCTGCCACTGTGGTAAGGAATCCATATGATTCTCTCATCTGTCTTGCCAGATGCTATGATCTAACTATTAGAACAGCAGATGAGAAGAAACTTCAAGATTAAATTGTAGTTTGTGGCTATTAGATGATATGATGAGTAATAAACTGTATATTTAATCAGTAAAAGATATGGAAGTTGTCTTGATGTTACTCCCTTTAATTTACGTGAAATACTGTAATAAATCTTTCTCATGCAATCAAATACTAGAATAGGAAAAATAACCTAATGGTTAATATTGTGTTTGTTTGTTTTTTAATAAGAAACAAATATCTTTTGAATCATACCTTTCCTAAATTCCAAAATATTTAGGGAAAAGACTAATTCATCTGTTGGTTGTATATCAGTTAGTGCAGTGGAGTCCTGGTATCTGTTTAGTGATTTGGGAATATGCTTTATTTGGGTAGTTTGCATTATTAAATAATGGTGCATTAAGGATTCTTTTTCACATTTCTACTTATCTTATTTATTAGAAATAATTTTGTACAACACATGTAGATAGTATTTAGACTTTTTAATGGAAACATCATGCAGATGCAAGAAGATCATAGTGTCTGCTGAAGGAGAATTCATTTATTTTACCTGAAATGATGCAATTTGATTCTACGTAGTTGAAATTAAAATGGTCTCAGTTGCTTTTTTATGTACATGACAGGACATTTGAATGTCAGGATGATTTGTGTGAGTAAAAAGTTTATGATGCTTAATTAGTCCAGATATCACACATGGTTATTGTTATGTAATTGATGTGTATGTTATTACCTGACAACCCTAAGTGTATAGACCAGGGTCCTGGAATTCCCACAGACTGTTTTGGACTGAAAAGTAGTAATTACAGCTCAAAAAAGAAAAGGAAGGGGATCCATATAACTATTTCATTTACTTGAGACCACAAATTTATTCTGCCTTTGTGCTAATATGGAAGGTTAGATTTCTTTTGCCAGGCATAGTGAGTGGTTTTACTGAAATACTAAGTTTTATTTGAAAGAAAGAAAATGAGAAGAAAGAGCTACCATATTTTTCAGTCTATCTCTACAGCCTGTGCCTTTGGGAACTACCAGATTTTGCATTCAAGGAACAGAAACTTTAAATTGATATAAAGAAATCCATGGGAAGTTATGAAGCTTATAGAAAACGTTAGGCTGAAAAATTCTTAGAGTTGCCTGTGCTTTGAGGGTCAAAGAGTATCCAGGATCAGTGTCATTTGTCCTTACTGTTCTCCCATATGCTCCCCTTTTACTTTTTATCATTGTTGGTCCCATGGTCTTTGTACAACTGTGCTGGATTTGATTGTAGTGCTTTTTTTGGCACACAGGTTGCTGCAATATAGAGGAAGTTTCTGTAATTAGTTAATACGTCAAAATACTCTTTATTTTTTTTTTCTTCCATGATTGCTCAGCCAGATCTAAAGTGGCAATATTTCTAACTTTCATTATTTTGCTTTCTTGAGTAGATTTTCTGATGAGGAAATGATCATAATGACTTTGCTTTCTGTATCTAGTTTCATAAATAGTGTTTTGTCCTCCAGTGATTCTGCACTGTAGCGACTCATCAGGGTAATTTTCCCTAGGAAAACTGGTTGGATTTGGCATTATTGGGAGAAAAGCGGTTTGAATTGGCTCAAAGGGCAACTGGCATGTACTAAATGAATTTGTCTTTGGCTTTGTTGGTCCAGCACCTCTCATCTTGAATGTTCTTCTGGATCATGACAATAATGCTATTAGAGGAAAGATTACATGTATATTTTAGCATCTCAGTGCACCATCATATGGATTTTCCATTGCTTGAAATTGGTATTAAGCTCTGCACTGGCAGAAGCTAATGTAGTTGCAGACTGAGTTTATCTTAGTAACTAATCCTTGCCACCTTCTCATGAGGTGATTTGCTAAGTATTTGACAGATGGGGAAGCACAAGAGGGAGAGATGGTTTCAGAGCTGGGATTAGAGATTTGGAGTTCCAGACTTCTGGTATTGTGCTCTACAGCAAACAAGAGGCTGTACTTTCCTACCTGTCGCTTCTCATTCTCTTAGAGCAAATTCCTATAGAACTTTATTTATGAAGACAATAAGGTAACCCCATTGTCTTAGTTAGATACTAGTAAAATTAGTCTTTTATTTCTCTGATATTGTATGCTATTCAGTGCTGATGGTCAGGAGACCTTATCCACATCAAACAGCAGATTTGGTGCCAACCTTTGTTCTTATTTAGCTTAGTCTAGACTGACACCAGACTTAGAGATATTCCTCTCCTCCCACAGTGGAGAGCCACTGGGATTTTTTTTGTCTTTATCCCACACATGGCTTCCCTCCTACATTTTCCTCCCATGTCAGATATTCATACCCCCTTTAATAACCAGCAGGGGGATCATTACACTGAGCTACTGCCAAATGCATAATGACTGCTGCCTTTGCCTTACACAGTCACTGCACTACTGATATCCAATTCAGCATTGTAAAGTGCTTAGGGCTACCTTGGGGATGTGCTATATTAAACCCAACTATTCTAAATCCTATTTAATATAAAGAGATTGTTGATGGGGGAGGGGAGAGGGAGATTTAAAATTGTCGTTAATCACCTATTTTCAACAAGTAAAAATACCTGATCGTTTAGGGCCCAATTCTGTCACTCTTAAGCCATAAATAGTCCCACTAATTTTAATGGGGCTGTGTGAAGGCAAGCACTCTGCTTACTACAGGGGGATGCAGAATGGGGTCCTACAGAGGCTGTAGCTGAGGTGGTAATCTTGTGGAGAGCTGCTGGGAGTGAGTGAGCCCAATTCTGAATTCCACTTACAAATGTTTTACAGTGAAAACAGGAAATCAGAGACATGCTTTGTATCTGGCTAAAAATGAAGATACTCTCAAACTTGTAAAAGACAACATTTTTATTTGAATGATATGACAGAGCTGCCACAGGAGTGTTACCTGCTATAAAGAAAGCTTAAGAATTATTACCTTTATTAGACCAGTGACACTGAGCTTTAGCCATACATTTCTAACTTCTGTCCCTCTACAGAGACAATTTTCTTTTCTTAAATAAACTGTCATGCTAGTGTTAATATATTGTTGGCTCCCTCATACTCTGAGAATACTGCTGATATAAAACATGTATATGTTAGATTGGTAATAGTATCTTTAGTGTAGCTGACTAAAACAAATGTGTTTCCCTCATGGCTGTGCTAATGTGATAAAGGAAAATTGGCTGTTCATCAGCTTTTGGCTGGGTAAAGACAGTAGAGATGGAACCACATTCTTTTTTATGCATTAATACCACTGAGAACTTTTCACTAGTTATATTTCATGTGCGGGCATGTTGTGCAAAGATGTTGTAAAACATGAGATAATACTGCAAATAACAAAGTAGAAAAGCCTGTATCTTTTATGATGATAACAGTCAAACACCAAATGACAGTAACAGGCTGTAAAAAATGTGATGCAGAAAAAAAAATGCAATGCAACCCCCATATACGTATATATATGTAGGATCTGGCAAATAGGATATCAGATGTTTAGAGGGTTTTGAATTAAAATTAAGTTTAAAAAAAAAAAAAAGTTGCATTCAGGTCACTGATGTGTCAACATAAAGAATAATTTAAATGGAGGGAGATGTATTTTGAGTGGTTAAACTCACATGCAGTAACTTTTAGAAGAAATCTCATCGCTTAGTAATTATGATAATAGCCTTCAAATTTCCATCAGTGGAAGGACAATAAATTTTCCTATCTAGATTTGGGAAATACGGACTGGATGTGGAAACAGCAATAAAGCTCAGCATGCATTTGTATGTCTGAAAGCGAGGTTTAAGGAGGATAATCTGTACAATTTGATGTGAAACCTAAAGGAAAACAAAAGCAGGAAACCCTATCTCATATTTTCTTTCTTAAAATACTTATACGCTCATGTTGCCTGAGGCACTCATGATGATCATCTGATTTATAGATAATTGTGTCTGTTTATGTTGGTCTGAAATTTGGAGTGTTCTATTGTTGGAATAACATTTTGAGTGCTTTTTTTATGGCTTTAAAACTGATATTCAGGTTTCAACTTCCCTTTTCCTACAAATTATTTTGTTTCTCGAACCTTCTGTTTGTTCTCATACATCTGCTGGTCTTATGGAAACAGTTATTCCAGGTTTATTTTTATTTGTTTCAAGTGAGTATCAGGCAGGCTGAAGCACTCCAGGTTTCTTTGGTTGCTGTGGACGTGATTCCCTAGGCTTGCACACCTGCAAAATGGATCTGAAGTTCTATATGTTGGCAATAACAAAACAATGCTTCAAAATTCAAAGGCTACCAGGCTGTTGTGTGAAATAAGCCTCATGCAAGCTAAATATTATTAAAATCATGTAGTTACATTTTTGCAAAGAAAAAATCAAACTACAAAATACCACTTTCTGAAATGAGACTAAATTTGAGTGAGTTATTCAATTAAGTTCAAAAGTTTTGAATACATTGAAGTTAGCTTCAGTATTTCACATCATTAACAGTTAACTGTGCCCATCGTGACTTATTTTCATCTTATCCCTGTATGTCTTTTTTTTTTTTTAATTGCAATTAAATTACTCTATAAAATGCCAGCCAGAAAGGCACTTCCATGTTATTAAACTTTTCCCAATTTTATATAACTTAAGTATGGATTTCTAATGGGGTTGGGGGGGAAGGGGGAAGAAACAAAACAAAAAAAACCTTTGTAAAATCTCAGCATCATTTGACTTTGTGGAGCTGGGAGTATGCCATAAACCATTCCTATGAACATTCGCTCAAATTTAAAATGAATTGGCAGGGCAGGGAGTGCTTGCAGAAAACAGTACCCTGGAGTGCAGACTGAGCACTCATTCCTAGCCAAGGGTTCCATGGATGGAACGGAATTACCCACTGGGTGTAAAGCAGCTGTAGCCAGTTTCTATACCATTCCCTTCAGCCCTTGTAAAAAGAAATATGCTGGGGCCAGGGAGACATTTTGGAGGGATGTTCAAGGCCTAGCTGAGATGTGCTGTGTTTGGTTATCCTGAGTGTGGTAGATGCTCCCTTGAGGCCTGGATGAGCTGATGTGTATAAGAAGAGCTCTGACAGCTATAGCATGTGCCTATGGCCTGAAGTGGTGAAGGAGCTGTAACCAGTCTTGTACCTTGTGAAACAGACCCTTCTCTTTTTTTCTCTCTCCCCCCTCCATACCAGATCAGTGTACTGTAGATACTTCTTTGGTTCAACCACTGTAGAATTTTTATAGTCTGTGCATCTGAATAATGATCTTATTAACTGGATTGCTAATGAATGAACAGAAAAGAGGTAACTTCTTTCAGTAGGCGCCAAAAATAAAGGCATAATGCCAAGTAGGTCAAAGTAATGTTTATGATTAATCAGTGATACCTGAAACATGCAGTGAAAGCAAAGGGCTTCCATAATGAAGCACACACTTTCCAATTTTCATTGATTCCATAGGTGCATCACAGCAGAATTAGTTTCTTCCTGAATGGCTGGGAAGATGACAACACACCTTTTGATTCAAGGATCCTTGTAGGAACAGTTGCAGATACTAATGCTGATGGGACACTTAAAATTGGACAAAGCTTCACAGGTAAATCTTTTCTAGTAGAATGATGTAGAATATTCAAAATAAGATCCTACTACATGTAGATAAAGGCTTTTCTGCTTTGCCCAACATACAGATCCCTGAAGTAATGCTTTCTATTAATTTACTATTGTTTTTTTCTGAGTAAATAGGTGAAACTATTTCAGAATAGGATTATTCTAGCCACTAGATTGCATGCTAGTTCAGAGACAGGAGCAGAGATGAAGATTTTTGACTCTTCATGTTCTTCAGTTCTATCAGTACTTGTATAAACTACTAGAAGAATGAGGTCTGTTCAAGTTGATATTGGTACTATTCATCAGCATCTGGAATTTCACATGTGCTACAGTGTGACATGATCATTGTAGAACAGCTTTGGGATGTTTTCCTGCTCTCCCCAAATTCTTGGCTCTGCAAATGTAAAAACACTGAATACTGCTTTTCAGAAATGTGTAGAATTTGAAGTTAACTCCTAAATATAGCTATGTCACTTGGCTTTATTGTGCTTTTTGGGTAACAGAGTTATTCTGTGTCCTGTTTATTAATGCTTCTGTTTGTGATTTTTATTCTGAATACAAAATAACCAATAAATGTGTAAAAGAAAGGAGTACTTTAAACTGTTTTGTATCTTTATTGTATAAATTGATAGGTACAGTTGTACCTACTGTATCTCTTCTCTAATTAGAGGTGGCACATGGACTGGCTCATTACTTCTGTCTAATGAGCCGATCCTTGTGCCACCTCTCTAATCAGAAAAGAGATAGGTACAAAATGTTCTTACAAAGTTATTATAAATCATTCTTCTTTTATTAAAAAAATATAATTATTAAGTTACTGCCCTCTATAGTTTTGTCCAGATCCAAGATGGTTTCATTCAGGGGGTAATTGTGCAAGAGAGATCTCTGTGTGCTGGACTAAAGACACTCTCAAGCAGTGAAAAACTGCCTTGTGCTCAACAGGATTTGACTACTTATTTGTAGCATATTTTCTTAGGTTTAGAGCAATTTGTTGGAAGGATGCAAGACTTTCGATTTTACCCGGTGGCACTTACAAACAGGTAAAGAACATTATTCTTTTGTTTAAAAAATATTGAGTGCGCGGATGAGGAAGAATAGATAATTTACTTATTTCTCAAAGTATTGTGCTTTGTAGATGCTTTTAAGTGATTGGTTATGATGCAGTTTGCCGGACATCAATTCAAACATGACTTCTGATCTTCAAAGTCTTGAGTTAAAATAAATTAAACCATATAATGTATTTTGCTTTTTAATTGTTGCTTAAGTATATATAGTGAAACTCAAAAGTAAATAAGTGCATACTTTGTTTGCTAGAGTTGTTCCTGTTATAACCTGACTTAGCAGGTATTCTAGGAGAGACTAGATCCAGTTTCTAGGTTCCAGTGCTTATAAGCTCTCTAGGTGTTATCAGCTTGTCAAATTTCTGATATAGTAAGTATGTGGTAAGCTTAGGCCTGTTAAATGAGAATTGCCATGCCTCCCCAGAGCTTTCTGTAGGCTGCAGGTAATTTGTTCCATAAATTTCTTCAGAAGGGGTGCTGCTCCAATGGCCTCCTTCCTTCCAGAGAGTAAAGTCTGCTATTGTTCCCAGAATTGTGAACAGTTGTCTCTAAATGTTTAGCCCCTATAGCAAGGTTTACTGGTAAGCTAACCTCCCTGTCATGCATTTCAGAGTGCATCCGCAGTTGTCTGTCAGGCATAGTTTTTACTCCCACCTCCTCAGAAGCACTCATGGGGAAATGCCTTGGTCTCAGGGGAAAGGAGGAGAGGACAGGGGGCCAATCTGTTTAGACCAGTCCAAAGCCAGCGAACCAGTGATCCAGAGGAAGAGGAAAGACATTCTAGCTGGTCAACATGCTGATTTTTGTCACTGCTAGCTTGGCTTCTGTGCTTACAGATTTCTCTCCTCTAGTTTCAGCTTCCCCATGGCATCACACATCCGTGTACTGTATTCTTGACACTCACCCTCAAGCCTCTACTCCCAAGAGGTTATTGTCTTAATTCTTCATTTCTTTCTATACTAGATAGTCCTCATAAGCCACCAGTGACTTTTCTTCCTCAGCCTGTGTAGCCCTGAGCCAATTGCTTTGACATCCTCCATCCCCTAGGCCAAATTACAGTTGCCACTGCAATTTCTGTTGCCCTCCAGCCTCCCTTCCTAGCGTGTTACAAAGAGATGTTACCTTTGCTATCCAGTTCTTGCTGGATTAATCTAGTCAATTCAAACTGGCCAGGAAAAGTCAGCTCTTATTTGTCTGTGTGGTGCTACTGGGTAGGCTAAGCACAGCAACTCTTTGTGACTGCAGACCTTAAGGCTACTTAATGATAATCTTTCGATAAGATGGAGAGCAATTTCCTAGGAACACTGATGTCTGCAGGACATTACAACGAACTGACTTCCTGTGAATTTAAAGTATTAATGTGAATCTGAATTCCAAACTGTACAAATATCATGGTGGTTTCATATTCTTTTGGAAAACTGCTTGAACTACAATACTCTGAACTACAACTGAAGTCACTGAAAAGAATATAGTTTAAAAATAAAAAGATCAGGTATTTTACAAAGTGTTGCAAATTAACAATTCATAACTTAGTCAACACAGTTTTATTCCCACAAATAATTCAGGTCAGAATGTTTGCATGAGATAAACTGAATAAAAGTCTGTCTTGCTGTCTTGCATATGAATTAATTTAGGTCTGTGGCTATTGAAATGGTCCTGCTATTCTGTTCTGTATGAATTGTGGTGGCTGTTACTGATGAAATTAGGGAGATGGGATAAGTAATTTTTTTTTTTTTTTTAATTTAAAAAATCTATACCGTCTGTGCTGCCCAAATCCTTCTACACAAGAGATGAACAAATGTTTATGTAATCTGCCCATGTCATTCATCTATTACTTTGCTTACCATTTCCAACTATCTATTCATATTGGTAATGTCACTGAGAACTACAATGTTTCAATTGCTTTGAAAAGGCTGTAGGAATCTAATAGGGTGATTTAAGAGTTGGGCAGCCAGATCGGTGGATATATGTTACAGTTGGCTAAAAGAGAAAATATTTTTAACTACGTTTTCTAGAGCACTGCATGATACTTCTCATGCTGTCTTTTTGGAGGGTTTGAGGACAGGTGTTCAACTCATCTGTGGTTATCACAGAATGACCCGGATTGGAAGGGACCTCAAGGATCATGTAGTTCCAACCCCCCTGCCTGGCAGGGCCACCAAACATACACCTTTACTAGATCAGGTTGCCCAGGGCCCTGTCCAACCTGGTCTTGAACACCTCCAAGGACGGGGCATCCACAACCTCCCTGGGCAGCCTGTTCCAGGGCCTAACCACTCTCCTAGTGAAGAACTTCCCCCTAACATCCAACCTAAATTTTCCCTCTTTTAACTTAAAACCATTTCCCCGTGTCCTGTTATCATAGTATCATCATAGTATCATAGTCTCGTGTGAGTTGGAAGGGACCTTAGAGATCATCGAGTCCAACCCCTGGGATTCGAGCCTCTGTGTAGCAGAGCGGCACTTCTACCACTTGCGCCACAGGGGGGATTCGAACTCCGTGCCCCAGTGTTGCAAGGCGGCATTCCTACCACTGCGCCACCGGGGCACACATAATGCCTCTTTATGTCTCATAAAGAGCCAGTGCTCTGGTATGCTTAAGAACAGTCCAAATCAGTGACCAGAGTCAGGCATGGTACCGTAATTAAGTATCGGTAGGGTTTTTCACTTTGCACTTAATCCTGAATTGATCTTACCTGAGAAGTTTTTTTTCTCTTGGTTCCATTTCTTTGTGGAGCTCCACATTATGAAGGTTGACCAATGAAAGCAACTCAAGCACATTTTCATAGATGCCTTCTGAAGATGCCTGCTGCTTGCTATTGATTAACTAGGGACCCTAGGTGGCCTGATTCCTAGCTGACTGCCCCATTTATATGAGATGAAAACAGGCCCTAGGGCTTTTAGAGTAATCTAAGTTGAATTTTATTTAATCTATGAGCCTAGAGGCACAAAGTGACACTTGTCATTTTTTATCATGTACGTAATTACTTTTTGTGCCATGACAGAGACATTTTGGAAGTATTCTCTGGAACATTTCCTCATCTGCATACCCAGTCAGAGTGCCGCTGTCCTGGAAGTCATCCCCGGGTACACCCTTTGATACAGAGGTACTGCATCCCTAATGGTGCAGATGATACCACTAATGACAGAGTGCTAAGACTGGATGCAGAAGCCCATCCTCTGTATTACATCAATGATGATGACATTGGGACCACCTGGATTTCATCTGTGTTTGCTAATGCTACAGCTCTGGATCATGGTGTTTCTATCACAATAGATTTACGAAATGGACAGTATCAGGTAATGAGAAGATTATATTTGCTATCTGTTAATCCAAACTAGAAAGAGATTTCATATTCACTTTGTTTAAAATTTTGGTGAAACTCAAACTTTATGCTTTAGGATAGTTTTCTTAAGATGTCAGAAAGAGAAATTCTTTTATCGGTGGGAAGCAATGCCCTATATAATGCTTGCTATGGAGTTTTTCTTTTGATATACCTTAACTGTTATTTTAAGCAGTAATCTGGACTAGGTATACCAGTATGAATATCCTGTTTGAAGTCATCAATATTTAGAAATTATCTTTTAAATTGTTCTTTATTTTGTAAACTTCAGTTTGATTTTTGTAAATTTCTACTTCAATTTTCTCTTGATATGTGAGATGTAAGTTTTGTGCTTTTAGATACAAAGCTGACTGAAGTCAAAGTTTTAAAAGTCTGTAGCACACTGGCATTTCATAAGAGATCTGTTATATAGCCTAAGTTTTTTTTCTTTGTTATTAATGTGGAAAAGGTAAAGAATACCATGACAGGTTTTGGCCACGTAAATAAGAATGTCTGTTATTTAAAAGTCAGTTCAAATGTATGTGAAGCTTTAAAACTGATTTGGTGCACGTATACATTTCAACATTACATGAGGGAAATACTCATCAGCACAATACAGGTATCAGGCTGAATACCAAAGTGATGACAGATTCCTTAAATGCCCTTCATTTTTGTTAAAATTAATATCAGAATAGCAAATTATGGATAGCTTCATATTTCAGATTCAAATGGTCTTCAAGAAAACAGAGTTTTGATGCAACAGTTCAGCTGCTCTGTAATGTCTGAGAGAACAAAAAGCTTGTTTAACAAAAACTGTTTTCCAAATTCAGGACAATGGATGGACTGAATTACTGGTTTTGTATTCTCTAGATGTTAGACTGTATTGTCACACTGAAATAAAAAAGTAGTGTTGAAATTCTAATTATTTTATAACACAATCATTAATATCAATTCATTCATTTGCTCTCTTGAAGATATTCTATATTATACTGCAGTTCTTCAGCCCGCACCCTGAAGCAATAAGAATAGAAAGGAAAAAAAGAAATGATCTTAACTGGGAAGACTGGCAGTATTTTGCTAAAAACTGCAGTATTTTTGGAATGGATAACAATGGATCTCTAGAAAAACCAGACTCTGTCAACTGTCTCCAGCTTCCTAGGTATGAGTGGATATTATCTTCATATTACAGATGCTCTGAACAGGTAGCATCCTGACACAATTCATTTCCATGTCCTACTGAGATATAATCTTTTAATTTGGTATACTCATTTATTATAGGCTTCTAGGTATATAAAAGATCCAAAATCTGACCTTTCTATTGAAGATCACCCAAAGGTCATCTGTCATTTTTATCAGATTTCAGACACTGAGGAATGTGACACAATTGACTGTTTTATTTTGAGCTAGACTTCTGAAATTGTGTGTGTTTGTGTTGTGTGGGACTGCTATTGTCAGTAGAATTAGGGAACAGTGAGATAAAGAGTGGAGAAAGCCGCTGTTATAATGAATAGGTTATATCTATGCAAGGAGTATGAACATATTCCTTCTGATCCATTATTCTGTGACTCTGTGATCTCTGAGGCTGCAACTTGCTCTGGAGCTTAGAAAAGAGGACAGAAACTTAAGAACACAATGCAGTCATTTGAACTTACAGAACTATACAGAACGTGAGAAATAGGTTCAAAATTGTAACTTTAAGCTTTTTAATTTTTCAAAACCAGAACAAGACTAAAATCTCAGGGGTGAGCCAAGAAAGGTCATTACTTCAGAAACACATTGCAACCCTTTCTACTAGACTGTTAGCATGTGTAACCCTAAACATTAACGTGTTATACATAAATATAGTAAGTAGCTTATAATAGGTATATAGCTTTATATATGTACATATATATGCACTCATGAATTTTTGCCACTATAGGTAATCAAATTCACTATCTCTTGTCTAATTAAATATGCCAGACAGTATTAGGCTGGAAAACAGTCAGAAAATACAGTACCCTGTGCTGTAGGCATTATTTCCCCCCCCCCTTTTTTTTTTTTCTGTTTTACTTCTGTTGCCTTCATTCACATGTTTGAATCTTTCTTCTCCAGGAGTTCAGAATTCTGTAGAGAATGCAGAGAATCTTTGTTTAGAAGTTAAGGAATGCACTCTGTAAGTTATGAGGATTCTGTATACTGAAAGAAGGGCTCATGTTGGAATAATGCTCTGTGTCCAGCCCACCCCATGCTTTTAAGTGCCAAGACATGTGACCAAGTTGTCTGTGGAGGGTTTAGACAGGAGCATGTTTATTTTTCAGTGGACACAACTTCTTGTGTCATGGAGGGCAAGTGACCTTGTTATTGAGATCCTTACTGTAGCTCAGAACTTCATAGATTGGTGATCCTTAAGGATTCCTTGAAGAAATGAAAGTTAAGATTTTTTTATTTTTTTTTTCCTACTACATCTTGTACCACCTCTGTAAGTCAGAGGTCAGTCACTAGGTGATTCATTTTAACGGGAAACTTAGGGTCCAGAGAAGAGTGTGGCAGTCTGGGGAAAGCAGACATTTAAAGTATGTTTTCTTTCTCTTTACTGTAGTTTGTTAACTAGGAATTCTGTGGCATAAGACTTTCACTCAGAATCCATAAGAAACTATGTACGATAACATGGAGACCTTCTCTGAGGGAAAAAGAGATACTGAGGGATGGAATCAGTAATATATGTGATGTTTTGGTTTTCACTTGTCTTTCTTTCCTTTATTTAAACAGCTTTACTCCATATTCTCATGGTAATCTAACTTTTAGCGTTCTTACTCCGGAACCAAATCACCGACCTGGTTACAATGATTTTTACAATACTCCATCACTCCAAGAGTTTGTGAAAGCTACACAAGTGAGGATTCATATGCATGGCCAGTATCATACTAATGAGCCTTGGGTAAATTTTAGGCACAGATACTATGGAGTTAATGAAGTTACAGTCAGTGGAAGGTAGGTGTTACTGAAACTCTTCCTATCACTGCCTCCAACTGCTAAAGCTGTGCGAAGTATGTAATTATTTGCTTAAAATTTCTTGAGGTCGTTCTGCTTTTACATTTATGAATAAAGAAGGAGATTTAGTCTGAAGGAGTATATCAAGTTTGAGATGATTGGTATGCTGTTTTTTTTTTTAATTTTTTTTTTTAAAGCATTTGCTCACATGTTATTTTAAAATTAATAACACTTATTACAAAAATCTATCAAAAGCAATCCTTTCCTTGGAATTCCCTGTTCCTCTAGGCAAAGGCTTGTGATTGAAACTATGGCTTGTGCTTTATTCAAGTTTCGTTATAGATGCTCAGACGTGACAATTTCAACAGTTGTAATACATAGCTCATTCTTTGTTTTGGCTTCAATTGTCCATTAAAACTGGGCAGTGGTGAGTGTGTTTCATTCTGTGACTGACAACTTTATTATGTATGATAAGTGTTCTGTCTTGCAAAAGGACTAATTATGCCCTGTAAATAACATGCAAATTTGGCAATGAAATGCTTCCATGAAACACATGATGTGATTTTTATTAATAAATATTATTTCTGAAATTCTTTATAAAGAAAGCATGCTATCGAAGTTCACATTTACTGTAAACTTTTCTATGCTGCTAATATTTTGATTATTGATTCATCTGTTTTGATAGTTCTTTTACTAAAACAGCTACAGTCCTCTTGATTATGTCACAGTAAAATTATTTCAGGAGTGATTTCTAAGGCAATGCCGCGGCTCCAGAAGATACACCATTCAGATAGTGATTGCCACTTTCTATGAAATAGTACTTTATAAAGGTCTTATTTTAATAAAAAATTGTGTGTTTTAACTGAGGTCAAGTAATCTATATTATTGTGCTTTATATAGTTAAGTTTCCTTAAAGTATAGCCATATTGTAAGGGTTAACATTGATGAAAAATTAACATTTTATAAATGCATGTTATATATTGAAATACAGTTTTCATTACCTAATATGAAAGGTAAAAGTAGCTGTGATGCAAGATGGCTTTAATTTTCTTGGAAAGCAGTTTTTTATGTTCATGAATGTGTTCAATGAACTCTTTTTTTTGTAAGTTACTGTACTTAAGAACACTCTCTTGAGTTTATTATTTTTTTTCATAATAAAGATCCAGATCGTGTTTTTAATAAAACAAAAAAATATCTTTATGATCATATTTTATATTATTGAAGATTGCAGTGTTCAGTTTTTACTTTGTTACCTCTTGTTCATTTAGGTGTAATTGCCATGGCCATGCTGATAATTGTGATACAACGACGGAACCGTACAGGTGTCTGTGCATCAAGGAAAGCTATACAGAAGGAAATAATGTAAGTCTTTTTTTTTTTGTCTACTTCACCTATGAAGTCTGTCAAATCTGGTACTTTAGACCTGGGAATGTGTACACAAATATGTTAGTATTTCCCTAACTTTCATAGGAAAAGCTGCTATAGCAGGATTTGTATTAAATTAAAAATTACATGCAAAAAAAACCAACAACAACAAAGCAACAAAAAACAACATGCAGACACCCACTTCCTTCAACAAGAACCACAGAACATTAGAAAAGCTGCATTCAAGATAATCAAGCGTAAGATACAAATCTGAATTTGAGATATAATCAGGTAAAGATTATGGCTCTATTTACTATACCAACCAGCAAATGATCTGTAGAACAAAATCATATTGAAGACTTAAGTATGATCCTAGTTCATACTAGTTCAGTTGTTAAGACTGCAGAAGCCTGAAGCATGGAGTTCATGTTCCAACTTGTTTCATTTGGAAGTGAGCAGTTAAGTGGTGTAGGGCAGCTCCATTATGCAACCCAAGTGGTGTGTGTTTATACTAAAAAAATGCCTAGTCCAAGATAAAATGCTAACAAAGGCCTACCTTTTGAGAGTTATGTAGATACATATGAACATATGTAAATAGCAGTCTGAGTTCAGCCAAAAGTGCAATATTATAATAGTTATTTTTGAGAATATGTTTAAGTTAGGAAGAGTTAAAGTGTTTTGGCTTGATGCTTTTGTCCTGGTTTCAGCTGAGGCAGTGCTAATTGCGCACAGCAGTTTTGGTTTTTGCTAAGTGTTGGAAATTGTTTTATTGGAGTCTTATTCGGTATTTTGACCCAAATAATGGATCTTGGCAGACTTGATTTAGAACACTGAAAATGGAGTTTTGAACTTAGGTATTTGTTTAAGGACAGTCTGGAAATGTTGATTGTCTTGAGGTTTGTCAAGCATGACCTGCTTTTGACGAACCTGTGCTGGCTGGGCCTGATCCCCTGGATGCCATGTGTGTGCTGTGTAGTCTCACCCAAGGTGATTTGCTCCATAACCTTCCCCAGTACTGAGGTCAGGCTGACAGTGCTGTAGTTTCCCCAGATCCTCCTTACCGCCCTTCTTGTAGATGGGAGTCACATGGGCAAACCTCCAATCCTCTGGGACCTCTCCAGTTAACCAAGAGTGCTTAAAGATGGCAGAAAGTGGCTCAGGAAGTGTCCCACACCCACTGCTACAGCACCGTAGGGGCAGTATGGGATGTGCTCACTCACTGAACCTCCCCGTTCTAAAAGGGCAGTGACAATGGTTACTTGCCTGGTGTGCTCTGTGGGCAAAAGCTAGTTTCTTCCCTCCCAAGGTTATTTAAAGCTTATTACCAGGTGCCAAGGTCAAGGGAGGGTGATGACATGTTTGTAGGGTGTTTAAACTGTGCTGCAAATGTGCCAGCTCCACCCCTGCTTGCTCAGCAGCATGCCCACTAGCTGCCTGCCCCCCAGCATAAGCACAGCTTCAAAAAAGCCTTAAAAAGAGCTTTTCTGTTGGCCTTTTTTACTCCAGATCCCTTGCCCAGTGCAGTCTTACCTGCTCTGAAGCTAGTCTCTGCAGCAAGTGACCTGACCAAAAGGATTTTCATTAAAGAAGGAGGGAAGTAATTAAACAAAATCCTTAATCGTATTCATTCAGAATAGAATAATTCTAGCATTTAAATTGTAGTTACAATGCAAATACATAATATCAAAAAAGTTGCACTCACTGGAACAACAAACCTTTCATGTTGACAGATTGTACCTGGTAACATAGATACATTATTAAAATGTATTTGGTTTGTTTTCAAAAGGTACTGTAAGTCTTGCAAGACTACTTGGTGAACTTCCAGACCTCATTAAATATTTACAATTAATCCTTACAAAGAAACATTTCACATCGTGTGTTCTAATTAAAAGGACATTGTCAGTTTGAATTTTTTTGACACATGTAGAAACTTAACATTTCTGTTTAATTTGCTTTTAGACCTTAGATAATATTTTATAGATTTCTTCTTACAAAACTAGAAATCCCCTAGTAAAATTTAAAAAGATCTTTCACATGATCCTAAGCACAATATCAAATACACTCAGATTCACACTTCTTAATCTCTCCCAGCAAACACAGACTGCTTGCCTCTGTTATTTTTTCACTTGACCCATTGCTGCTGCTATTGCTGTTCGACACCTTACTTTTGAGAAAGTCTGTTTCCAATAGGCATAAGCATAGCAAGGAATAGAATGTGACAGAAATAGAACTCATAACAGAAGTCCAGTATTCAGTGAGATTCATTTCTTTGAAGTAACTTGCTTTTATTTAGCCTCAATATATTTATTTTTGAGATGAAATAATTATGAATAATGAATTTGATGGAAATGCTAAAATGTTTTCAGCTAACTCAATTAGAGATATCGGTAGCCAGTGCATCATCTAGTGCAGAGCTTTACTACTGTTGGATGACTTTAAAGTTGGTATCGTCCTTGTTTTACTATGGGAGTATCTCATATATTTATTTGTTTTTTATTAACATGGAAAACTGTGGCAAGCCCACAAACATCCAACTCACTATTTTTTTTAAAAAGGTTTACAGTGTAACTAAATTAAAATTAAACTATTGATTCACAGTTTAGTTTCAAAGCCACTAGGTCTAATGGCATCTGATTTTTATCACAGCAGAGAAATGTCTGTCAACAAAATGCTGTATGATTCCTACAGACCATATGAGATGCATTAATGCTAGCAATTCCGAAAATGCTCAATGATAATCGATGATTGACAGGCCGAAAATGATGTGGGGGTGCTGGTCAGCAGCCAGCTGAATGTGAGTCAGCAGCATGCCCAGATGGCCAAGAAGGCCAATGGCTTGCTGATCAATATCAGAAATAGTATGACTAGCAGGATGACTAGCAGTGCTTTGCACTGGTGAGACCACTACTTAATTTCAGTGTTCAGTTTTGGGCCCCTTACTGCAGTAAGAATATTGTATTGCTGGAGTGTGTGCAGAGAAGGGAGAATGAAGCCGGTGAAGGTTCTAGTGGCTGAGTTTCTATCCCTAGAGATATTCAAAGAGACATGTGAACATGGCACTAACGGACATAGTTTATTGATGGGACTTGGTAGTATTAGACTGTTCATTGGACTTTTTTTCATCCTGAGTGATTATATCTGATTCTATAATGACTACAGTGTATTTCAGTTAAGTTGAAGTTTAGAAATTCATGAATACTGTATAAATCTAAGCAAAATATTTTCAAAGCATACATACATTGGTGAATAAAATTGAATATATTTTGCCAGATGGGAAGCTCCTAGACTATTACAAGTAACTCAACTTATTCTACTGATTTGCTTCAGTATTTGATGGAGATGACAGAGCAAATTACTACATTCTTCTACGTTAGTACTTCCAAGCTACAGACATATCTTTTTTTTTTTTTTTTTTTTTTAATCAAAAATATATATAAAAAAAGCAGAGCTAAAGCAACTCTTTTAATTCTTCAACCAGATAAGGACTTCAGTTATGGCCATTCTCCTGCTGTAGCAGTTACACCAAATAGCAGTTGAGCCCCAGGTAATTACTTCCTTTCCTTTCTTGCAGGTGTTCTTTGCATATGCCTACAGCCACCCCTCATTGCAAGTGTTTTTTTAGGTCTCAAGAACAACTCCTCTATTTTGCATTCAATCTAGAGAGATAAACTTTTCTTTGAGTATGTTTTCTAAATTCATGCAGCATGCTTTTGTTTTAAGTTAGATGTCAAAAGCTTCCAAGAAAATTAAATATTACATAATGTACTTTATTAATAAAAACAAAGTATTTATATTAGCTGGCATTCCTCTTAAGAAGTCAGCTGCTCTGTTGCACAAACTGGTGTCAACAGTCTGGGGAGAATCTTCTTAAGGGCAAAGAGAAGAAATGTTCAGCTTCTACATTTGGTGTGCCCTGGTGGTGCAAGTGGTAGGAATGCCGTGTCGCAACACCGGAGGCCCTGGGTTCAAATCCCCCCTGTGGTGCAAGTGGTAGAAGTGCAGCTCTGCTACACAGGAGGCTCGAATCCTGGGCGGTTGGACTCGATGATCTCTAAGGTCCCTTCCAACCCGCATGAGACTATGATACTATGATGATTTAGTTTGTTCTGTAAATGCCTTGTAACTATTTTGGGAATTAGCTTGGCCTCATAGGAATGGAAACTGAAGCATGGAGTGTCTTGATCTTGGCAACATTTACATACAATTTATAGACATGAATATATGCTTAAAAACTTTGTGCTGTCATATGAAAAGTTTGAAACAGCCCCTGAAAAGAGCAAGACAATAAAAAAAATGTCAGCCTGCCTTTACAACCTGAGACCCTCCTTTAAACTGATGATGCAGAACTTCATGCAGAAAGGCAATGGCAAACTATATAGAAGTAGTTATGGAAATCACAATAATAGAAAATAGAATTTAAAAGAAATAAAACAACTCTGAATGTTTGAGAGAATATGAATGGAACTGAGGGTGTGATTGGACACAGGAAAAGCATCAGGTATTCAGAGTTTTTAATATAAATAATAAATGAATTAAACATTTACTGTTTGAAAACCAGATGCGACATCTTGGTTTAACAAATAAGGGTTTAACTAAGCCCTTTTATGTACAATATGTATGTTGTTGCAAATTAAAGAAAAAAAATGCAAAGAAGCAAATTAAATCTTAGTTAAAAGTCAGCATGTTTAATCATATCAGGTGTTGGAATTAATGATTCGTAGTACCTGAGCAGCTATAAAGTATAATAACAGGTCACTTGTGACCACTTGCAGAAGCAAGCAGGTAAAAAATATCCTTTTTGGGTAAGCTATATGCCATAATTTGTTTATAGAGATAGGCTGGATAAGCAACTAATGTTATTAAAAAGAAAAGAAATAAAGCAGGCTGATGTTTGACTGGTGTTTTAGGAACAGAAAGCAGAAAGACCTAGTCTGATAGTTTTACATGCCTGAAAACTTTGAATAACTTTTGACATGTCAGTGCAAGTTATGGGTTTGTCCATGAATCCATCCTTGGAAAACTGTTGTAATTTCACAGTTCAAAGACCCGGGCTTCTAAAACAAATCGTGTATGAGCATCACTGTGATAGTGCAAGAACTTGTTCCTGTCTCAGATACCTTGTGATTTGTTGCACCAGTGCCGATATGCTGAAGGGACTGTGAAGTAGTTGTTACTCCATATATGTTTTCATCTGAGGTTTTTAAGTTTTACTTAATATGTGATATGAAGTCATAGGTAGATAGTAACTAGTATCATGACTGTCATTACTGTCACTGTTGCATTTCAGAAGTCAAGAAGGGCTGTTTCAGTCTGAACATATTTTCCAGGGGCTTATCTACTGTGCAGGATATGTATTTCATTTACTGTGAAAGAAAACTGAGAGACAACTGGGGTGGTGCTTCAGTGTTGCTGAGAGTAGCTGTTGTAAATCACACTGCTGTGTAGATTTATTGAATTTATAGGGGTTTTTACCATATTCTTTATGAATGCTGAAGTGATTAGCCATCATCTTATTCCTGTTACTATTTAAAAACTCCCACGCAACAGCTTCCTAAAAGACAAATTAACCCTAGAATACCTAGTAAGTTTGGCTACATCACTCCGAAAATGAAATTTTCAATTGAATATCCTGAACAAGTCAGAGCTTTGGTAAACCAGAATGCATGCAAAACTCTTCAGAGGTCAAACACAACTTCTTCCTCTCTGTCTAATTTTTTAATTTATTATTTACTGAGGTGAAGGCTTTACAATTGTTAATGGCTTTACGATCTTGCCTCCCGAAGAAGCAAGCAGCTATTGTAGAATCTAAGACTACACGCTCTTCATGCTCTGCTTTGTGTAAGTGACCAATTACCAGGTCAAGGCTAATAACTACACACAGACACTAATTTCATGAACAGTGAAAAATGGCTCCTTTATTGCTTCGTTCTGTTTGTTTATATACAGACTCTACTTCATCTACACCCCTTTAAGATATGCATAATATTATCCCATCACAGAGAAGGGGAGGTCCTGTCACATCACAGCCCGAGTGTTCGTGCACCCCTACTACAACACTGAGGTCCTATAGAGTTGGAGTCTAGAAGAAAGTTGCATGGAATTGATGCTTGATTTCAAAAAAGCTTTGCATTTTAATTCTGGAGGATTTAACTATGAATTAACTTGCTGAGCAGCTTGAGCGTTAGAATTACTGTCTGTGTGCATTTTGATTTTGTAGACTTCAGTTCAAAGTTCTGCTAGCATCCTGTCTTGACAAGTAGTCAAATGCTGTAGTGAGAATGATATGGATAAGCCAAGAGGAAATTTAGACAACTGTCTTCAGAACAAGATTTAGATACAGTGAAATAGATATTGCCTAAAATACTTATTTATTCTTATTTGGTTAAAGTAAAATAAAGTGTAGGAAGGAAAGCCATATGTGATTAACTATGCTATTATACTCAAAACTTATAAGGCAGCTTAATCATATATGGTTAGGTTATACTCGCAATGAATTTTTCAATAACACAGTCTTCCAAAATGTGTGAGGAGGTGGCATTCTAGACTTAGATTTATAGAATCATTATGGTTGGAAAAGATCTCTAACACCATCTAGCCCAACTGTCCACCTACTACCAATATTACCCGCTACACCATATCCTTAAGTACTACATCTTTCATTAAACACCTCCAGGGATAGTGACTCCACTGCCTTTCTGGGCAGCCTATTGCTATGACTCACCACCCCTTATGAGAATTTTTTCCTAATATCCAGCTTGAACCTCCCCTGGTGCAACCCAAGGTTCCCACTCAGGAACCTGTGAGAAGAGGCTGCCCCTCCTCAGGGGATGTAGAGAGCAGTGAGGTCTCCCCTGAGCCTCCTCTTCTCCAGACTAAGCAATGGCAGTTCCTTCATCCACTTCCCATAAGACTTGTGCTCCAGATCCTTCACAGCCTGTGCTGAGTGTATGATTGATTAATACTTTTTTGCTTCTGCCTTCCTTTCTTGATTTTAATTTATTGTTAAAGTAATTTAAGAAGAATAAGGAGATGAATTTTATTTCCCTACATGGTTTCTCTCTTCTTGTCTTTCATATTTTTAATGTGTAAATGGTGGTAAAGCAAATAGAGCAAAGTATAAATACATAGAACAGTTCTCCTAATTATAAAGTAATCGTCATGGGATTATCCCTAGATATAAGTCTGTGACAGAGGGGCACAGGCCCTGGGCAAAAGAAAAAAGGGAGAGACAAAGAAGCAAAGGAAAAGGGAAAGGAGTTAGCTGTGTGACCCAGCCAGCCCCAGGCCACATGCTTGGGGAGAGGGGGAAGCGCAGAGATCGAGCAGATGATAGTTTTAACAAAGAGAAAACACAATGGCAACGATCTGAGGAGGAACGGGAATTTACTAAATGTAACTAAATCAAGCAAGATATGAGAGATGAGGGTACCCAAAGCATGAGTCAAACCACAACAGTATGAGGGAAGCACGTGCTGTTCCCCACGAGCGAGTTGAGATGGCCAGAGGCAGAGAGCAGGTCTGGTCTGGTCCAGAGTCCCACCCTGCTTCCTCCTCGTGCTAAGTTCTGCGGGAAGCTTCCCCTCCCCTCAGAGAGCCCAAAATGGCAATAACACGGAACCAGGACACGTGCTCTTTAACTGCCACTGTTCTACATGATGTTCTGATGTGGAATACCAATAACAGAAATCACAAAACCACAACAGTAATAATCTTTTGTTTTATTGTACTGCAGTGTGATCGTTGTTTGCCGTTGTACAATGACAAGCCTTTTCGTCCAGGTGACCAAGTTCATGCCTATAATTGCAAACCTTGCCAGTGTTACAGCCATGCTGTAAGCTGCCATTATGAGTTAGCAATGGATCCTTTTCCTCAGGAATACTACAGAGGCAGTGGTGGAGTATGTGATAACTGTCAACATAACACAACAGGTAAGTCACAAGATTGAGAATTGGCTTTTTGTTCTGTGCTCACTTATCGGTGAGGTCTTATATCAGCGGTGAAACTGAGGGGGTGCATTTAAAATAAATCCTATGCATCCCTGTGTAAGGAAATCACTAGTTATAGTTGTGTCAGTACTTAAGCTACAGGAGAAGAGTTTGCAACTCTTGCAGTAATATCAGCTTCTTGTGTTTTTTTTTTATTATTTTTTTTTCCATCTATTTAGTATATTTTAGAATACTTATTTTTAAATATTGTCTTTTTTTTGGCTTTGTCGAGTAAAGGAAAAGTTTTAGGTTTAGAAAGAAGCTTCAGGTTTATCAATATTTTTTCATAAAAAAAATGTATAGGCATTTGCATGGCACGGCTTTTATATAAGTGAGGTATTATATAACAGATGGAAGTTTAATGGAGTAAAACATAGTTTGTAACAGGTTCATTGTTTCATATGCTCTGGATCACTAAATTGGCAGGTAGAGATGAAAGGTGCATTAAAATGGACGTCCTGAAAATTATAGAATTCTCTCAAAGGAATAGAGTCTTTAATTTTGAATTATACAGCTAATTTTAATGAATTGGAAGCCATAATGCATAACCTTTCTTTCATGCAGGAAGGAACTGTGAGCTGTGCAAGGATTTCCATTACAGACAAGCAGGTGCGGATCTTTCAGCCATTGATGTTTGCAAGCCCTGTGACTGTTATGCAACAGGCACGAAAAACAAAAGCCTCTTGTGTGACAATGTAAGTAGCTTCAATGCAGAATAATGACGAAGCATTTTAAATTAGCAAGGCAGATAACAACAAGATTTTACAAAGTGTATTTAGGTGGTAACTAGTTTATAACTGCTGTTCAGCCTCTTCAGAAAAAAAGTTGACTCAAACAAGAGGATGAAAGCCAAGAAAACCCAGAAAGCAATTTGAGGCATACAACCATAGAGATCTTCATCTGTATCAGAAACAGATATTAAAAAAAAGCATGATTGAAAAAACGAACTGAAAGATACAGTGGGAAAGATAGGGGAGACTATTGCTCAATAAAGCATCAGATAGCTGCTGCATTAGCTGCGGTGCAGGGAGAAATGATTAAAAGGCATTAAAGAGTAGATTAATAAAGCTAGGGACTAAAGGCTGAGATGAATTACATGAAATAGGAAGGCATCATTTAAGGAAGTGTTTCCAAATTTTACCTGTGGAAGATGGAATCAAAAGGAATAAGGACCCTACTCATGAAAATTGCCACACAACAATGCTAATTTTCAAGGAAATATGCCAAAACTGGGGCAGAATACGCTTTTACTGCATAATTTACCATTTTCTGCAGTTCATCAAGGTTTTTTCTGCAAAGTGGTAGTTATGTCATTAAGTTCCAAGATACAGAGTTTCAAAATTGATCCATAGAATCACAAAATAAGCTATTTCTGATAGAATGATTACTCATCAAATGTTAGTATTATTAATATAGACAATTTAGAGGATTTGTGAAAGGCCTTTCTGTAACACTCCCATCTCAGTTATTTGTTCTATCTTGAAAACTCTATCCCTGTTCTATTCACCAGTTTCATTCTGCCGTTGTTAGAAAGTACATGTTACAGTGTGTAGCATTTCTCACTTGCATAAGATCTCAGTTCTCATACACCTGTATACTGTGTTAATTTACAGATTAGTGTGTAATGTCATTGGTATGTTAAAGTGCAGGCTAGCGTAATAACAACTTAATGGTAAAGTCACAATGTTGATAGTAATGAGGATTTTAGAAGGGTGGTGTTGCAGAACATCCACTAGCAGAGCATTAGGCTCTTCTGCAGAGAAATCCTTGCTTGAGGCTGGTGGGTACAATAGAAAATTGCTACAGCATATAAAAATTTGCCTACTTCTGTGCTGGTTATTGGCATCTAATCAGTGCAGCAAAGATTTGCATTGGTTGCATCCTCATTGTGAACTTTTGGCACAAAGTATTTCAAACCATCAGAAAGTCCAAATGAATTATTTCAGGTGCCTAAGTTTTATGAGATCAAAAGAAGAATTGGCTGCCTTCTCTCATTCTCCCTAACTATTCACACATGAGAAAATTCTGCCAGAATACTGCTGATGTGATCATTCTTGTTCTGTATAGACAGCTAGAGATTAATTTCTTCTGGCCCTCACACCACAGTTCTTGACTCATTTTCCTGCACTGTTTTTTACCCAGACTGCTCTACAAATGCTTACATATTCAATCAGGCACAGCGATTTGTAGTCCTTTCATGATTCTGTTATAATGCGCCATATATAATGGCATGAAAAAAACGCATTCTTTTCCAGGACATTTGTTTCTGGGCAGAGCTGAAAGTGATGCTATTACTTTTACTTGATTTTTGGAAATACCATTCGGGATTCAGTGAAATTTAGACATCTTTCTTCACTCAGTGTGTTTTTTGTTTGTTTCTTTTTTCTGCTTTTTAATTTAATTTATGCTTATAAATATGTATCATGTATTTATTGGTGCAGATAAGGTGTACTTTACTGCAGAGGATACAGGTCAGAATTGCACATGCCTAATTGCCTCATCTCAGTGTGATGACTACATTGTCTCATTGCAAGAAAAACATATTTTAAAGCATGAAGATGAACAAAATGATAAGTTATTACTTTCACTGAAGGCTCAAATGGGATTCTAGTGCAACTAAGTCTGCTGTTGAACAGGCTTCAGATTTTGCTTTTCAATATACTCCCTAAATATTGCTACTTGGAATTTCTTTGTACATTTCCCTCAAATTTGAATGTATTTTATTTTAACACAGTAGATAATTTAGCTGCTATTTCTGTATGCATACACGTCTTAAACCAAGGCAGATTTTTTGTTAGTTTTTTTTGGAGTTGAAAATTTCTTTGTTCCCAAATTGGAGCATTACTGTGTTTTCTTTTTTCCACCTACATGTTTTTCAACCAGTTTATTGTGATTGAAAATAAATAAACAAACTAAAATGTATAAGAGAACATCAGGTAAAGCAGCTGTTAAGGGCATTTCTGTCAATAGATAAACTGAGTGAAAAAGGGTGCAAATGTAAACTACACCTAGGGTCAGTGATCAGCTTGTGTTCATACTAGCTAATTGAGACCACAAGGAATCAAGTTATAAAACACTGTTCGTATGTATGAGTCTTGGATTTGCCTTTATGGAAGGGCTTAATAAGCTGAAGGAGAAGAATCCTTTTCTGTCAAATAATTTCTGCATGGTTTTATACCATAGAAATGCTGCTTTTCTGTGATATTTTGTAAAATGATTTGGGGGAGTTGGCCTGCAATGTTGTGGGTGGAGGAGAAAGCACTTCATTTTACATTTTGAGCAATTGTAATAGAAATCCACTGACTTTTGAAAGTCATCTTAAGTGATGACAAGATGAGAGAGTAGGGGAGTAAAAAGGAACTTCATTATTGCTGCTTATTCAATTTTCAGTTTTCAAAGCTGACATGCTGAGAATACTCACAGGTATTTGGTGGTCAGACTATTAACCTATCTGTGTGAACCAGTACACCTTACAGTTTCCATTTCTTAAAATGAAGAAAATGAACAGAAAATAAATTCTCAACCTTCTTGTTCCCCTCCTCCAACTTCCTGAGATGGCAGACTGTTATTGTGTGCTGGCATCCTTGCCAGATTTGTGTTGGAGTTAGAAGGAGTGGGAAGTGTATGAATTTATATTAAGAGGGCAGTATTTTGATATCAATACCAATCAATTGCAAAACAAGTAATGGCGGGATGAACAAAGAGAATGTAGTGCTGGACTAAATGTATATATGGACCTGCAAATGTGAACATTAGGATATTTCCAGATGATGGAGGAAACATTCCTCTCTGTTGGTCAAGGGTAAATAATTGAAATGATTGTGCTTATGTCTATGGGGCCAAATATAGTATAATTATTAGACAAGGAGTAGTTTTACTCTAAAAAATGATAGGTAATATTACATTTTAGTAAGAAATTTTTAACTATGAGGGTGGTGAATTTACTGTAACAGATGTTCCAGAGGAGCTGTAGATACCTGTAGATAGCTGTAGATAATGATGATTGGATGTGTTCAAGGCCAGGCTGGACAGGGCTTTAAGTAACCTGATCCTAGTGGAAGGCCACTGGAACTGGAGAATCTCTGAGATTCCTTCTAACCCAAGCCATACTGTAATTCTTCCAAATCATGACTATACCAATCTCAAAAAGGTTTTTTTTGGGTCACGTGGCTACAAAACAGGAAGTTTCACTACAGTAAAATATTAAGCACCAGGTTGTGATTGACTTCACTAAATAAAAATCAAATCTTTTGGTGTTTTCCCCAGAACTGGAAAGATTTTCTCTTTACATATGGGGGTAGTGTGTTTCCTCTGTTACAGACAACAAAGATAAGTTTTTTGAAATTAGAGGTATATCCAAAGAGAGGAGATGGTTTTAATTTCCAGAAGGATTTGGATCAGCTGTGGGTTTTTTGTTCTTTTTTTGGTTATTTCTTTTTTAGTGAATTCCATGTTATCATTTATGAATACATATGAACAACAAATCTTAAGTAGTCAAAAGATATTTCTAATTCCATGATATGGGCACATTGAATATCTACCAAATGAGTGCTCTGGAAAAATTGTTTGTGCTGTAAGCAATAATTGAGACAACTATTTGCATTATATTGCCTGTTGTCTGTTTACACACTTGGTGACTTTGGTCCTTGTATCGATTTAGTAACTGGACATTGAGGATTCTTTGACAGTTTTGTTTTTTTTTTTAATTTTATTTTGTGATTCTAGATTGATGAGTTAGACTAAAATATCGCCCAGTTCAGGAATTGTATGACTACAAGCTAAAGTTGCATGAACTATTAGGTGCATGTAAAAGTCAGAAATCTCAAGTGGTCTGCTTCCCGATTAAGGACAATGATGTTATAACTGTGATTTGTGCAGGAGGAAATTGCTTGCATACTTTTTATAACCATTTACATTCAAGGATATGGGAGTAATGTGTATTTCATTCATAAATTATAAATGACACAAGGGATTATATGCTACCTCAGCATCAGTGATTTTTCTGTATCAAATAACAATTGTAATTATGAGGTCCCAAGACACACCGCCACTTGGTAGTAATGTTGTGCTGGACTCATTTTCATAGTGAGCAATCTAGACAGATTATATTTTATAAGTGGTTTAGTTCCAAGATGGCTGTGTTAAGAGACAAGTTATTTCCATCTTCTTACTCCTAGGGTCAGAGACAGACAGACCTGTCAGGCATAAGCAACAGGAGAACAGATTGCTTTATGCTCTTGTATAAGCAGTGTAATTAAAATCTATCTGTTTAAATGACTGGTAGCATTTGAATTTGCGGAGGGGTTGTGGAGAGGGTAAAATTCAGTTATATCTCCAGTGCCCAACCAGTGAAATCCTGATTAACAAAATCTTTAAATATTAATTGCTACCAGTATTATCAATGATACTTTTGTTTCTAGAGTAAGCTGATTTTACAGGTATTACAAAAATTAAATAAAATCAAAACAGTTTTGCTTCATAAGCCAGTTTAATACTGATGTGGTTATGGAAATGGTTTCTTCTACATGATTTGATGTAGGTTTTTGTGGTATATGTATAGCCTGTGGCACACCTATTTCTGTACCATTATAAACATCCCCATTTATACATTTTTTCTAACCATATCTATTACCAAGCATTTCACAGTGCTTCTGGATTGTTTTAGTGCTGCTGTCTTTACGGAGAAATACAAGATTTGTTTCTTCATTTTCTTTCCTCTGAAACTTCACCTAGCTATTTGAAACATGTGTGGTAGGATAAAAATCTGTGTAATATAGGATGCATTAGAGTGCCAGGTTTTCACTGCCTGATATTCGTATCCACTTATAATGCCATGCTTAGAGAGCAAAGTTATATTGAAATTACAAAATCGTATTAGTTACTTTGTATTTTGAAAGCTGAACTTAAACAGCTATCTCAAATTTTTCTTTGTGTGTGTGTGTATATATTGTCTTGGCTGTAGGTTCTCTTTCTGCTTATTCTTTTTCTCCTGGACACTTAGAAATCAGTATTAAGGAAGAGCGTTGGTGAACTTTTCTCCTCATGCTTTAATCTGTTGCGTAGAAAACTATCTTCAGATCTATTAAGATATACTCTACAATAGCTTGACACTTTAAAGTATGCTGAAAATATTGGTTTTTTTTTTTGTTTTTTTTTTTCTGCTCTTAGCACTCTGTGATCTGTATGTTTCACTTGTTGCATCAGGAAAAGGCTGCTATCTGGTTACTTTTAGACTGTGGTTTATGCAGCTATAAGCACTGTAATGAGACTTTGACCTAGCACATTATGCTCTCTGCTGTTTATCAGTAATATGATTAATTTATAGTTTTGGGACTACCTGAGACAGGAATTTCATCTGAGTTGTCATATTTGATCTTCACCTATGGAGTTCATTTAACTCATTTCTAAATACATTTCAAACTGTGTATGTTTCAGTGCATGGACTGTGTATAGAACATGATCTTTTCCATTCTTTATACGTGTCTTTCTTCAGGTGTTCTCTCTATTGACGGTTTAATAGACATCTATCCCTGCATCTTAGTCATCTCTTGCTGAACCAAGAAGTCTATTTTAGTCTCTCTGCATTCATATCTTTGCTTGTTTTACTCACTTTGCTATCTAACACTTTCATTTTAGGGTGAGTGACCAGAGATACACACATTATTGAAGATGTAACACACAATGGATTCTAGTGACAGAATAACATTTTTCGTATAATTCTGTTGTTTTACTCATAATTCCAGCATACCTTTTTTAAGTTGTCTCAGAGATTTGATGCATTTTTAGGGAGAACCAAGGAGCAATATCAGCTTCTTTCTTGGGTGATAACAGCTAATTTTGGAATTATCATTACAGGTATGTAGTCAGCATTGCTTTACCTCAGATGTTACGTTTACAATTCTTGATGTAGAAGTTAATCTGACTTTTTGATCTTCCATTTGATTCAGTATATGCAGTATTTCCAGATGTTACTGACAAAAAGAAATATGGTAGAATCATGAGACATGATTAATCTTTGCTAAAAATGTACAATTTCTTTTTTTCCAATACATCAAACCTGTGATTTCATGTCCACTAATTTGCTATTTGAAGAGAAACGTCTGAGTCTGTAGCCCTCATAAGCTTTCTTACAGCCATTTTAGTAGATTAATTTAACTGTTATCATTTTATTCCTCTTTTACCGAGGTTGATATCAATATTTAATAACTCAGTAATTTTATATTGAGTTCATTTAGAACTCTTGACTTTTTGAGGTCAGTTTTCAACATATCGGATTTTGCTTACATCTTTTCCTTCTGACATTTCGGTTTGAAAACAGTCCAGAAAACTGTTCCTAATGTTATGGCCCTTACATTGTAAACAGCTCTGAAATGCTTTTCCTTTTTTTGCCTTCTCTGTTGTGTGTGCATTTTCCCTAAGAGCTGTGCAAAATGATGGAAAAATTAGTTGGTCATCTGCATCAACTCCAAGTAGGATTATTGTCAACAATGAGTCCAACCAGTCATGTTTTTATCTGCACGAGTCTTGAATATCTCTGGGCAATCTGTTACTGATTCTGCCCTTTTTTTACATAGGAAAGTTTCTGATGTTCAATCTGAATATACTTATTCTTTATTCTTTACTGACTTCCCTTTTTTTCTTCTGACTTTTGAAAAATACTACTATTCTTTTGTACCCTAACTATATTGCTCATAAGAAGCTGTGCTTTTTTCCCTTTTTTATTTCTTCTTTTTGTTTTTAAAATTTGGTTATGATTATCTTTTTAGTTAATTTTTCTTTTTGTGATTTAAATTCCTCTTTTGAAAAGATTCAGTTTTGCTTCTAATGCTTTCCTCAGCAGGGTAGATTCTTGAATCATTAAGTCTTTCTTGATATGGATTATGTGTTTAAACTGAATGATAGCAAAAATATCTTTATATACTGATGCAAGTGCATAATCTGAGGATGCTGTGATCACTAATACAAAATGACTCTTTTATACTTATTCATTAAATTAGGGTATTTTTTTTCTTTCATTTAGTTGCTCAGAGTAAACTCAGAGTTGCTTTTCACTTGAAAGTTCTCTGGCTCAGAGATGAATGAATTGGTCTCAGAAAATAAATTAAATTTCTAGATCAAATCCAATCTGAAAAAAAATAACTTGAAAATCCTTGTTGCTGGTTTTCTTTCAACTGTAGTGGCTTCTCTTAACATTTCATTTTTGTATATGCTGTTTTCTTCCCTTTTGCTTAGAAAATACCATTTTCTTACCTTTTTAGTCTATTCCTCTTGCTGGAAAATGTGACTGATACATCAATGGACATCTACCATAAAAACATTTAGAAGAGGTTTTATTGGACTACAGTATCTTTTTAAGAGGATGTGGTAGCAACTCATGCTTCTCTGTAGCATTCATTCAGTGTTTTTTGCATTGAAAACTTCCAATTAATGTTGAATTACTCTATTTTATCTTTTGTTAATAAAGCTAAGGACTTAATTGTATACTGGAGAGCATGGTTAAACCATTTATTTCAAGTGGAAATTCTGAGTAGCTTCACCCCAGCACCACAGAAATCTTGTTTCAACTTGCCTAGCTGATAGTTTTAAAATAAAAACAGCGGTTTAACCAGGTTTTGGTCTGGTATCTATTTAAAAGCGTTAACCCAGCTTGCCCATAATACACATGCTTTCAGTCTATCCTGAAGCTAAACTGGAGAGGAGGTAACTCATTTCTTTTAGTCATTTGGACAACTTTATGAAAGAAAAAAGCATTTTACACCTAAATAATTTACAGTATCATCTCTTTTTCTTGTGTGATGCAGATATAATCCTAATTTACTTAACTATTATGATACATGCTATATGATATTCCCTGCTATACTAACTGCTAAATTCAGACATTCCAGAAAAGAAAAGCAGAAGAGTCATGCTCTGACACTGATACAGCCTGCAGAATACAAAGCTGAAATGACTCTTATAGAATTTTAGAATGAAGGCTTTCTTTGAAGAAAGGTCAAGAAATGGAACTCACCTACAGAATAGGATTTCCCAGACTTTCTCATATCCCAATTACTGTCCTGTAGTTGGCTACATGTAACCCTGTATAACTATGTGTAATCGTGCAGGCAGCTGCAAAACTTGCAAGTATAACTCACTGGTGTTGCAAATTGGAAACAGGCAAGGAATGGGTAATTTATGCATCATGACGTTTGTGGAGTGCTTGATTCTTAAAAGCTTGAATTCAGTTTAATGTGTCATGTTGAGTTAGTTGCCCATGAGCAAAAACCCCTTCATAAAGAGCTTTTGTCTTTTTCTTACATTTTTATTGAGAACAGTGTGACATTCTTAGGCAAGCGATGATACAATTTATACATAGCATGTAAATTACCAGTGAAGAAATCTGGGGAACCTGTACTCGTAGTTAGTTGATCAAGAATTCTCTCCAATTTATGAAAGGCTTCTCAGCCTCAAATACTGTGGTGTTGTACTAGGAATTGCAAATGTGAATGGCTTGTATTTAATTTCTGTCACAGTGTGACACACACACACACACACAAAGCAGATTTCCTTTCTGTTGCAAAAAATTGATAGATTTGATTTCTTCATGCTTATATTAATTTAAAACAAGTGAAACAGGTGAAGAAAAGTATTCTTTTTCAACTTTAGTGCATTCTTTCTCCTAGGAAGCACTCAAACACTGTCCATGCCCTGCTCTCTTTTCAGTTTTGCATTCAGATCTGAAAATTCTTTCCTTATTTTGTAATGGCTTTTGATTTAAAGTGTTCCTTTTATTTATTTATTTATTTTTTTAAATGTTCCTTGGATATTGATCCTATTTAATTTTGCCTAAACTCACACTTGTCTATTAGTTTGACTCCCTGCCGTCATCTCTGTTGTGTATTGTCTGGTGCCTTCTTTTCCCTGTTTCTTTGCCATGACCTGTTCCTTGTGGAAAGTTTGTCCATCATATGAGAAAGTGATGAATGTAGCAGTTGGTTTCTTTTAGGTTTTCAGAGTTTTGAAATTAGCTTTTCAGATTCCCTTAAATCTCCCAGTTTACAGCTCAGGCATAATAAAGGATGCCTCAGATCCTTCCAAGTAGTTATTCTGTCCATTTAGGGAACAGGAGAGGACCACCCCTGCACTGAAATAGAGTACTAGGATCCCAGGTGAACCCCGAAAACAGAGAGAGGGTTTCAAATACGGAGCCATTAGTTTACATCCTTTTGTAAAATAGGAGTAGAGAAGAAATCATTCAGTTTCCTTTATTCTCATTTAGCTACTATTTTCACTGAAATAAGAAGATAATGATAAATGAGTATCTTTACCTTTTAACGTAATACAATATATTGTATCAACTGATTCAAAAAACTGCTGTTGGTTTCAATTGAAGTCATCATTTACACAAAACTTCTTTGTATTTAGTCTTTCAAGTCAAGGTGTTAAATAGCGCTGCACTGTTTACTCAGTTCCTTTATTCCTTCTGTTTAATTCCAGTTAAAAAGGAATTATTACATTGATTCTCTTTTTTTCCTTTATTTTTTTTCTCAGAACAAGTTAAAAAAGTATGTGTTACACAGGCTTATTTTTTTCTGTTCCATTTAAAGTTTTCTCCTCCCTGACTCCCATTCTTGTAGCTAATGAGTGTGTCATCTAAAAATAGATATGTTCATCATTCTATAATATTTTGTATCTTTCTAGATTGGAGGCCAGTGTAATTGTAAGAGACATGTGTCTGGCAGACAATGCAATCAGTGCCAGGAAGGATTCTACAATCTACAACAGTCAAACCCTGATGGCTGCAGTCCTTGTAACTGTAATACCTCTGGGACAGTCAATGGAGATATTACCTGTCACCAAAATTCAGGCCAGTGCAAGTGCAAAGCAAATGTTATTGGTATGTGTAATGCAAGAGTTTGGAGCCATTTTTCTTGTTATCTCTGGAAGTAGAAAACATTTGATTTCTAAATGAAAAGTGCAGTAAACTTCTTTGTTGAAGGTAGATTTTAAGAATGAATAAAATTAACTGGTGGAAAATTATCAATTTAATAATTCTACGAAACTACAGCTTGAAGTTCAGTTTAATCAACCCTTTAGAAGTTTCTTTATGGTATAGCTGCAATAGCTTACATAGCTCCATACTAATAAGGAACAGAAATAATCTAATTTGCTTACTGCATAGATGTTTCTTTTAGGAAATTAACACTTTTTCAAAATGTTTTATACTTAATGAGTTCTAAGCAAATCATTTCCATGCTAGTTTTTCTAATATAGCAAAATAAATGGATTTTTTTTTTTCCTGAAAATATTCAGTGCTACGGGGTCCTTTGTGATAAATCTATCCATTTTTTTCTATTATATTTCTTTGAACTGTTCCTATGAAATGCAAAATAAGTCAACATAATTCCACAGATCATGTACATAGCTAGGGTTAGTTATCAAGGGCCACATAATTTTAATTTTGTAATTCAATGCCAAGCTGATTATAATAAACTGCTACCTTCTGTGTTATTTATCATTTTTTTTACAAGACGTGCTTTTTTGTTTGTTACTCCCACAGGTATTTTTCAGAAATTAGATTTGATTATAGCAATTTATTACTTCCAGCATATTTGAGGCGAGCCACAGCCACATAAGGACAAAATTTATCAAGTGCCCAAAATACACAGTATATATAATACACTTTGAAATGTTGATGTATGGGAATATTATGCAAGGAGAATTTCCTGATAAAGTGAGCCTTGCATGGTAACTGTACATGTCTCAGGCTATACATGTCTCAAGCGGGGGGAAAAAAAAAAAAAAGAAAAAAAAAAGAAAAAGAAAGAAAGAGAAGAAATAACTCTTTTTTGCTGCTTTATTATTAACACAATTAGTAATGTACTCTTTTCATAATTAACCATGGTTGTAGGTCGTTTTACAAATGTTCGGGTTCCTATCAATTTACAAATCACTGCTTTATCAAAAGTGACTTATTTGCAAAACTGTGAACATTTCTTTGTATCTCTTTATTCTGATTGTGGCTGGAATTTCCAAAAGGAAATACAAAACAACAGCAAATAAGGAAAACAAACAAGCATAAATTCGAACTATTTCTATCCTCTTTCTGTGGATATCGTACCTATGCTTTCCATATGATAAAGAGGATGCTAAGAGTCAAAAATAACCTCTATGACCTCTTCTGTGCATAGTTCAGGATGTTCTTAATTATTTCTTCATACATTTTATGTTTAGTGTAGGTCTTCCTCTGTGTCTCTGAGAACCTTTTTAACTCTGTGGAAGTTCAGCGCACGAGACATGCCTGCATTCTTAGGTATTTCATTGCCTACATATTTAAAATATTTTCTCTCTTTAGTGGAAACAATATTTACTTTTATTTCCACTAAAATACAACACACACACACAAAATGCTTAAATCCCTGCTTTCTGGATAGGAGTCTTTTGTTACAAATATTTGACTGTTAACAGGATAAAGACGTAATTCTTTCCAGAATGATTCCCATTTTGTTTTCCAAATCAACTGTAAGTAGGCTTGTAGGTATAGGCACATGTGCAGTAAACTTTAACAAAGAAAGCTTCCCTCTCTGGGTTTGTAAATTGTTTTTTAGAGCAATCAGTCTATTGCCCTTTTATCTATTTAAACAAACACGATAACAGAAAAATGCAACTGTGGGTGATGGTGTTATGAAACATGAACTGTTAGAGTTAACACAACTGTTAAATCTTACTAATGATTCTATCACCAGTAAAATACATTAGCACCAATAATTTTATTAAAGTAGGTCATTCATCTAGAATAAAAAGGTAGAAGAATGTGAATTAAATGCCAAGCGTGCTAACTCCCCTGTACTTGTTAACATTGAATGTGATGCCCTGTAGGCCTTCCTCAGTATCGTTAGGAATAGATTACCTGTCAGGAATATGTATGGCATATTCAAATAAGCACTGCACATATTTTTAAAACTGATATGATATGAATCCATGTAGACCAATTTTAATAGTTCAAAATGAGTCATAATTCTTGTTAACAATACAGTTATTTTTAAAATTTGCAGCAATAGTGGTCCTTTTTTATTTTCCTTATTGAAATTAAATGATATGCCTTAGGTGAGTCATTCATCACTGCTAAAGGAACTTGCCTTCTGTTGGAGTTTTTGAGTTTTTATCCATATGTAGAATGTATTTCCTACCATATTTTATTGTTATGTAGATATTATATACTAAATGCATGTTTGTATTTTTTTTTTTTTTATTTTTAAGTAATAATATCTTGCTAGAAGACTGTATTGTTTGTTTTTTTTTCTAAATGCAAAAATTAAGTGATGGCTTCACAGTGAAGGATTTTCCCACTGCAAGGGAAAATACATAACTGAATTTGCATTTTTCATATAATAATCTAGTTTGCTTTCTTGTAATGTACATTTTATAAACTAAAATACAAATGCTATCCCTTGGGGCAGAGATAAAGCAAGCAATGACTTTGAAAACAGAGCTAATAAAACTGCAGGATGAAGTGTGAAGGAAACAATTTAGAACTGAATGTACCGTAGGAGTTAACTAAATCATACATTTAGATAAAAATATTTCATTTTGGATTATGGAAAACATTTCCTGCTTACAGTAAAATTTTTTTTTCAGCTGGCTTTCAGCTAACAATAAACACAAACATAAATGTAATCATTGTACAACCGCAGTATGGTGTTAAGTAAATCATTGTAATTAACACTGTGTTTTCCTTAAGTATATTTAACGTCTTCAATGTAGTCTGTAAATCTATTATCAGAACTGATTGAGAACCCAGTGCAATTTCCTATATATCACATTTCTAGATAGCAGGGAGAATGGTTCACATAAGCATTTAACATGCAACAGGTGCTCTTCCTGGGAACAAAAGTGATTTAGTTTTTTTTTTGTCTTACAAATACTACAAAGAATCTCTAGTAGAAGTATCTTAAATTGTATTGAGAAACCAACAGAAATGCATTAATTCTGGAAGAGCTGGAAAAATAAACAGGTTTTGGAGATACCACTGCACTTCAAGTAATTTATGCAGCCCTTTTGTTCTTGCTTGTTAACACGTTTTTCTCTTTCCAGGTCCTAAGTGTGATAGTTGCAATTTTGGTTTTAAAGCTCTCAGATATTCTAATGAAGACGGATGTGAGCCTTGTCGGTGCAACAGCCACGGCTCAGCGAACCAATTCTGCAACCCTCTCACTGGGCAGTGCAATTGTAAAGAACAAGTAAAAGGACTTCTCTGTGACACCTGCGTGGACAACTTTTATGGGCTGGATGCAACTGGCTGTAAGGCTTGTGAATGCAGCGTTGCAGGGTCGCTTTCTGGAACTGTGTGTGACGCAAGGACAGGGCAATGTGCATGCAAACCAAATATTGGAGGAAGACAATGCAATGAATGCCTAGATGGCTACCACAGAATACAAGTAAATCATTCCTTTGTTTGTCTGCCATGTGATTGTGATAAGGCAGGTACAGTAAATGGCTCTCTGCTTTGTGACAAATCAACAGGACAGTGTCCTTGCAAAGCTGGTGTAATTGGCCTTCAGTGCAATCAGTGCATGCTTCACACATACAACCTCAGCGTGAGAAACCTCCTTGGTTGCCAGCGTTGTGACTGTGATGCTAAGGGTACATTAGCAGGAACAGTTTGTGACCATGTTTCTGGACAGTGTGTTTGCCTGCCTCATCGTCAGGGGAGAAGGTGCAATGAGTGTAAACCAGGTAAGGAAATTGGAAGAAAATCTATCTGATGTAGGCAGTTTGTGTCACATACTGTCATAGTGCCTGCAAAGCATTAGCATTGGTATTAAATACTTATTCTATTGCTAGAGACTGTATAATTTGTTATTACTGTAGTTTAAATATGTCCAAAACATGTTGTTTTGATACTCAAAATCTATCCAATACTTTATGATCTATTCACTAAAGAAGTCAGTGTAAGAGGTATATTTTCCGTTGTTTAATGACCTGCAACTATCTTCATTTAAAAAAAAAAAAAGAAAAAAAAAAAAAAAAAAAGAATAAAAGGAAAAAAAAAAAAAGAGAGAAAGGCAGAATGCAAGGTTTTCCCAAAGGGTACTTTGTGCATAAACCTGAGCATGGTAGAGAGGACCTCCAGGATTCAGATACAGAGATTTTTGGTTGAACTCAGATGTTGCTGGCAAGCCATAGAATCACAGAGTAACTTGAATAGGAAGGGACCTTGAAGACCACCCAGTTCCAACCTCCTACTATGGTAAGGGCTGCCACCCAACACAGCAGGCTGCCCAGGGCCTCATCCAGCCTGCCATTGAATGCCTTCAGGAATGGGGCATCCACGTCTCTGGGCAGCTGTGCCAGGGCCTCGCCACACATTGAGTAAATTTCCTTCTGAAGTCTAATTTCAATCTCTTTCTCTTAGTTTGAAATCATTCCCTCTTGTCCTATCACTATCAAGTCACATAAAAAGTTAATCTGCCACCTGCTTGTAAGATCGCTTTAAGTAGTGGAAGGATGTAATTAAGTCTCCCCAGAGCCTTCTCTTATCCAGCCCAGCTCCCTCAACTTTTCTTTGTAGAAGAGGTACTCCAACCCTCTTGTAACCTTCATTGCCACTTCTTGACCTGCTTCAATAGCTCCATATCTTTATTGGGCTGGCAACTCAGGCTTGGATACAATACTCTAGATGAGATCTCACAAGGATAAAGTGAGGTAGAGTAGGAAAATCACCTCCCTCTCCCTTCCTGGCCATCTCTCTTCTGGTGCAAACCCGGATACCATTGGCCTTCTGGGCTATATTTGTACATTGTTAGCTCTGTCATGGTTTTCAATCTGCCAGAAATTCATACATGAGGCAAATATGCTTCCCTGCCTTGTTCTATTGAGGCTGTGCTGGTTCAAGCAGGGATGTTTGCAGTTTCTCTCTGTGAATAGTTGATGCTACAGCATCAATTCGAGGCTTCATACTGTATTACTGTAAACAGAGTCCGAATGTTTATTATATGTGGGTAGTTCTGCAGTTACAACTTAATGTTTTTGTTTTAAATAGTTGCTGGGTAAGGTAAAACTATGGGTAATATTAGCTACAGGTAATAATATTAAACAGATTTAGTTCATGTTAAATACATATGCAATTTATTAAAACAGCAGGTCACATTAAAAGGTACGTTATAGCTCCATTGATTTTAATATGCCACTCAATAATTTGAACAGAGGTTAAAAAAGCTGCTTAACCTCCATTAAGTATTTTTGAAAATATTTTAAATTAAAGTATTTTAGGTACATATACTAATAAATAAGGCACTGTTCTGTTTTTCTTAGTTCTTCCTCCAGAGCTATTTGACCTACTAACCCTCTACAGCAGCCACTTAATCAGAGATCAGCAGAGGAGTGATGTCAAGGCTTCCTGAGTCAGTGACCGCCCTTGTCCTTGAAAAAAAAAGGCCAGGGTTTATGCAGAGCTAAATGGTTTAAAGAGGTTTAATTGATAGTGTGAACAGACTGGTTTGTGGAAAATCCTACGTGGCACTCAAAGGAATACTTCCACAACAGCTCTTGTTTAAAAAGAAAAGAAAGAGAAGAAAAAACTTGCTGTAACAACCATATTTAAAATAGCTAGGAAACAAGTGCAAATGTGAACATGATGAACATTGAGCTTTCTTATTTAGGTGGAAGTTTAAGTCCTTAATACTGCTACTTTTACTGTATCTCAGTGGACTGTGGTATTTTCACTAACATTTAAATGTTGATCTCAGTCTGAGCTGATTTAGAGATTTACTGTATATAGATTTTATATAAATTCTTTGTTTATGTATTCCAAATGAACTATACATAAGGCAGGATTGATTGTGTCTGGGAAGTTGTGACACGGAGGTGAATTAATATTGTTTACTGCTGGCAGCAAGCTAGAAGCAAAAAGATGGGCAACAAAAACCAACAAAAACCAAAACGATAAACAGAACAAGAATTTGTAGAAATTCAGATTATACTAGTGGGTCATTCACAGCAGCTCTTGGTGAATCACAACTGGAAAAAAGATAAAATGCAACAGCAAACAGTAAAATGTAGTAGTGCAAAAGTGTAACTAAATAGAAGAAGTACAAATTTGTCCAACATGATTCACATCATAGAAGTATGAAGTCTTGAAAAAATGACTCCCATTTGTTTTATAAAGAACTTGCAATAGCCTTCTATTATGTAAATTATATACATGTAACTACATGGAGAAATTTATTTATTTAATTAGATATGGCAAATTCTTCTCTTGATAGTACCAGTATTCAGTTGTAGAAGTATGGAAGAAAGTATGGAAACTTCCTTGGATTTGCCTTAAAACAGTGATAAGAAAGAGAGTCAACATATAGTTAAAAGCATCCCAGTAATTAGTGAAAACTTGCATCCCTAAAGCATCTAAAGCATGCTGAGGACTTTTTAGGCTGTTGGGACATTTTAATGTTGTGACCTGAGCTTTTTAGTGGAATACAGCTTTTGCCTTTTTTTTTTTTATTAAAAAAATATTTATTTATTCATTTATTTATTTATTTATTTATTTATTTTATTTTAACTGCTCTTGTGTATTTATATCTCTTGTACAGTTAATCTTATTTAAAGTAACTTTAAAAGCAGGGATTCCTCATTGTATCACATCTTCTGTATACTTTAACAAAAACTGAGAGGTTTCCAGAAGTTACTGAAATCTTAATGCAAGAAGTGTTGTGGTCAGAGACAAACTGAAAGCAAATATAACTTCACAAAATCATTTTACTATGAGAATTTCCTTTTTTGCAAAACTGTTTCCAAAGCATTCAGCAAGGTGCAGCATCTGTTTTGCTGTATTCATGACCTGCTGTCTTGCATTGTATTCTCACAAAAGTAATTCTTGGTAGATTTCTGTATGTTTGCATGTGTGTTTCAACTAGTGGCTCAAAAGAGAGTAAAAAATGATTCTAACAGGGAACTGAACAACAGAAAAGCAGTTTTACCTTATCTACAAACTTGTTTTTGAGATGTCTGAGACTGCAGTAGAAGAAATGTGATCTTTCTAAATCCCAAACAGGAGTGAATGGTTTGCCCTGCCTTATTCCACATCTGTGGCTCCATGCTAATTGGGATTTGTTCCATGCAAATCCTATCTAACGCAGATCACATATCTTGGACCTGTGTTGTTTAAATTTGTGATGCTTTCTGTACAAATTGCCTCTCTTGAAGTGACCAAGTTGCCACTGTTGCTAACTACATTTTGCAGCACAGACTGTGATTAAGAAATGAGTGCTACTGCCATAGTTGATAAGCATGTAAATGTGCTAAGTAATTTTTCAGGTGTTTCTTTCTCATGAGATATACAGCAGAAGAAGTAATATGACTATGATTAAAAAAGGAAGATGAATACTTTGCTATGACTTTCATTCTTCCTTTTGAAGTGTCTTTGATTGACAAATGTGATCAGTTATGGTTGAATTGGAAAAAAATCTGACAAAGAATAAGCGTAATACTAGCTATATACTTAGATCTTGTAGAGATTTGCAGAGGCTGCCTTAAAATTGGAAATTGGCTCTTTTATACAACAGTGGATCCTCCATAAAGCAACTTTTATGAGCCCTTCTAACCTTGCTGTAAATTAAGATTGCATTAAGTTATTTCTTACTCCTTCCTGTCAAATGATAGAAGGTGGAAGTAAATAATAATAATAATAGTTATGACAACCGGTATGAATTTGTTATCCTCTCTTACCTTTTTCTATGCATTAATTGTGGTAATTAATTTACCTATAAATATCATGAGAGGTAGAGACTTGTTTTCTCATCCTCACTTTTACTTTAAAAAAATCATTTATTAATTGCTACTTTCAAATTTTTAATAGACCAGGAAACTTGGTTAGACTTTCTGAGTATCTGTAGAAGATTATCGTAATAAAAACATTGTACCAAAGTCTTTACTCCTCTACAGTGGTATGGCTATTATGACATAAGGGTAGAAATTAGGGCCAGGCTGTTTAATGTTAGTATACAGATTGTTTGAAATTTTTCTTTCTGCTGTGACAGAAGCAACATGCACTAGAGCCATCAGTCCTGCTCAGATGAAATTAATTTCCATAGTAGGTGTGGCTTATTTATTCACTATGATCTTTGCTTAAGCATTAATTTTATGCAAAATTTCTTGTGGACAAGAATCTGTTTCAGTTTGTCTGCTTATCGTTTACTGCAGCTGTAAACTGGGTTCTGAAGAAGCACTTTGACCTTCTGCTGGAGTCCAGGCTTAACTTGTTTCCTATCTTCCTGTTTTGTTCTCGGAGTGGAGTTGTTCATTGTGCTCAAGAGTGACATTGCTGGGAAATGGTCTTTCCTTATTTATGCACAGGATGAATACTATACTGTGCAGACAACTGCAGTATGAGATAATACATGCTGCCTCACTAATAACTTCAAGCTATTCAGTCTCTACGGTGGCTCACTTCAGGGCCTCTCTGGAATAAAGTGCCAACAGCATGTTTTTTTTATGATGCGAATGTATGTTAACTGGAGACTGATATCACTTCAGTGTCCACTTGAGATTTATCTCACTGAGGATCAGAGGCTAAACTTGAACAAAGATCTGAGCACTAAAATTCTAATGTTTTCAATTTGTTTAGTTCTTCTGCTATTTGGAGATGAGCTCACAGTGCAACACCACCATGAAGTCAGAGAATACCACCCTAGGGGTGTATATATGAAACAATCTCATGTAAGAGAAAATAAATAATAAGGCTGTAAGCAATATGAGATTTTACAATACAATTTTGGGCCCCTTGTTATAAAACAAGGCATCAGAAAGTTATTGGACACTGAAAAAGATTTGGTAACTGAGAATATGACTGAGAAGAAATTGATTAAACTTCATCTGTAGATGGGGAAGGTGTCTGAGAAGTCTTTGCAAATGCTAGGACCACTGCTTGAAGATTGCTACTCACTGCTAATGTGTGCTATTAAGACTGTATCATCATCATTTGCTGAACTCATATGCATTGCTATATTTTAATCAACTGTAATACTCCAAAAGAAACATCAAAGCAGTTTGAAAAACTCAGTGATATGAATATTAATAATCATGTAAGAAAAGAAAGTAATTTTGGCAAAATGCATAATTTTACTTCTTACTAGTATTCGATTATTTGAATTGTCTTCTGATGTGGCATATAGGAAAAAAAACTTAGTAAGAATGGAATGAGTTCATAGAGAAATAGATTAGACAAGTGGTACATTATCACTATGAATTGTGTTAAAAAATCACTTGTAATTTCAAGTGAGGCTGCAAATTCTTCAGTGTCCATCTTGGAGGTATATGTAGTCTATATGAATGCATTTACTTGTAATAGGTTAGAAAGCTGCATGGATAAAGATTACTTGTGAGGGGAACAGGGTGAAAAACAGAATGGCGGAAGGTAAAGTTGAATGTTCCAGTTCATAATTTGAAATAATACAGGAAAAGAAAGATAGGTTTCAGAATGAAAGCTTTTTAATAGCAGGTAAATAACAGTTTTTTGACACTTTACTATTTCTTTTTTTTTTTTTTAATTTTTATTTTTTTTATTTATTTATTTTTGTGAGTGTGAGTAGAATATAGGATATTAAGTAGGAATCAAACATTTTTTACATGGATCTGAGAATGCTGACCACATACAGGCTTTCTTAAGAAACATCCACAAATTCCAAGGGTTCAAGGGATCACCCCTGGCTGAAAAAGATTGAGACACCTTAAGAAAATGTGCATTTCTCCCATTTTGTAGCTATGTAATATAGACCATAGATGTCATCAAACTAGTATAGACAAATGCCTTTTCTTTCTTATTACTACTTATGCTTCTATTGTGGTGCTATTTGTTAGTACTTCTTACGTCCTTGGATCTTTACTTTCCCTATTTTCATTTGCTCTGTTTCAAAAAGTCTGTAGGTAATAAAAAATCAGAATTAGCAATTAGAGGGTAAATAATACCTTTAGAATGTGCCAGTGAGGTTTAGGACCTCTGCTCTGCAGGAAGGCTGTATTGCTTTGGGTTGGTGGTACATTTATTACCTAATCTTTGGTTCTGATGCTTTATCCCTGATTATAGGCAAGTTACTATCAGTCTTACTGTGTTAATTTTTTAACATTTGTTCTTATACTGTCTATTCTCAAAGCTCCTTCTCTTTTTTAGGTTTTTATTTCTCTCCATCCAGTGTCACTGGCTGCCTGCCATGCCTGTGCCACACAGCTGGTTCAGCAAATCAGGTGTGTGACAAGCTAACTGGCCAATGTATTTGCCAAGATGTCTCTGTAACGGGACGGACATGTGAACGCTGCAAAGAACATCATTTTGGATTTGACTCTGTCACAGGGAGGTGAGTGTTCGTTTTATTATGTTTCAATTAAAACACCCTTTATGTTTTTCTCATAGTATCTCATTCTGCAGTTTCAGCGACAAAAAGTAGTTGCTCAGCGTAATATCCATCCTTTGGATTCTTGCATGCACTTTGAGTGAGTTATGCAATTCTCTGTGCTCACGTGTGCTGAAATTAAAAATTACGACACAGATTAGAGCAGAGCAAATGTAATAGCTGTGTAAAGGCAGTATATAATGTTATAGCTATTGGTAACTCTTACACCACACTCAGTGGTGTCCTCTGTAGGATCTATGATTTTGTGAGGTGTTAATCGCTGACTAATAAATTACTTATTTTCAGTTATATATAGGAAATGTAATCTACCATTCTTAAGGGTCTTCCTTAATTTCACTTTTTTTTAATGTCAGCAGCAGTAGAAATACAGCACCTTTCCTCTTAAATATCTGTTGTTCTGAATGCATGTATTCTTATCCTGCACTTATGTACCACAGAGCGAATTGTTTATCTAATGTACCCGGGGGCCTTTACATATACTGAAATTATATGGATATATTCTCTGGAACATAAGAGGTAAAATATATCTATAGGTAATGCATTGTTATTCCAACTATTGCTCTATCTTTCTCTTCCAGGGTTGTCTTTTTTTTTTTTTTTTTTTTTTGCTTAATCCTCACCATCTCAATTTCCTCCTAAATATTGTCCAGAAAGATTGCACAGCTCTAATGCTATCATATTTTCATGCAGACTGATGGTGTTAGGCTTTTTTTTTATGCTTTGTATTTATGCCTTTAAAAAACAAACAAAACTGAAAAACAAACAAAGCTTAAGCAAAATGAGCAAAATATTCATCCCCATGCTCCTTTCCCCGAGCTAGTGTTGGCATGCTTTTAGGCAGTGATTATCAGTCTTGTCTGGCATATACTTGACATTATTCTGCAGATTTTTCACTTTTACTTTTATGTTACTGTCACTCATTAAGAGACTTTTAAAATTATTTTTTACTGTGATGGGTCACCGAGGCTTCTGCTAATGGTCATAAAGTAATTTGTAGGAATAAGGACTTCCTATTTTCACTTCCTGTCATTTGTAATGGTGAGAAATAAAATCAGTGCAATATTTATATTCTCTTTTAAATAGATTTTCTTTATTATTAATCTTTTTTTTTCAGTTACTTGAAATAGATTTCCCACCCCCTCACCCCCAACTTTTAGCATATGAGATAAAGTTTTAGATCTTGAACTAGATGTTTGTCTCCCATTACTTGCCTTTTGAGCTGTCTTCTGAAATTCAAAAGACAGATATATCTAGATTGGAAGTAAGTCTTATTTTATAAAGAGTTTTTCAATTCTGGATAGTTAATTGGAGTTGGCTTTTAATGCATTAGTGCTTCTTAATCTGCATGACAATATTGAAGACTGCTCTGGTAGTATAATAACATGATTAACTTCTGTTGTGTACACTTGTCTTTTGGTTACCATCTTCTTGGGCAACGTACCTCTATTCCTCATGCAGAACCATTTATCCACTGAAAATGTTAATCCAAGTCTTTACTTGTTAATCTATTCTAATCCATTTCTTTAACTGTTAATATCCTTTTAAAAAGAGCGGTATACTCTTTTTTTTTTTTTTCTTTGTAATGTTGCACAGCCATTGAAACCATTTTTGCTCCAAGCATCTTTTAAAAACTCTTTAGTAATAGAATAAAAAGGATATGAACTATCAGCAGTAGCAAAGACATATCTGCCTTAGCACAGTTGAAGAAAAGAAGCAAAAGTTGTGACATACGGGAACTGAGAGCCTTTAAAACTCTGTAAGTCTTAGAGGAATGTATGTGTGTGCTGATTTCTTCTGTGGTGTTTTCAAGGCAAAACAGAAACTACATTTTTTTTTTTTTTTAAATGCATTTCAGCTAATGAAGGAAAGTTATTTCCTCGACAATCAGTGAATTAGAGGTTCTGGTTGTTTACAGTGGCCTGAACAGATCTATTATAATTGTGGGTATTAATACACTTGTGATATGCCTTACTTTAGTTTAGTATTGTTTACTATAATGAACTGGTCAATGAGCATCACAAATTGTTTATCTATATATATATATCTTGACAGATTACTGTTTATGAAATCCATTTAGCAAGTGAGGTTTTCCCATAAGGATGAAAAATGAAGATTTTAAACAGATTGCTGGAGAGGCTCTAACTGCACCTAGAGAGTCAATGTAATAAAGGTTTCTCTGTATTAATATTACAAAAGCCATTTATCCTCACAAAATCAATATTGCAATTCATCTTGCCCCGACACTTTTTTTTCCATGTTTTAAAAGTCTGTTTTCCCTGATTATATATAATTCTATTTTAATAAATCATAAATATATTTGACTCAGAGTATCCTGATGAAGTTGCATTTAACAAGAAAGCCGAAAAGATTTCTTACAAGTTTAAGTTTCAAATGATAAGTTTTTTTCAGTCCTGAACTGACTGTCCTCAATCCTTACTCAGAAGCATGAACAGTGCATAAAAATGAAACCAGTAGTAATGTTCCATAGTTTAAGAAAATGTGTTGTGTTTATCCTGAAAATGCATGTAGAAAATTGTGTGGAATCAGATATGATAACATGCTTGGTGTCAGCAAGATCAGGACCTTAATTAATTATAGAGGGAGATGGGGAGCTTATGCTTTTTCTAGAGGAAATTAGAACTATTTCAAGTGAAACGCAGCAGCCCCACCCTGTCAGGCAGTGAAAAGTATTACTGTGCTCTTACTGTGATTGTATGTGTATGGGAGTTTGATTGTCTTGTGTGAATGATAATGAAAACCAGAATACTCAGGAGGCTCTTAATCATAAGAGGTGCAGTAATATACAGGAGTGTGGGAAGGGAAACTTGTCTCTTACTGTTTAGAGATTGAGACAATTTCGTTAACCACCTCTCACCCCCAAACTCTACATATTAAATGTCTCATCACATAACAAAATAAATAAATTATAAAGTGCTGTCTTGCTGAGCAAGTAATTCTGTCTTCTTTTTTTCCTCTAACTAAACCATTTTTTTCCGTCATGGCATTTAAATAGTCTAAACAAAACCTCTATTTGAAGGGGGATTTGGAAATGCTGTCTACAGATGAAAGGACTTAATACAGTTTGAAAAAAAAATTGCCCTTTTCTCTTGACTGTAAAAGAGAACAAACTACAGAATAGTGGTTTCCAAGAGAGAATGTATTTTATTTATTCCCAAGAGGATATTAGTCCATAAAACAAATTTGCAGCTTATTTTGCAGCTTTAGCTTTTATCAGCCTTTTTAAGGGTGTTGAATGATTACCCAGGAGATCACACAGCACGAGCTGCTGTGGAGTAAAGGAACTCTAATACAGAGAGCTCTGTGATGGGTTGAAAATATATGGGAAGAGTTTTCTTTAACTTGTTTAAAAATCTGTCACATTTAATGTCTATTTCACTGATTATTGACCTGAATTTTTGTGTCCTAATGCGAAAACACTTTCCACCCTCCCCTCCTTTTTCCCTTGCCTTAAAAAGCCCACACCTAAGTCATAAGTGAACTCACTTTCCCTTTTGCCTCCTTACAGAAGGAGATGATAGGCCAAGGTGATGGTGATAACTGCAAAAGTGATGAAGTAAATTGTGTAAAGGCACCGCCTTCTATCTCCTCATATTTGGCCAAGCAAAGAACATTAGAAAATAAACTCATCTAATCTTGTCAGAGGGATGTGGCATGACTGCCTCTCCCTTGGAATCTTCCAAAGATGTCATGTTGCTGACAAAGATGTCGGCATTGGCGTTTGTCCTTTAAATGTGTGTCAATAGGTAAATAGTATACCGAGTGAAAATCAAGCTGATCATGAGAACATAGTTTCTCAGATGTCCTGTTTCATGCAGGAACCAGTGCAACTGACTGCACATGTTACCCCGAACTGTACATTTGTGCCAGAAAGACTGTACATGAAAGCACCGCAGGACTGAGTGCATAATGTAGTTATTACCAAATATTAATATGCATTTGATAAATGAATCAATATATTTGATAGAGCTTTAATTCCAAGCAGATTTAATATAGATCAGAATATCATTCTAGCATTGAGATTTTAATTTTTATGGTGTGCAACTTTTTAAAATTACTTTTATTTCTTTTAGGCTGATGGATTTTCTGCTGTGTCTCAGGCTACTTAACTTTTTATGATTTTTTTCATTATGTCACACAAGAATCTTTTAAACAAAACCCTACTGTGCTTAACTGAAGTGTTAATGTGTTTTGATCAGTTCCCTGTTTTGCTTTTGTTTATAGATGTCAGCACTGTAATTGTCATCCTGCAGGAGCCATTAGTGGGACTTGTCATCTTGTTACTGGACAATGTGTTTGTAAACAATTTGTAACTGGCTTGAAATGTGACAACTGTGTTCCCGATGCCAGTAATTTGGATGTCCACAACCTATTTGGCTGCAGTAAAAGTAAGTGGATGTTAGGCCTTAAAAGCGTGTCTTTCAAATTGATGCTTATTTATTGAATTAAGAAGTATAAAATTAGTTCATCGGTACTAAAACTGGGTTTGGCTTTTTTTCTTCTATATTTCTTGCCCTGGAAGTTTGTATTTTCTGCTGTCAGTATCCTAGGAGCATTTTCTGTTGCCATGTACAGAATGCTCCATGCCATAAATACAGCTTTTACTTGCTGGTCAAACCTACTTGAGAGGTAAGCCATAGGTTCCTTCCACTTTTTACCACTTTCTTTACAGTGACGAAGGCAGAATTCTCCTTTTAGTCTCATGAATGCAAAAATATTTGTGCAACTTACAGCTTAGCCTTGCCCCCCCCCCCCCCCTTTTTTTTTCCTGCCTTCAAAATGTTTAAAAACCAGAAAAATTGTATTTAATTCAAAATCTGGTCCTCAGTGCTGCGTCGCTTTTTTCTGTTTCCTCATGGAACTTTTTTTCAGTCAGTCTGGGAAAATACGTGATATGATCAGAGCATTGCAAACTGGGTTGTATGAGGTTTGGCTAATGCTGTGCTGATGGCCAGATCATGAAGTGTAAGGAGTCCTTTTGCAATGGAACATCTGTTCTTTTGTCCTTGCAGTGAGTCTAGATTTGAAGAGACAGCAAGACTTTGTGTCAAATTGAAATGTTCATACTGCTCACTGCTGGTGCGTTGTCTTTTTGATGGCAGGGATATGAAAGGAGGGGAAAAGCATTATATGTAATAAGAAAATTCATTTTTTGAATTGTCTTTAATTCTGAGTTCAGAAAAGTGCTTTGAGGACATGATACTATACAGTGCCAAACTCTGTGATTGGGACCTGTGCTAAGAATGGAAAAATTGTTCTACATTGTTTTGTCACATTCTACTGTCATATGCAGTTAAAAGCTCAGTCTTAAAAATTCTCATAACCACTTAGTGAGATTCTCTGCAGATGCTAATTGGTAACTTCCATCAGTAGACCTAATTAATAATGACATGACTGGTTGTATTGCAAATCAGCACATGAAGCCATGCGTAATGCAACAGCAGGGTTAGGTGTTCCCAAGCAATTTCTATGTATTTCTTGATCTTCTTTCAAGACATCTATTCTGCATAGAAATTTATATGCGATATATCTTTGTGATATATGTGTACTGTAGACTTTCAAGCAGATATGTATATGCACAAAGAGATTATTTACAGGGGCGCTTTGATACCTGCTTGAATTTAGATTGTAAATACCTCTGGTTTGCAAATAATCTGTTGCAGATTACAGAATGCACAATACTATAAAGGAAACAGAATGAAGAGTCAGATCTGTTTCCAGAGGTGATAGTTTTCTAAGTCTGTTGTTAAAGACAGTTTTGCTTTGTTTCTTACATTACTTTTCTGTAGTACATATAGCATCTATTCAGTGTGAAGTTAGTTGGTTAGCTTGTTTCTTTACAGAAATGTTAAGAAGTTTCATTAGAATGTATAATAATACATGGTAATTTCTATGATGCCATTCTTCCTCCAAGTACTTTAAAAACATAAACCAACCTAATTATTTATGTTGAGATATACATTGGATAAAGGTCAGTTGCAATCCAGCTGTAAAACTGATTAATAATAACATGATAAAGATAAATGATATAGGTAGGAATTATTTGTAATTGCTGTTTCTTTGAATATATAAATTTGAACTTGGATAAAAAGCTAAATGGATTAAAGGCCATTTGGATAGCTCAGTTCAACTGATTTTAAAGTCTTTTCTGAATGAATGTATGCTTCCTTGAAAGTTTTTATTTAATGAAAAAAGCTTAAAGAAAACCATATCTTATATACCACTTTCTTTGCGTTATCATTTATGCGTATGGCTCTTGATTGCCTACATCATTAAACACTGTTTTTGTATATGTGTTTTAGCTCCATTCCAGCAACCGCCTCCTACAGGAGAAGTTCTCAATTCCTCTGCTATCAGTCTCTCGTGGAATTCCCCTGACTCTCCAAATTCTAACCGCATTATTTACCTGTTGTATAGGGATGAGACTGAAATTTATACAGCTGAAGACTACTACCCTTATAGTAAGTTTTTGTGTGCACATGTATTTTGTTAAATGTATGTATTTTTTTTCTTCTTTCTGCATTGTTATTATCATCCTTTTCAGTTTTGAATACGTTACTGTCTTTAGTTGGTTATTCTTTATTATTTTTCCTTGAAAGAAATGAGCACTGATTTAAAATCAGCAAAGTGAGTCACATAAAACAGATTTTTACTTTTCAAACCAAATGAACAAACTTAAAGAATTCTGTGCAAGAATACACAGGTTCCAAAATCAAGGAGAGACACTGCTAACATCCTGAATAAAGAATTAGAGTGAATGGAAGTGCCCATAAAATGCTTAAACTCTTTTATTTTTCATCCTCCTGGTTTTAAACTGTTAACAGAGTAGGAAAGCTTTTTGTGGTCTAACTTTTAGCACCTTCTGTTGAGCTATCAGTGTAGCTCCTGGTTTGCCTTTTGCAGCACCACTTCTCTCATGTTGAGGCTTGCAAAGGGATCCTCAGAAGGCAATCCTCAAGGATTTGGCACTCTGTTATAACTGGAAAGGCCATTTTGTGCTAGTATTGATTGTCTTATCAAAGCAAAGGAGATGGATTTGGACCCTGTATTTATGTAATACTGCATACAAGTGCTTTTTAAAAGGACAGGCGTGTTTTAATACAGCTAGACTGATTTCCCAGTCTGCAGCTTCTTTGTTGCATTTTCCTTCCATTGGAGCATTAAAATAGTGGCTTTAAAGTTGAGTTTTTCCTCATTATTGATGCTTACTCTATAATGGATGGGTAAAGTAGATTTTTTTTTTTTCAGTAGGACAAATCGTTTGGCTTAAAAAATATTTTCTTCTGTTTGTTTGTTTCATGTTCTGTTTTGTTACAACTGATTACTGTGCGTGGGTTATGCTTGACTTTGGGCACTTCATAGAATAATGCTGTGAAGAAACATGTGAAATGCATGGATATGGTCAAGTGACAGGATAGAAAGAATTATTACAAAAAGTTTGTAGAGCTAATAGGAAATACATCAACTTCTTTAATATCAATAGAGTAAAAATATGAAGTCATTTCAAAAATATATTTTGTTGTCATAAATCTCTGCTCTTGAAACTGAGTACAATGTTGATGATGTTAATTCATAACTGCACATACTTCAGTGAGAGTAAAAACCTCTGAATGTGCTTAGCTGGATAATGAATGAGACAAGCATATTTCTGTGTAACAAAACTTCTGATTTGTTAAAGCAATGATTTGACTTAAACTCATTTATTTATTTATTTTTACATTTTCTGGCGATCCATCTTACTAATGATGTAAAGTCATCTGCTGGTATTTCGGTATCAGAGAATATTTTGTTACTGCCATTGATATTGTTTGGCTTTTTTACTTTCTTTTTTTTCTCAGTGTAGCATTGAATTTATAATGCCTGTGAAATGCACTGGGAGTGCATCTGGACAAACACTGTCTTATAACTTTGCATGGAAAATTAAGAATAATCTTCTAAATTAGCCTGAAGATTGTGTTGACAGTATTGCAGAATAACTAATTAAAACAATGTTTTTCTAACTTCTTTCAGAAACAAGCTTAGGATATACCAATCTGTGTTGTGGATAATGTGAAATTCTTCCTCTAAAATGTGGCTGAAAAGCCAAGTTACTTCTGGTTCTAACTCCAAATCACATTGATCCTAATTACTTACAAATGTTGCTAAATAGATAGCTGGTTGTTTGCCCAAGAAATGTAGAAACTTCAATTTTTTGTTTTTATCCAGTTTTATCTAGTCTGTATTCCTGTTGAAACAAAGTTTCCAGATGGTGATTAGTTGCTGATCAGCACTGAATAATCTGGCCATTTTCAATCCAAAATCTTGCAATGCACACTGACATCACAGTAACCACCACTGCCGCTGATGGGGTCATTTTGGAAACTTGCCTAAAATATCAGAAATTGCCTGATCCCTTCACTGCTGAACTCTAGTGATAAGTTCTGTGCTACTGAAGCACTGTGAACAATTACTGGGCTGATACTGCTGCTACGGTACTATGTTTTGAATAGTTAACAATATAAGTTATTTTCTGATTGTCATGAACTTGTATCCAGGCCTGTCTTGCCAGTGCAGATCTACAGGGAGGTCTTAGAAATAGCTGTGTCTGTTACATTTGCTTTAAAGAAGCTGAAGAGCATTCAGGCTCTAGCATGTAGGCAGTTGCTCACTGTTCACTGTTTATTGAAGCAAAACAATGGATGGTATTAATCACGTGGAAATTCATATCATGCCGTGGCTGGACATAGACCAACATGCATAACTGCTTCTGTGGCTTGCTCAGGAGATATTTGTGGTCATGGCTGCTATGAAGCTTGTCTAGAGTAATGGAGAGTGAGGAAGGTAAATATTCAGACTTCAGATATACCTTTCAAATAATTATTTGCACTTCTGTTTCATTTTTTTATCTAAGATCAAGTGCTTTACAAATGAAACATTAGGCATTATTTTGGAAGTGATGAAGTGAAAGCAGTGAAAGGTGGAAGATTTAGTCTTATGCTATAAAAGAAATCAGAAACCAAGGTTTAAAAATTCACAAAATGTTTTTGTTTTCTGTTTCTATTTCAGCTCTGTTAACATTAGCGCATGCTGATTTATTGATATTTTTAAGAATTCTTCCCAAGCAAACAAATACTAAGATAAATGTATTAATTGTGTTCACAATCAAAGCAGGAACTAGGAGAGATTCTGCAGAAAACATTTCTCTAGTGATGCCTGTGTGCAGTGGAATACTAAAATTAGAAGCTGAGAAGTGACAATGATCATAGTAATCTCAAGCAGAGCATGAAAACATGCAGAAATATCTTACTTCCTGAGCTTGCTGGAGAGGCTTTTAGTATGCAAAGTAAGATTTATTTTTCAATGCACTAGACTGAAAATTTTCTTCTCACCTGTTTGTTTTAGGTATTCATACCTTCATTGATACTGCTTTATCTCCATATACCTTCTATTCCTACTATGTCCAAGCCAGCAATATACATGGTTTTACTAGAAGTGCCTCGGTGACATACAGAACGAAGTCTGGGACACCTACAGGAAGTTTGCATTTAAATCCCGTATTTCCTGTTAGTCACCACTCTGCTTTGCTTTATTGGACAACCCCCTCAAATGACTCTGGGCCCATAGAGAAATACATTTTGACATGTACTGTCTTGGTTGATCTTCAGCCTTGTGGTCAGTATGAAGGGTTAGAAACTTCAGCAATTATTTGGAATCTCATGCCATTTACAAAGTATGTTTTTTCTGTGCAAGCTTGTACTAGTGGAGGTTGCTTAAAGAGCCAGCCAGTGACAGTAATTACTGCACAGGCTCCTCCAGAAGGTCTGCAACCACCGGTGATAGAAAACATCAGCTCTACAGAACTGTCTGTGGAATGGTCAGCACCTGAGAAGCCAAATGGTAGGACATAAATTTATTTTCATAAATCAAACATTTTGCAGAGAAGATCAAGTATGTTTACAGATCTGGTTAGACTATTCTAATCTGTGTGACGTGAACTGAGAATAAGGTAAAGCATCATGTCTGATGCCACTAAATGTATTTTTGGAGTCTGTTCTTATTTTTATTTTTAATTTTGGAGTCCAAAGTTCCAACTTAAATGTGTTGAATTTAGCCCTTATTGGCATCTGCTGCAACAAAAAATCACATTTATAGTTAAACATCTACAGTAAAATTAATTTTTTCCTAATTTGCCAGATTGCTGGGTTCAGACAGATGTGACAAGATTGCCATATAAAGCAAAAATAAGCAAGCAATAGTTATGAAAAAGAAAATCTAAGGATTAACTGAGAAGTCTGCTTTAAAACCATCCGTCATGTGTAGTAACTAATTCTATTACCATTGTAACTTTGTTAGGGATTAGGCCATTGCCAAGAATTGCTGATCTAACTTGCCTAATAATGTTTTAGGCTTTTGAATCTGAGAACACAGATGTTGTAGGATACTTTGTGATGCCTCAGATTTTACTAGTAAACACTTTATCTTTCAGTATTTGTGCAATTGAGCTTTGTGAACTTTTACAGGCACAGATATAAGTGCTAGAACAAACCTTTTTGTATCTTCACAAAATGAATGTATTTCTCTATTCACAAAATGAGCTGTATGGGGAACTTTTCAAATATCTTACTTGCCAGATATTACCAGGTTAGACAGTGAGAATCCCTGAACAAGAATGTTTCTAATTATTTAGAGAGACTATTCTTACTATACAGGTCTTGAAAATTGCTGTGAATACTTGCATCTTGACATAAATCATGAAAGATATATGCTTTTCCTTCACAGCCTTTATCTGTGTGCAATGGCCTGCAAAGGAATTTTAAGCAATCCTTTTACATTTCTTTTGACTTTGGGTTAGATCTGTGGGACTTTGCAAAAGACAAGGGTGAAGGCTTTTTTTCTCCTAAGAGATCTTGTTACATAAAAAGAATAATAAATATAAATTTTTTTCTTAATTCAGGTGTTTATTATCAAATTAGCTTAATGCAAGAAATGCAGAAGTGAGTGTTTGGCTGATAAATCACGGAGATTTATGTATGTGATTTATTCTGTAGCACATTTTATGCTATAAGTTTTATGATATTAACTCTTTAATTGTTAGGTCTTTAAATGTACCAGTGTTATTATTTTAGTAGCTATCCAGAAACAGATTAAATGCAATTTTTTTGGTGTTACTTTATTCATAAACAGGAGGGTTGACATCAATTGATAGTGAAAGGACAAGGGGGAATGGTTTTAAACTGAGACAGGGGAGGTTTGTGTTGGATATTAGAAGGAAGTTTTTCACACAGAGAGTCACTCTGGGGCAGCCCGGTCTGGTGGTTGATGACCCTGCCCCTGTGGCAGGAGGGTTGAAAACTGGATGATCTTTAGGGTTCTTTTCAACCCAGGCCATTCTGTGACTCTTTGATGACTTTTTTTCTTTCTTTTTCATCCCTAGGAATAATTATAAGATATGAACTTTATATGAGAAAAAAATTAAAACCATTTGATGATGAACCTCCTCCTGAAATTCGTGTTTTCCAAAGCAGTGGATGGCTCAGCCCTCAACCAGTTTTGGAGTCTGCTAATGAAAATGCCCTAGCTCCACCACAGACCAGTACCATAGTTTCTGACCTTGAGCCATTCACAGAGTATGAATTTTATGTGTTAGCAGTAAACATGGCAGGTAGTGTATCTTCAGATTGGATATCAGGACGAACAGCAGAAGCTGGTAAGTATTGGTTTAAGTTTGTTCATTAAAATTTAAAGGAAAAAAATTTATCTGTGAAGTCTGGTGGTTTTTTTTTTCACCAGGATCTGTTCAGGAGTGATTAAAATAGAGAAAACTTTTTAAACTAGTTAAAAGAAAAGTCAATTACCTCATAACCCAGCATGCTTAGCAAAAAAAAAAAAACAACCAAACCAACATTTTTTTCTTCAAAATAAAATCATATTCTTAAAAATGTCACTTGGAAATTTTAAGACTATAAGATGCAAAATCAACCAAGCAGAGTTTGAGTTCTTTGCTTGTTTCCCAGTTTTTTTTTGTATGACCATAAGAGGACAAAGACATCTGTGACAGAACGAATCTGTTTCTAATGTATTAATAGTTGGTATGAATCAGGAATGTGTTCCAGGAACGATCTTCAACTTAGTTTTCCTGAAAGGAGGATTTGATAATTTAGAAAACAGGTGTTTTTCTTTGGTTTTTTTTTTTGTTGTTTTTTTTTTTGTTGTTGTTGTTTTGTAAGAAACTTAAAGCCTTTTTCAGGAGTATAATACTTGAAGCTTTTCATAAGCCTGTATGGAGCCCAATTATTGTAATATGAACCATTTATTTTTGAGCAATGTTGAGCATTGTTTTACAGCAACTCTAATCATAAACCCTTTTATCAAATTTTCAAAACGGTTTGCCATTTGAATTAGTATTCTGGAATAACAGCTACTTATTTCAGCTTTTAGATCTGAAATCTAACTATTTGGCCTCTGTTTTGCAATTAAATATCTCCATTACACGATTGTTGCTTTTGTTTGCCAAAAGCGTGAAAATCATGTCCTCAGTCATTTGCTCCTGGAGAAGAGTTCGCTAAACTAATTCCCCTTTAGGAGTGAATCTTTGTGCTTATCTGTTCTTAAATACTATATGTTATAAAAGTGTTAAATTGTGTTTGGGAAGAGGTCCATTAGAGTGGTTGTTTGTACGTAACAGAAGTGCTGTGAGTTGGTATCCTATTATTACAAAGTAATCAGGTGGGGATTTAACTGCAGTGCAAACAATCCTTTTACAGATTCAGCTATGGAAGACAAGGGAACTGTTTTGTAGGAAGTGAGAGACACGTTAATTTCAAACTGGCCTAGCAAACAGAATAGCTTTTAAGATGCTGAAGTATTGAACACTTTTTGCTTTTATCAGTTTTTTCCCAGGTTGCATGAAGTTTTTTGTTCAAGACTTTTTCTGTGTACTTTCTTTCCTGCTGAAGGGTTAAGGACTTGAGTGTCTATTAGTGTTTCTTTGAAAATGTAGGCAAAGTTTTCTTCTGCATTTGTGGCCAGAGTGGAAAAGTGGAGAATGATGTACTTTTAATGTCTATTAAAATAATAGGAAAATTTCAGTTAGACATGAAGATATGGTTAAAAAGGGATTTGATTGGAAAAGACTGCCTGAAATGATGTTTTACAAGTACTATGTGAAATGTTGCATTACAATTTGCGTTATTTTATAGGTGTTATTGCATTAATTTGATTTCAGCCCCAGTGTTCATGCCATCTCCATCAGTATTCCCTCTTTCCCCATATTCCCTTAATGTATCATGGGAAAAACCTGAAGATAATTTATCAAGAGGAGAAGTGATGGGATACAGTATTAGTTTGATGACTGAACAAAAGTTCTTGCCAGCATTTTCCCAGGTATGATTTTACAGTAAGTTTTTAGTATATGCTAACAAGAGAAATTATAATGTTTGGTGTCCTCCCTGGTATTTTCCTGACTTATTTTCCTGCTTCTTAGATATTTACACTGATGTAAGTATTTCACTTCTCAATTTATCTTGACTGTTTTGTAATGTTATGCATTTCTGGGTTTAAAGTTATATTCCTGAGATGATTTCTTCTCACTGGTGGTGATGATTCAAAATTAGGAGGGATCAGTCTGAGCAACACTTACCTTGATCTTTGCAAGGTCTTTCTTCGTTATATGGCTACGTTTGCTAAAATGCTTAAAGACATGTTGTTTAGAAGAGTCTGTTCTTACATTAAAAAGATAACTGTCTGGGCCTCTGCATAAAAAAGGGGACAAGTCTTTGGGGAAATCTAACAGAGCAGAAAAATAACTTTATAACAGATAAACAAATGGTTTTTAAATAATCTTGTTATTTTTGAGTGACTGGATTTGGAAAACAAACACCACAGCAGTAATAGTAAGCGAAAAGCTGAGGATTGAGCAAAGAAATGTCTTATATGATGAGAGTGTAGCAGTAGAACTGATGCTCTGAAATTACACTCCTAAGCTCAGAACTGAATTTTAGCCACAGAATGGCCTTAGGTTGTTTGTCTATAAAATGGGGGTTACATTAATTTACCTTGCTTTTACAGCTGTTGACACAGTAGTTAATTGTGAATTGCTTTTAATCTAGCAAGATCTAGCAAGATTTTTCGTGTAAATAATCAGTCAATAAAGAAGTTATCCAACATGTAACACCTTACATACTTTCCCTATAACTAATAACTTGAAATAATTCAAATGAAGCAGATTCAAAGGTTTGTAGGCATTAGTTGTTCCCATTAATCTTAGCGCCTCTTAACTACAACATTCGGTACTTGGTCAGATTTCACCACTTCAGAGTGTCATCCTCATCACTGGGGTTGTAGCTGTACACCACACAGTTTTATGAGGCAGTAACTTTGTTTCCTCATTTATCCACTCAGGACCTGTCTTATCACCTCATAAAAGAGTGTGATAAGAAGTATTATTGTTTAAATCCTAGCTTGTTAAGATTTTCTGAAATAATTCTTTCCCTCAATTGGTCTTTGCAAGCTTTTCCATGTACAAATGAAGGAATCTGTAAATTCAGAGACAAATATCTTATTAATGAAAGGTAGGAAAATATTATTAACCAGTTGTTACAGTCATTTCTTTTCTTGACAGGTTTTACACATAGCTGAGGCTCATGAACTTTCCTATGTAGCAACAGGATTAAAACCTTACAGGAAATACAACTTCACTATTACTCTCTGCAATCAAATTGGTTGTGTTACCAGTGAGCCAGGAATGGGGCAAACTTTGGCAGCTGGTAAGGAAACTATCTCTATCTAAGTGCAAATCTGACATGCAGTTTCTTAATAACATTTAAATGATCATAGTCTGATGCAGAGTGACAAGAATAGATGTTGCAATAATAAATAGTGACTTCCTTAATTATTATTTGTTTATCATGACAGATTAAAAACAGTGTTTTCAACAAACATTTGAGGTACATTATAATATTATGGCAACAGGATATATGTACTACTCTCTCAACTGCAAGTTATATGTACATATGGATATATATGTTAACCTGTTTAATTAAGCTGTAACTGTACATCGGTGTTGCTGAGCTCGTTCATTCATTTCTGATGCTGTATTTTTAATCTGTCTCATTTGTATAACAAGGCATGCAAAATATATGTACTATATGATGCCTTGCTTAACCCACAAAGAATGAGTTGCACAATTTTTGTGCATGACTAACAAAGCTACATAGCATATTTATGTGTCAAAATTGGAGGCCTGCTCTTTTCAAAATGCTTATTTAACCCCTGAAATTTAAGATATCTTGCAGATATGTATGTATATTCTTCCCTAAGGAAATGATACTTAATAAGCTGCATACCAGTGGCTTTGCAACCTAAAAAAAAATTCAGTCTCTGAGCTAATTTCAGCCACATAAGGGAATTTCTAGTGTACTAACTTCCTACAAATTCAGAATAAAATAAGCAGTCATACAGAACAGAGAGGAAGGATCTTTTTGTGTCTAAGAGCTAAGATAGCTTTGTCAGTCTTCTCTCTTCCTGAAATGTTAGTATGAAGATGTTTCCTCATATGGTATCTCAAGAAGGTTTCAAGCTGGCCAGCTACAGAGTCTTGTATGACTTTATCGTAGAGCACATAGCCGTGCAAAGAACAGAGGTCCAGTCTAAGTTGATAACCATGGAAACAAAGGTGTGACCTAAATGACACACTTTATTACTACACATGATCCAACTTTGCATTTATACATTTATTAAAAGAATCAGAAACAATAGCTTAGTTATACTTGACAGCTTGTCACCGCCTCCTCCATGGTTGTGTTAATTCTTAGAGACATTTCACATTAAATAAGACAGAAGAATACAGAACAGAATAACAAACACATCCAGATCTGTTAGCTGTTTTGCCACATAGCATTTGTTTTTGAAGCATATTAGTGCAGTGTCTTAAATTCTGACGAATTAAGGAGTAAAAATTTTAAATTTTACATGCCATTTTACCTTTTGTTCACATTTTTTTTATTTCTGGAGAAACTTGTTTAATGACCTCCAGTTTTTGTGTGCAAGTTCAATTTTGGAAAGTATTGGAAATCTGTATTTTCACAGAAAATTAAAAATACTTTTGTGATGACATTTGATCAAAGGATGTTTGAACTTGGAAGATGGTTAAGAAAAACCAGTCCCAGTATTTGTAAAAACAGACGATCAAATCTTAGTCCATTAATAGCATTTTAAGTCTCTGAACAGTGCAAAATGAAATTAAAATGGCCTTTCTAAGGCTGTTGAGGAGCTCTTTATGAAGGAATGTCTCCCTGGCACAGCAACCATCTCCCTGGCTGTGTGCCACTCACCCTCCATGCCCTGGCACAGGGAGATTTTGGAGGAAGTCTCAACTGAAAAGTTCTCTGGCATAATGGTTTCCTCACACCATAATAATCCAGGAGCTTGGAATTGTGCTCCAAGTTAGGCTAGAAATTACATTAAGTTAAATTAGTTCGTCACCTTTGATCTTGTGGAGGAGAATGGAAAATAATCTCTGACCCTTCATTTATGGAATTTGTCACATGAAGTGTGTATATCAATGGGTGCTTCGCTGGCTATAAATTTGGCACGTCCACGTGAGGTAAACCAGTAAGGGATTTGCTTTCAGAATTGCCAGTGTCTAGAAATATCAAGTTAATTTAAATGTTTGTTCACATTCATTAAGATAATTTCTCTGGCAACATGCTTTTTATATGGTGCAACACAGAAAATATATGGACAGAAACAATGCCATTAAATCACTGGAAACAAAAAGGCTGAGGAAGTATAGTAAGAGTATAAAATGCAAAAGCTAAAGAAAGGGACTTCTGTAGATTGCAGCAGCAGCAGTGACAGTACGCTGATCTTTTAGTGAGAAGTCTTTTGGAGTAAAGATTAAATTGATTGAATGCTTCTAAATTATTTTAAAAAGCAGATCCCTTCTAACATGGTTCAGTAGAGGTGTCTGTACCAGGGATATCTCCTGAGTAGCTTAGCTGGAGGAGAGTGAAAATGAAAGTTAAAATCCATGGAAAAAAAAAGGTCATACGTGCTTGTGTCTCAGACTGACAAAAAATCTCCCTTTTTTCCAGTATGCACAGTCATGATATTTGTAAATGGTTGTAAAAGATGACATTTGAGACAGAAGAATGTGAGGAGAGGGAGAGAGTTAAGTAAACAAAATAGAATTTGTACTAATTAAGTTATTTTATCATAAAGCTGAATGGAAGCTTTCACAAATGAAGGTGACAGAACAGTAACAGAACCTCTTTTTGCTTATGCTTAGTCATGAGTATGTGTGTAGTCTCACATACTTACACTTTCTTGATCAGCCTTAATATTAAACTAAGATGCATATTCCATAGTTTTGAAGATTCTGAGCTGGTACCTTGAAATGAATAAAATTACATCTACTAGTACCAGTGAAGGACATGTTCCCTTAGAATTTATTTTTTTGATTATGTGTTTGCATTAAGTTATTATTTGCATTACAAAAGATTATTATTGCATGACAAAAGATGCACCAAATTTTCCAATTTTTTTCCAAGATTTTTAGCTAGGTGGATAAACACTTTTAAAATTCCTGTTAATTTAAACATTTCAGCAGGATGGTACTAGCCATACAAGTACTTGGACCAGTACTACTGCTTATCTTACCCTTTACTATATCTGTCAAAGTGTGCCTTAAACAATCTATACAACCATTTTTCATTAACTACTGTGTCTGAACTTATTTCTTGTAATTAAGTTCGTCTTTCCTTTGCCCTTCTTCATTTTTTTCCCCCAACTTCATTTATTTTTTAATTTTTTTAAGAGACACCAAAGTATGGCTTTGTGATTTCTGCCATTTACCCCACCACATTGTATTATTCATCTTTTGCTTTTGATGGCAATTATAGGGTTCAGAAGCTAATTTGTCGAAGATGTTTTTCCAGCACCAGCTGCATCTGGCTTCTTAGCAGACTTCTCAAGTAGTTGTATTGGTGGCTTTGGAGTTGCCTCTGGGTTTACTGGGGTAATGATGCTGATGGGCTTTCTGGGCTGTCTTGCACTCCTTGTTGTCATTTTCTTTTTGATTACCCTTTTAATCTGAGTTTTTTTTTTTTTTTTTTTTTTTTTTCCCCCATTCATGGATAAGGTATAGAGCAAGCCCTTTTCAAAAACCTTAACCTGTTTGTCATGGCAATATAGCATTTGCTTATGCCTGTTATAGACTACTTGTCTATGAAATGCTATGCCTCAGTTTTAAATTCACAAATGCCCATTAGACAAGTAATTAGTAATGTATATTTTCTTTTGTTGCAGAAGAGAAATGTGAGGGCCATTTGCTGCTGGCCTGAAAACACAGATTGTTTTGCATGCATGTACATAAGTCTCTTTATTGTGAATAGGACCCAAAGTGATTAAACAAGCACTCTTAATATGTTAATTTATAATTTTAATTACAACAATCTTGTATATATAGTCATTAGCGAATACTAATATAAATATTTTTCTACCTTTTTATTCATAATGCATAAACCAATCATCCAGTTACTTCTCGGCAGTTGCCTGTTTCCGTTTCATAATACAATCTTTGTTCTTAGTTATGAATGCATTTTGTTCATTCCTGTCTTGAATAATCCCTCATTAAGCTAGTCACTTTCTGCTCCATGCTAAAAAGGAAAAATTATCATGCAAATGTGGCATGCCATATTAAAAAGCACATTACCAAACACTTTTGTTGCTGTCCTTCAATTAGTTTCCCTTCTTTGAATTTAATTTCATTTGTTGTTAAACTACTGACTTGATGTATGGACTCATGAATTTGAGGCTGCTGCCAAGAATGTAACGGGGAAAAATATCAAAGCCTCTTCAGAAGGCTGCAGAGGCAAAGCTGGAATGAATTTGCTTCACCTTTGACAAGTACACTTGAACAGCATTGGAATCCTCTGATGATTCAGCCTGGCTAATTATCCAATTATTTATTTCAAGAATAAAGACGCTGTTTTACAATTAGGAAAGTGTAAAGTAATCTGAGAAATTTGGTAATGACAGATGACTTAGGTAACTTCTGAGATAAACAGTGTCTGCTCATAGTTGTCTTGCCAAGTGTGCAAGCTGTAGTTAAAATACTCTTTGAGTTTCAGCGAAATAACTGGGACTGAAAAGTTATTTGTTTCTCCTCCCCTCCTGACACACTGTACTGCAGAAAATAGCTCAGATTGTTCTTTTTCCTCTATATCAAATTTGTAAGGTTTTAAGCTATGTTTAAGTTGTACTTCTCTTGATTAAAAGCTTTTGGTTCAAAGCAATACTTTTTAATTGCCTAATGATATAAGTCAGTTCTTAGGAAAGAACCGTGCATTTAGGAGTTCATTTGCAATATAACTGAAAAATTCATTGCATGGCAGTAAAACAATTTACTGTTAATTACAAGGAGAAGAATTTGCTGTACCATGCTCACAGATTGCCATGAATCATGCAGCACTCCTAGAGATTTATAACAGATGTGTAAGTGGGATGAATTAGCAGGGTTTAATAACAGAGACACAAATCATGCAGACTTCAAGGAGCTTTAATTGATATACTAGAATGTGACGGGCATGAATCACTCAGCCATTCAACAGCACTGTAACATATGGTCAGCTCAATATGCTGCATCTTAAATCGGTTGGTGAGTCGTTGGTTGTCCCATATGGTGGAAGCAATATATTTTTCACCATTTTTAAAAAATACTGTGTAGTACATCTATTTTTAAAGAAATATGACTGTAGCATAGCCATGTTATTAAACTTTCTTTTGATGTTGTTAGGGGTGTGAGGGTTTTTGTTTGTTTGTTTTGGGGAGAATTCCAGAACGGACTCTAAAGTATTTTCTAAAAAAAAATTAAAATATCCATTGGCATAAGTATTATTTTTTTACTATTACTATTTAAATTGTTGATGCTGTTACAAAGAGAAAGGAAATAATAGATTACGTCAGAAATGTTATGACTGTCTCAGGGTCTTCTGAACTGTAGCAAAAATGAAATGGATGACCACGAGCTAGGCTAGGTAATTTCACCTGCAAGCAAACCTCCAAAATGATAAAGTGCAGTCTTGATGTTTTTGTTCTCGAGTTTCTGTTTTAATTTGTACATGTGTATTTCGAGTGCAAATGAACGATTATTGAAAATCGTATTTTTTGGTATTGTTACCATTCTGAGTGATTCAGAATGGCTAATTGAAGTGTTCTGTGGAAAGGTCCTCAAATATCTACCTACAATATGCTGAGTAGTAGTTATTCAAACACACTTAAACCTGTTAAATTTAGTCATGCCATAAATATGTTATTTCTGGGACAAGAATCTGGCAGAGTATGGAAAAGCTTTAGCAGTTGTATTAGTAAACCTGACAGACTTGAGAAAAGAGTATTGTATCCTTAGAACCGCGGCTGCCAGAATTTAATGTCAACAATTAAAATTTATTTTGATCCTTACCTAGTGTTTATTACTGTTTGTATACACAACAGACCTTACTAATACAGAGATGCACTATTAGATGGAATTACCATCTGTTCAGAGTGAAATGCTGGCATCTGTCTTGGAGTCTAAAACTAAAATGATATTATTTCAAACAAAACAAAATTAACTGCTCTTTACTTACCAACTTCATTTTTGTGTACATGCGTGTGCATGCACACATGGGAAAGGCTTATTTATAATGACCTGTGTAGCAACATCTATATTTAGATATATGACTTCAACGTAAGCTGTATGGACCATCTGTCTTTATTGGTCTTTTTTGTGCCCTGTGCTACACAATGGCATGCAGCAATCATAGACTTTTAAATACTGTTCTAGCTTTATAATATATTAAATATGTATTATATAGCAAGACATTAAAACTACATAATTAAAATACACAAAATGTGACTTTGAATCTACTAAAATGTAGTGCACTCATTATTTTGACAGATGTGTCTTAACAGAACGTGACTAAAAAAAAATTAAGTAGGTAAAACTGTAGTCGATTCATCTTTCAGAAAGTAGCTACAGGTACCACAGTGACACCTTTAGGAAAATATATAGTGTATCTTTTAGTCTTGAAAATTTTTAATTTGATTTTTTAGTACTACGCTGCTCTAGTGCTGTGGATTTATTCTCTGTGCTGTCTGTGCATGTGAAGAGGTTTGTTTTTTTTCCCCAGGTTTTCCTTTTTTGACTGATGTAACGTTGTGTATAGTCTTCCATTGTCTTGATGCACAAGAATCCTCAAGCATTAATGAGGCTCTAGTTTAAATACTAATGTTACAGCGTAAATGTTACTTTCTAAAAGGGTAGTCTTCTATTCCATATATCACAAAATAATAAATTGTGTCATGCCAGTGTTTAATGCGTGTACACAGTGCATTAACTGTAACTGTAGTACATTTATTTGTGCTGGAGGAGACTTGAAAATGATTAAAAAATCAATACTTCCCTGTCAGAGAAGCGAGTGTTACGATGCATTTAAGTAGTTAATTGCATAAGCCCCATAAAAGCTTCAGGTTTGGGTACCAGAGATGCCATAATTATGGTCCAACTATCTGCCGTTTATTAATACTAGACTTTAAAGGAAGATATGTAAGGTACAGTTATTGTCATGAGTGTTAGCTGTATGTGTTTTAGAAATAATGAATTTTATTATTTTCGTTTTACCATCACAAAGCCAAACTGAAGGGCTCAACCTCTTATGTTCACATTTAAAATGCTGATGTACACCAGATCCTTCCAAAGGTGAAGTTTTGATTGTGAAGACATGTTTTCTATTTAAACTTGTGCATTAATACCACAATTCATTAGCGCTGTGCCCTACTTATGCTGGAAAGCTTATGACCTCACGCTGCATTACTTCAATTTTGACATTGTAAATTTCTAACATAGCGTGAGATACTAATTAGATTGTGAAGTCATAAATGATGCCTAAGCAGGAATTTACAGCATATAGTGTCACTGGCAGCTTCCCAGTTCCCCCACTCACTGCTTTCTCCAAGAAGAATATTTATCAAGTCGGGGGAAGGGAGGGGAAAGAAAGAAAAAGGTAGTAACATGCTACAGGCAAATAGGAAAAATGAAAAATATGTAAATTATTGTGGAAATGCACTAATGTTTAAAAGGATGTTATTAATTCCTTGTAAATGAAGCAATTTCTTTTCCTCTAAAGATCTCCCTGTATACATTGCTACGCTGTGAAGTAATGTCAGATTTTGAAGACCCATATTTTAATTCAGATTTTATTGTTCGTGAGAGGCGTTTATTGGTCGTTACTATGTCATTATGGGAACAAATAATTTTTACAGGTTGTCATTGTATTTCACTTCTTGGTTACAAATGAAGTTTTCTGTTTCTAAACCCTTTTCTTTATTATGGAAAGAAGAGGAAGAAAAAAAGGAAAGGTAAGATAGATAGAGATTAAATAGATAGTAAAGTGTTCTTGTACTCCTTCTCCAGATGACATCGTTTACTGTTTCAGTGCTGGACCATTCCTTTCCACTTGTATGGCCATTATGCCATTAACCAAATAGATCTTGCTGCCCTCCAGTGGCTTACTGTACAGTACTTAAAAGGAATAAAAAGAGGTATTCTGTTCAGAATTCAGCTACAGAGTGAAAAAATCTATCAAGTCTTGTAATAGAATCAACATATTGGTTTTGTTGGTAGGAGGACTATTGTAATACCATAAAGCTAGATATATTCATAGCCTCACACATGATCTTGCATGGAGTCTTACTGCACACCAGCAATGGTGGAAAGAAGTTTAGAAGCAAGCATTTCTTGAACTAAATAATTTTCTGAACATATGTTAATTTCTTATTGGGTTGTGCATATGCCATAAAGAGAAAATGATCTTGTAGGCCTTTGTTATTCAGCTTAATAGCTGTTCTGCTCCTGTTGAGTAGGATAAGTTCATCTAGCGATAAAGGACTTGTATTGTTATACACCATGCTGCTGAGATGTAGCAAGACTTAATTAATCAGTCAGATTTTCCTTCGGTCTCTCATTGAATTCCAACACTGAAAGTCATACAGATAGGTGCTTTCCTTTGAGTACAGCTTGAGAGACTCATTGGGGGAAATACAGAAATTGTACAAAGCCTAAAGCACAGGATGCTTCTTGTGAAGCTGAAAGCTTAAGTTCCTTTAAAAATTAAGAATTCTTTTTTCCAATGAAGCTTCTTTGGAAATTTGTTCTTAAGGGGACTAGAAGCTGAAGCTGGATGTTTTTGGAAAACTGTTAAGTATAAGAAACAGCTTTTTCCTATAATTCCTAAATGCATATATCTATATGTTTTAATGCACAGCTCCAAGAAAATTTGGTGCCCCTCGTGTTGAAGGAATAAACAGTACAATGGTAAAGATTAGCTGGAAGGAACCTGAAGAACTTAATGGACCTTCTCCCGCCTACCAGGTGGAAAGGATGGATTCGTCTTTAGCTACATGGAATACAGAAGTAGCAAAAGGAGTCCGTTTCCCAGGAAATGGTTATTACAGATTTGCCAGTTCAACTCTTCCTGCCAATGCTTTCTTTACAGGTAAATTAGTTTAAATGTCTTTAAAAAATTATATCAGTTATACTCTGCATTTGTTTAACAATTTATTGTCATTATTTTTAACATTTCCATGGTTAAATATGTGAGTTTTAATTTACAACATAATGCGATTGTTAGTGATGTGTGGTCTGTTTTGATTGTCACATAAAAAGCCTGTAGAAAACTTTATTGGACTTGTGGGATTTGTTCCCTTGTCTTTGGGCTTAGAGATGTACATGATAGTGAATGCTGCTGCATATTTGACTCATTTCCTTGTAGTAAATGTAAGATGGATTTGACTTATTCATCTGGGATCAAAACTTCTCAATGAATTTGCTGTGACTACTCACGCCTGTTTTATTTCATATCTTTTTGACAATTTCTGAGGTTGTGCAAGTACTCATGAGCACTTTTCTGTGCTCAGATCATTTGTGGTGTTTTGATACTTTAGTCAAGGGAAGAAAAAGTACTGCCAAAGTGACAGAAGTGTGCTCTTTTTGGACTGCTCTATTTTTGTTTAGATATATGTTTTGGAACTGTGAGTCTTTCAGATCTTTACAGACCAGCTTTCCCATGGCCTGTGATTCCCAGATTTTGCTGATGTCTTCACTTCATGGTTAAACCAAAGATATAAACAATGCAGTTCTGGGAAAAATATCTAGATAAATCCAATTCTGTGTTTGAGTTGCTGTTGTGGTCTGTCACTGAAATACTACAATGTGTACATGGAACATGGCTTTTTAATAGCATAAGAAAAAATGGCAAAGCTGAAGATTTATTTCTTTGATTTTAATAAGGTATGCAAAAGGTGTGTGTGTGTGTGTATACACATTAGCTTACAGCAGCAAAGGAAAACCCTTAACGAATCTGGATATCAGTCACAGCACATGTTCCGTTGCATGTTGATGATATTGAAACCCTACTGCTCAGTGATACAGCTTAGCCTGGTACTGAGTCTTGATTGCTATGAGTTAAGGCTGCAAAAAGCATGCAGTAGTGTTGACACCTGAAAGAACCCCAAAGATTTGAAGCAAACTCAGTAACTGATACCTTGGCAGTTTTGTTGGATCACATGAATCTTCCTACTTGCTAGTATGTGTGTGAATCCGTTTTTGTTTAAAACAAAAACAACAACCTTTGTCTATAAAACAAAAGCAACCTTCTCTATGATCACACAGTGAATCTGATGTTTAAAAAAATAAAAAGTTGATGAGCATTTCCATTTTATTTTCTTGCTAGGTGCTTACTCAATTGGTAGTGGAGTAATAATAAATGATAATGTGTTAGTTAAATATTGACACCATGTTGACTTGCAAAACCTGTCTCTGTGCAGGAGCCTATGAGAGCAGCTGTTGGGCTCTTTTCCACAGCCAAATGGCTACATAGCTTTCCTGACATCAGAGTTTGCACCTTTTACCATATATTTAGTTTAAAAATAATAATATTAGCCATCTCTTATCTTTTTCTCTTTTTTTTTTTTTATCAATATCTAAATACTGAGCTACAATTTTTCTCAGTAGAGCTCTAGTCAATCCCAACACTGCAATATAGTTAAGTAGTTTAGCCAGCCAAGTAATTACAGGAATCACAGGTATCCTCCCTCCATATATCTCTGAGAGTGCTGGAGAAAGGGGAGATGCTCTACTTGGATTGTTAACATGCCTATCTATGACTAATAAAGCCCAGAGCTTGTCTATCCAACCACCGATTCAGGATGTTGTTCTGTTATGTTGTACAGAGTGATACTATGAGCAAGGCTTCTTGAGGTGGTAGTTTGTGAGAGTTTGAAGAGGTGGATTCAAAGATGATGTTAAAACTCCCTTGAAATTGGAACCTGTTGGCTGAATAAACACAATTTATTATTTGTTTAGATTGTGGTCTCTCTAATAGATGATTTATTGATCTGAGTACCTGAAGATGAGCGAGAACCAGAACAAACTAGGATATTTGTCCAGATAAGTCATTGTTAAGTCATCCTGTTTGGTACCTAGAGAAAGTACTATTGTTCTGATCTTATAGACAAGGATCTGAAGTATGCAGAGTGAGGCCCAGATCTCATTGTACAGCTGGGAACTCCAATCCATTGATTTTAAGTTTGGTGCTTAATTACCTTTCTGAATATGGGCCTAACTGGACTACCCAGTCCATAGTGGGGAAGGTTTAAATCAAGGTTTCCAAAAGCTTTAATTTGTTCCCTAAAAGTGGGATCTGTTTTCTGCCACAGTTCTTGGAATCTGAAGAACTGTAGATTGTCTAAAAATATTCAAATTCATATAGTACTTGTATTGTTCCTCTAGTGATGGGGTCTATTGGCAAAATCAAAAAAAAAAAAAAGGTCAAAACACATTAGTGTTAAGGTAATGAGCATGATGCCATGTTAACCTGGCTTTCATTTCTCATGAGTTGATGAGCTGTAGAATAGTTTTCCATGCAGGAAAGCTAGGGCCTTTGTCTGCTTTCTAGCAAGGATATACAGTAAGTTTTATGAGACTGTTGGATTCAGCATGCTGAACTGTGTTTATGTGTCTGTGAATTTCAGCAACTAGCCAAAAAATATATTTATTTTTATTCCATAATTCCTTTTTGCTCTTTGGTTGAAGGTCAGGACTTGAGGTTTGTGAAGAGATGAAATAAAAACAGGTATATGAATGATGACCTGTGCCAATGAGTCCTGCTTTGAATCATGTTTAGTTCTAATTTGAGGCACTACCTTCTCTTCAGGATTCATAACATGTAAATATCTCCAGTAGATAGGCAACTTCATCTTTTTGTTTTATGTGGAGTAGGGGATCGCATCATGTTTTCTTTGGAAACAAGACTCTCTGAGAAAGCAGGTGTGCACGCTCTTGAATATATTGGTGGATACTCTGTGTTACAGAAACAGGGTTGCTGTTTTTTAAACTTCATAGAAAATCTTATCAAAAGCTGCAGTACTCTTTTCTGTAGTGGGTATACTGGATTAAGTCTGTAAGGACTGGTGAAAAGTTAATATTAGTGCAAAAATTCCGTGCATACATCATATATTGCTCAAAATGTTGTGGGCTTGATTTCAGGAATTAAACTTATAGATCTATGCAGAAAGGAAGTCTTTATTTAGTGATAAAATATGTTTTTGTTTTTGTCTTTGTTTTGTTTTTTTGTGGTTTATTTTTTGTTTATTTTTTGTTTGTTTTTGTGTTTTTTGTTGTTTTTGTTGTTGTTGTTTTTTTTTTTGATGGGTGAAGGATTCATTGTGCTTTTTCAAAACTGTTGAATTAACTAGTATTATTTTACTGTGGTTCCTCTTGGATGCCGCTGCTGTGAAAAGGAAGCTATCCACATATTAAAAAGTTCAGTCTTCTCTAAAGAAACCTTAGTGTTGGGCCTTGCTTTAAATCAAAATTGTCTGAAGTAAGTTTCTTCTGTAGGATGCTTAAAAATAAATGTCTTGCCTGCAGTGCAAACTCTTTGCCAATCTCTATATGATACAAACTCAGCTCTGCAATGATTAGAAAATAACTATGAGGTAAGATGTTCAGCCTTACATGTTGAGCTCTTTACAATGGTATTCTTAATGTCAGAAAATAGTCTTAATAATGACTATTCCAGCAAAAAATGCACCTGTGCTAGTGTTTTTATGTCCAAATTCTGAATCAGGTACTCACATATTTCTCAGAGGTGAAAATCTTGACAGAAATGGTGTTTCTTAATGAGTTTGCACAAGCATTGTTTACCTTTGAACTGAGAAGAAGAATTGAAAATGGCTGTGGTCATTCAGAGAACTCTCGTTGTAGTTTCATTCCAAATAGTATTGTGGAAGCGTTTCATAGTAGAAGTCACAAGTATTTTCAATAGCATATGGAGCCAAATAAACAGTCCTTTTCCAGCATCCCAGAGGTGTGGAATGTTATTAGCTGAAAATTAAGCAAAAAGAGAGGATTGAAGCTCTAAAAGAAATGTTAAGAGGAAAATCTAAATGTATTTATGAAATGAAGACTAGAAGGAGACGTGATAATGGTTTTTATGTAAAACTGTGTGCTTTAAATGAGCAGAATGAAATTGTCTTCTGTGAGTACAGAGGCAATAGATTCATAAACTTAAAATGTGGAAAGGGAGATGTTCTTGTCAGAAGTAAATTCTTCTGAAGTACTAGTTTAGAAAAGGAATGGATGGTTGTGGGAGATAAAGCTTTGGCATGGGAGATTTTTGAGAGTAGCTGGATGAACATCTCTCAGGAATAACCTAGGTAAAACTGATTATGCTTTGGAGTAAGTGGATTGATTCTTTGACCTTTAAGAATGTTTTCCAAACCTATATCCTATTATAAACTCAGATTAAGCCAATGAATCTGGGAATTATGTTGAATTTCACAAGGTTCCTACCCGCCCGTTTCTTCAGCCTGTCATGATTCTTCTGAATTGCAGTGCATCAACTGCAGCCCTCAATTCTTTGTCATGTGCAAGCTTTCTGAAAGTACATTTATTCCCTTCAGCAGGGATTCATTCTAATGTATTCTGTTAAAAAGAATTAGTCCTAGTAATTCTCCCTGGGAAATACTGCCCATTGGACTTTGTGCCACTTGTCACAGGCCTTGAGCCAACTTCAACCATTTCTTTTTTTAACCTACTTCTATAGTCTGCCTATATTCTCAGTCTCTTTACTGCATGGTGTCCTTGGTGACCAAGGTTAGGCTGACTAACTTCTGGTTTCCCAAATTCATAGGCACAACTCTAAGGCAAATGGTATTAATTTTGTTTTCTTCAGCCTTACCCTAAAGAATGAATAGAACTGGAAAAGGAAAAGATAAATTGACTTTTTACCTTTTTTGGCTTTGTGTCAGCATTTTTTCCTTATGTACCAAGCTTTATGAGTATCATCCTTTTTTATTTCGTTATGCTGAACTGAAGACAGTAGAGTTTTTCTAGGGGGAAAACTATGACAAATGAAATTCTTATACACAGCTGTCAAATACTGAGAGAAAGGAAGAGAGCGCACTGTTAGCTGACTTGAGGAACACACTTTATATTTCAAGTAACTTTTGATAATGTCACTCATTTTTCCAGACTGTTTTAGTAAATAATGCACTGAAGAGCTCTTCAAACATGTATTTTATTGCTTCCTTTCTGTCTAGGTTGCTACCACAGACTTCCCCTTAGTGCTGCTTTTAATTTTTATGCTAAGTTCTTACATTTTCTCCTCTTGTCTTCACAAAATTTGAACCCATATCTTGATATTCAGGGGAAGAAAGTAAGATAAAGATTGTCTAAATTACCATGAAGTGTCTGGATTCAGTAAGAAAGGGAACTAGCCTTTTTTTCCCGCCTGATGACTGTTTGCACAGACATTTTAGCTAGGATTTAGTCCTAGTACTTCACATGAATTCACAGTTAGATCTTGAAAAACACATTCCTTTCTTCCTTTCTTCCTTCCAAATCTCAAGAAAGTTACGGAGTGAGGAGTTATGTCTCGAGAGAAAGGTATGATCCAGTACAACAAAGTGAACTCTGCTGCTTTATGGGAAAACATCTTAAAACATTTTCTAACGTGCACAATAGGAACATTGGCAGCAGATAAGCCAAGCTGATGTTGACCTTGCCAGTGTTACAGGGGCAATATTTTCACTAAGATGAACTGGTTTTGTTTAGGCACAGACATACTTTCTATCAATATCAACTATCTACTTTCTCCATCTTTTTTATTTTAAAAATGATTTATTGTAACCACAAGACAAAAAGAAAGATTCTTCTTTCTGTAGTATTTCTCGTGCTTCCCTTTTTCAGCTAAACGGATCAGCAACACAGCCCATGCTTTAGCATAGAACTGCATGCTTTTTTTGGTTAGTTTGTTTTTGCTTCTTGTCTTTAATGCCAATGCACATTTTTTTCTGGTGTTGACATTTCTGTTGTGCGACATTCTACACTGTGTGATTGAAACAAACTTTTCTGCTTGTGCACATCAACTTTCGGAGCATAAATTTGTCCTAATGCTTTGAATTAGTCCAAAACCCTTTGCCAGACTAGATCACAGTTTCAGTTGTTTGTGCAAAACATTTACAGAACTGGGTCTTTTGATTATCATAAATGTATCACATAACTTGTGCTCTGTAAAACAGCAGCTCTTCTCCATGTGTCAGAGCTTTGGATGTTTTTCTGTAAATTTTGGGCAGAAGTCATTTTGAAATGTAGTTTACAGTCTCTCTGTGCATGACAAACTTAAGAACTGGCAGAATAAATGTTTCTTACAGTTTTTTTCAAAGCATGCAGGTGTAGTCAAGGGTAATAATCGTTACCAAGTTTGTGTTTTTACAAACTAATAAACTATTCTGACAGTGTTACCATTTATACTCCAAACCATTTTATGCCAGATGAGTTTCCACATATGAAATGTGCCTGTATGTCTGGTATTTCTTTTACTTTTCTTGTGTCCAGATTAAATAATAATAGGATAGGTCTCAATTGGATGGCCTCAAGTGGTGCCAGAGGGGTTCAGGTTGGATGTTAGGAAAAAGTTTGCAGAAGAGTGGTTGAGCACTGGAATGGACTGCCCACAGAGGTGGTGGAGTCACCATCCAAGGAGGTGTTCAAGAAATGTATGCATGTAGCAGTGACAGACATGGTGGGAAATATTGGTGGTAGGTGGACAGTTGGTCTAGATGATCTTAGAAGTCTTTTTCAGCCTTAATGATTATATAATTCTGTGATGTAGGAACTCTGTAGTGGGTCTTGGACTTAATCATCTGTGTCCTTCAGCAAGCTTTGAGTCAATAGTATGAAAGAATAATCTCTTCCACAAGAAGAAGTCTAGTACTGTCTTGACTGGTGAGATACTTCATCTGAAATTAATGCCTTCTGGCCTATATTTGGCCTTTATTACTGGAAAGGGTTATGTCTTCTGATGACTTGAGACATTACACTTGACTGATACTGAGCTTTTAAATTATGCCTTCTTATGAGATGTGAATTCCTCAGTTCCTTCCTTTATTGTGTTTTTAAGTGGTGAAGGAGTAACTACTGAATTATATATTGACTAAAAGTGTGTGAAGAGTCGTGCATTGATTATGATCACATTGTGCATTTGATCAGGAAATTGTCATAATAGTAACATACGGAAGTTTTTATCTTCTAATTGATTTCCAGAGTGATTAAATTAAGACCTCTTCTAAGTGTGACAGTCCTTATCAATTACTGGCAGAATAGAGAAATTAAAGGATTAAAAATTTAAGTGTGTTAAGATTCAGTATTTAAGGTCTAAAATCAATCAGATTGTAGACTGAGTAATACCATTACAACAAAAGTATCATTCAGGATTAGGCTGTGGCAAATTGGAGGAAAAAGTGGCTGTCTGTATTAGTGCGTGTATGAAAAATTGGTTTGCACAATGAAGTGCCTAGAACTTGGGAAACTGAGTTTGAATAATCTGTAAAAACTTAATTCAGCCTTGTTATTTTTTGTGTTATGTTTGCATCTTATTGTTTAATTAAAAACAAGTTCTTCCATAGATTTTAAGCTATTCCTTTTTAAAATTTTTTACTAGTCTGTATATGGTTTGATGTCTGTCTCACTATGTATATCACCTCAGGAAGTGCAGAGTTTAAGTTTTTTCTTGTGCTGTTTTGGTTGATGTATTCACACACACACACAGAATCACAGAATGACCCGGGTTGGAAGGGACCTCAAGGATCATGTAGTTCCAACCCCCCTGCCTAGCAGGGCCACCAAACATACTCATTTACTATTCCGAGTACTTTGTAAACATATATTTATGATTTTACAGAACTAGTATTGGTTTTATTATGAATGGAGACTGAGTAAATTAAAAAGAGGACTGAATATGTTAGGAAATCCTAATGTTGAGTGTTCAGTTCTACAGAGAGGACTCAAGATTTAGGAGATTTCTATTCATGTTAACTTCTGTTCAATTAGGAACACAAAAAGCTTCCACATATCACTCACTGTAGAGTGTTCAATTGCAAGCAAGGGCACCTTCTACTAGACCACGTTGATCAAGGCCGAAGATGAGTATGTAACAAGTGAATAACTCTGAGAAGTTCAGGTTAAGTGACTGGCATAGTCTTGCAGAAGTACATTGTGGAAGAGGCAGAGGCAGGTTTCTTCAGAGTGACATTGAATGGTATTAGCAGTGAAACTGTCCATTCACTTTTCATACTCCCCTTCCTCTTTCATCAAACATCCTCAGAGCACTAAATCAAATAAGACAAGCTTCTATGCACAAAATCCTTATTTGCTACATGAATTCTGTTTTAGTTGCTGAACATCATAAAATCCTCGAGGCAGATATCTTATGGGAAATGCGTCTGTATATAATTGTAGACTATGTCATTATTCATCCTCTATATGTACTATTTTTTGCAGACAGTTTTCATTTTATTTTACTTTGTAAGTTTTGAGGATATACTTTTAAAGTCCTAACGTTGACCAAATAGTTGATCTGAGTAATAATAGTAATAATTTAAAAAATCTGTCAGGAGAATCCCAGACATCCATCATTTGGAGCGCTACTGACTAACATCGATGTCAGTGGGTAAAAGTCTTTAATATTCATGAAATCTCTTTCTGATCTGAACTATCAGAGACACTGACTAAATGATCACAAAGAATCAATAGTATGATTTTTGACTGTATTCTGTGTATAGTATCTGTGAACATATCTTTTCAACTGTATTGGTAAGAAGAGTTTTTACTGGTGGTTATAGGTCCTCCTGGTTTTGTTTCATTGTCCTATTGCTTTCCTGTATTTCTTCTTGGTTTTCCCAAATTCTTTTCATGTTTTGTCATTACCCATGATTTGCTTCTTTCTTTCCTTTTTCCACATTTGACCATTATAATGTATATGATCTTTCTTCTATCTTCTTCAAGGTGTTGTCTACTTTTTATCTGTGTATGACAGACGCTAAATAGGAGAAAACTGAGTCCACGAGCAAGACTTTTCACCTTTCTTTCTAGTGTTTACCACACCATTAGAATTTCATGGCCAGGACCATCATAGAAATATAGAGGCCAAGAAGGATCTTCTAAAGAATTTGTCTTATTTAGAAGAAGGAGCAAAAAGAAACAAACTAAAAAACCCAAAACAAAACAGAGACAAATTAATTCTTTTGTTGTTAAAATGCAAAGAATGATGTAAATTAATTACCACATAGTGGTATTTGGCACAAAGCAAACATGTTTATATAATATTCTCTCTCTTATTTTTTTTCTAAAATATACTCTTCTAAGAAAAATGTGCAAAACTGTTAGTGAATGGCAGAAATGTCACTACCATTACATTTTGCAGCCACTGGGGCTAGAAGTACGTTCTGCGTCAGATGACTAGTGATTTAAATGCAGTGACTTGGAGACTATACTGAATTTGTAGTGTTTTAGTTTGGCTAAGGTTGTTATTATTTCGGTTAAAGTCTTTATTAGTTATACACAGTGTCTAAAGATTATGGTACATTTTATAATTGGATGGGATCCTCAGGATACAGCACACAATGCTTTTGTGAGAAAGCATGTCATTTGAATGTTGAATTACGTGCTGGTATTTTTCTTCAGTAAATGTATATTAAAAAAAAAAAAGAACTAATAATTGAGCATAATTAATATTTAGTTAGGTGCTGGCTATATGTACTTTGTTAACTTGACTTCTGAAGAGTAATCCATATCTGTAGTTGTTGGGCTAATCAAGGCTGTCCTTTCCTACTTTGAAAATAAATACCTGTAAAACTAATTGTTTTTCAAGATTTTTTTGTGTAATTAGATTAAGTTGCACATTTACATCTTTTCTCAAGCTATTCAAAATTCCTAAGAAATGCACTTGAATTGATAGATGGTCTGTAAAGCAAAGGTAGGTGGACAAAATTATTACCTTAAAGAGCAGTGCAGAGTAGTGGCTGAGAATTTGGAAATCTGCTGCTAGCATAAATATTAGAATGAAAATGTAAGCCTGCCAAGTAATTTTGTTCTAGTGTAAGGACAATTTAATTTGGATGACAGAAATGCCCTATACTAAATTACTTGAGGATTCATTGATCTCAGCAGGCAGTTGTTGCATGGCTTTTTTCATCTAAGGAGGTTTGTAGAGTGATATACTTACTGTATTGTAGAAAAGTCTCAAAAAGTAACAATGTCTGTATGTACTCAGAATGAGTTTGATTGAAAGTAGTTAGATCTGTGCTTACTGACTTAAGATCTATAATACTTTAAGATTAATTGGGAACGTAAATGGAGAAGCTGACAACCTGGAACCTTGACTTCTTAAAACTGCTGACCCAATTACTGCTAAGCCCTTTGCTGACATGTTAATATGTCTCTTTAAACTGGTAAATCATCACCATTTTAGTGTGTGCTAGAGTCAGTCCATCGGATGAAGGAAGATGTAAGTTTAATTTAAATAATTATTGACCTTTTATGACCTTTTCATTTCACTTGTACTGCTCCTCTCAAGGTAAGCAATTATATTTTTATAGTGTTGGATAGTAATCAATGTTCTGGAGCTATCTTTATTGATTTAAGTAAGGCCTTTGATCTGGTGATCACCAACTATTGATGCTATTGCTATCTAGGCTGGTCTAAGCTATATCAGATATTACCAGTTTCTCTGTTCTGAAATATTCAGAATAAACAGTGGTCAGTGGGTGGTACGCTTGCATTGTGTATCAGTTGTTTTGTAAATATATGTATGTAATTACTGCTACTATTATTCTTGTCTTCCTTTTCTATCTTAGTGAATATTTCTACTCTCAATCTATGAGTTCTGCTTTATTTTTCCCATTCATCTCTCCCGTCCCACTGGGAGGGTGTCATGAGTGAATCTGTGTGTGGTATTCTGCTGCCTTCTACATTAAGCCATATCAATTAGAAATTGGATACAAATAATTTTATACAATATACAACCCTTTTTAGCTTGTTAATAAATTTTAGTTCTGCAACATTCATTATCAAATGAAGCAGATGGTCCTTTGATTCTCAGTTTACAAGACCAAGATAGTCTGGCTTTCATTCTTTCATTTGCTCTCCATTTTAGACATTTCCTGGTGAAAATTTGGTTTCTTTGTTGATTTTTGAAGTCTGTCTTATACTGTGATGGTAGAGCTGTAACCTTCTGGCCTTCTAGTTGTAGATGGAGACAGAGTTACTCATCTTTGATGAAGAAAAATTGTTATTTTCATTTTGACCAAAAAAAAAAAAACAAACAAAAAAAACCAAAGAAAGTGAGCATGAGCTTTTTTTTTTTTTTTTTTTTAAGAAAAACAAAATTGCCCTTTTTTTGCACATGCATTTTGTGCAGTTTTTTTAGCCAGTAGTCAATTCAATGTACTGGATAAGAACAACAATTGATACACTGGACTTCTATCATAGTTTGTAAATGGTGCCTGAGTGTCTTCTAAAACATGATCATTTGTGATCGTTCTGATCTGTTACTCTAATGAGTTCCATAGCCATTATCCTTCTTGCAGAGGGAGTTTAGTCTTGTTCTGGTGAGCCTTGAAACTAACAGCCCTTGTTCAGAGAGGTCACTAACATAATGAGAAGGGCACTTGAGATATCTTGAACCACTTCCATAGGTGGCCATGCAGATTAGTATCTAGCATTTTTGACTTAATGTTCTGCAGGTAGTATGTTGTGTGCCGAGCAAATGGGATGATGTGCTGAGAGTGTAAACAAAGCTACTCCATTCTGGATTTTTATTTTGGTAAGCTAGAACTTATCTTGTTCTTGCTTAAGGTCATGATGATATGAGTTAATATGACCAGGTGCATGTCGAAGAAGCCATGGCACAATCTCTCTGTTAGTCAGGGATGGAAAAAGGCAGATTTTATTTGCTGCTGTCTTGGCAGTCTATGCTGAAATGACTGAAACTTGGTTTGGAACTGTGTTCCTGAAAAAGCTGAACAATGTTAACTGTAAATCTGCTCCTTCGCTTCTGATTGTATCCTGTGGTGCTTGTCAAGTTAGATTGCAGAAGGATCTTGGGATTATAGTGACACCCTTTTCTTGTTTTGGTACAGCAATGGGTATATGGTGAGTATTTAATAAATTATGGTAAGATAAACAGGCTGTAACATTTAAAATTAAAACTGTTGAACCAGGTTGTATTCTGGATATATATGTTCTTGGAAGTATACTTGCTGGTCTGAATTTCTGTCTTCTCACAAAATTTTTGCCAGCTCTCGTATGGTAACGGTTTATTAGCCATTCCCTAATACACATTGTAGATGGCAGGTGCTAGCATCTTTGTTATTGCGCCCCAAGGCTAAGGCACTCTGCCTAAAGATATTAGAGCAGCCAATTTTATCTGTGTTTATAAAACTGGCATTTCTATTTTCTCAAGTCTACCAAGTAGCTTGAGCATGCTCAGTAATTCTTTTTTTTCTATCTTTTTTCCCTCAGAGACTCATGGGATATTAATCATGTGAAGTTATTTTAGAAGTTTATATTACATTGCAAATATTTTGAAATTGATTGTATGGAATGTACAGGGATAAGGGGAAGCACAAGCAAAAAAAATAATAAAAAAAATCTTTTGGTCCATTGGGTAAATTTTCAGTACAATATATGAGCATTTAGCCACACAAGTCCCATTAATGTTAATGGTCCCAAGCTTTCTTTTATTCATCACAGCACTGATTGCACTTGGTCAGCTCTTTTATCAGTTTGAAATATTGTCAGTAGGAGGAGGCGTTCCCTTAGCCAGGTCTGACTGTTGCAGTGCTTTTTTAACTTAGTCATCCTGCAAATGCTCCTATAAATGGATTTATTTCAGTAGATCCAAAATACATCAATCGGATCATCTTACTCTGGTGCTAGCCCCTTTGCATTGGCTCCAATTTGCAAGAGCATTGATTTTAAACATTGACCATTATTTATAAAGCACTCTGTAGTATTCATTAAACTAACTTAACTGCTGCTGCTAAGGTCCTATCTGAATCTTGTTAAAAAGGGACTGTTTGATTTCTCAGGTCATGGTTATGGTTTAGATTATAAAATATAAAAGCAGGCTTTTGGGGGTCACATCTTTACCTTTCTCAATATTTTGTGATGTATCTTTCTCTGCTATTTAGTGAAATCCACACAGGGCTGTACAACCAAATAGTGAAAAGTACTTCCTTAGAGCAGTAGGGGAGCAACTAAAAAGATGCAGTAATTCATCAATTCAGTGTTACACTGATGGTACTTTTCAGTGCTATACAGGGTGCTATTCTTTGAGAATTCAGACAGGAGTATGCCCTCTACTTTTGGTAGGGGGCAGGAAATAACTCAAATTTGACATTTGACCTGATACTTCATATCTAACTATATTGTTAAAAAAATTCTTGTTCTGTCCACACTTACATGGATGTAAGTTGGGATTAGCATTGTTCTGGGGAAGCGAGAGTTATAATAACTGATGTTTAGAATGGCATACACCCTCATATTTCTTCTGAGTGAAGAAATTATAATTAGAATCATACTTTTATTTAAACTTTTGTTGTTGTTTTTTTTTCTTTTTCTCCTGAGGTTTGTGATTAATAGTACTCCTTAATTCTGGTTTACTTTAGAAGTTTTGATGTTATTGTTGTTGAAACATCTCCAGCAGAGGAGCCACTGTTAATAGTATGTATTCTCTTTACAGTAAGTATGGGAATTTTGATGTAGTAGAGTTTTAGCCCTAAGGGGATTTTATTTTATGCATTTTCAAGTCATTCAGTGACTTGCTGCAGAGACAGGGAGGGAGGGGAGAATCGATTTACACAAATTACAGTCTTTTTTCCCATCAACCTTCATAACTAGATGAACAAAATGGAAGCTAGAATGGCAGGTACAACTATCCCAGATAATATCTTTTGAGTCAGAAACAAATTATTACATGAACTGTAGGACCAAGAGAAAAACTTTTTAGGAAGATTCCAGGAGGCAGTGGAGAATGAGTGTTTGAGAATGCCTACCATTGGGAAGACTTATTGAATTATGGACAGAAAAGATAATTTTATCTTTTAAAAGTTAACACTCCCATGAATGCTTTGGAGCTATTCAGATATATTGCAGTTATTTGCAATGAACTTATACATTTGTTACAATATTTGGAAGGTTTTAGTAAGTGTTTTTAAATTATGAAATCTCTTTTTCCATCTGCACTCCAGCTTTCAATTATAGGTGTTTTTCCCTCTTTCCTCCTTTTAGATTCTTTCATCATCTTTTGTTGTGTGTGTTTATATGTCACAAATTGTTCCAGTTCAGTGATCAAAGTACTCAATTTTTAGCCTTTTAGTCCAAACCCACATTAGATCATTCAGCTAGCATCATTAATTTTCAAAAAGTTAAGATATTCCTATGTATACCTGGTTGTACCACTGAGCTGTATATGCCAAGGGGGAAAAAGGAGCAAAATGGAAATCCTGCATGAAGCACAGACTGCATCATTGGTTTTATGGTAGACCTTCTACCTTTCACACAGCCTGGGAAGGGCCAGGGAAATGTCAGAGGTGAAAATTAGGGCAACACAGTACTGCAGAATTGCAAAGTGATCACCAACTGCAACAAACTTGAGAAATGGCCAATGTTCAAGGTTGCTTTGAGATAGAAATGCCCAATGTTATTGGCTTTAGTAGCTGTGAACTGAAATCTTCCTACACCCAATAGCCTCAGGGTACCTTACTATGTACAGTGAGACAAAATGTGCTAATAGGTCCTAAAAAGTCCTTCTCAGAGCTTTTAGTATGGCACAGGGCTGAGCTGGGTGTAAAGCTTCAGGCTACTCTTAAGTCTGTCTTGATAGCCTAATACTTCCTTTCTACAGCAACCTGGGATTCAGGTTTACCAGTCACTGTGCCCCAAAGCCTCCCTGTCAGCTCAAAGCAGGAGCAGTGTTCTTGCACTGAAATATCTGAGAGTTGCACACTATAGAAGAGTCTTTGCCCAGCTTGCCTGTAAGGCTAGTTTGTTTTAGGCTAGAAACCGTGTTGCTGCTACAAGTACCCCAATTATCTCTTTCAGTAGCAAAAGGAACTTCAGATTTTGTTTACAGTGACTTCTTGTTTATTATTGTTTTAACTGCATTTATAATGAGATTTCTGTTAATATATTTGTATTGGTAAGGATGAGGCGAGTGGGAGTTAAGTGCGGTTCAAGCCCTCAGGGAACACAGAACAGGAAAAAAAAAGGTGACTTAGATCTACTGCTAAAACACTTGGACAAGGATTGCTGTGAGGTTATTTTTGTTGTGTTTTTTTGAATGTGGTTGTCTTTCTGTGAGGCATTTCAAGAAGTATTAGTTAAAATGCTCACATTGGAAACAAAAGAGGAATGTGGAGTATTACTTCCTGGTAGTGTTGTATAGCAAATCTCTCAATTTTTTTTCTTTAATCTATTATAATATTGTAATCAATCATGATTTTCTGTGTTGAGAGCTTCTTATCTTGGGAGAGGGAGAGTGGGAGAGAAAAGGAAAAGCTGTCAATGACTTTAACAGCAGCAGCAAAGGCATTTCCTTGTTATCAACATTCAGAATTAGCTGTGTATTCTGCAGTCACTCATGTTTTAAGCAATAATATAAAAATCAACATAAAAGTAGGCTGCAGCAAAGTGGTCTTTAACTCAGGAATTCCTGAAGGAGTTAAAATTCTGAGATGACATATAATCAATCAATAACCACTTGAAAATATCACAGTGTATTTAAGATAATGTCATACTATGTTAAAGAAATTTTTAGGAAATGTATTTACACTTTTGTCCTAATATCTTTGCTTATATTAATAGAACTGGTTGAATGTTAATCTTTCAAGTTAGGAAAAAAAATTAATAGTCTCTGTGCTGAAGAGTTTCCAGTGCAAGTATAAAATTGGATCAAATACAAATGGCAATGGAGGAAATTATACGAAAGTTATTGTTTCAATCCCTGTACCTTGGCAGCTTAATTTATTCCTTGTTTAGTGTTGCAAATTAACTTACATTGGGCAAACAGAATTATGATAGTATTTAGAAGATGTTATATGCTGTATCAATTAATTTCCTGTCATTATACGCTTTACATATAGTGCTCAGTTTCTCACTTGCCTCAAGTTGAATCTTTGTGTAAATTGTCTTTTATTTAAGTACTCATAGGTTGAGTTGTACAGCTGTTCTTACTACTGAAGTATATTTAGTAATGCTTATTCCTGTATCACATTTTCTACTGCCAGTGATGTAGTTCAGAATGCCTTATCTAGTGATATACCTGATTTTTCCCCAAGTACTGATAAGACCCATGAGAAAACTGTGAACTCTTTGCCATTCATAGAAAAACACTGAAATACCACAAATTGCACTGCGGGTGCTGCTTTGTGTTTCTGTTGTCCTATTACTTTTTCATTTGCATGCTGACACAAGGAAAATCTCAGCTCAGATCCTCAGCTGAGAACCAGTTAGCACACCTGGCTAGGAGGAAGATTCTATTCCTGATCTCCACTAGCACCAGCATGATTCTGTAGTATCCCAGTTGCACAGGTAGGTGGCTGCACTCATGACTTAGCATAATATCTATCTGTATGAGTGTCTTGCAAATTGTCAAGTCAAATTAGTTGCAGTACTGGATGGTAGTGCAAGAGTTTCTTCATACATGCTGCAAACCCTTATAACAATGGGAGCTGGAGAGGTCTGAGTTGCATTTATCACTCTGCTGTCCACACACCATGCAAGCAAAAAAAACCAAAAAAACCCAAAAACAAAACAAAAAACCCGATGCTGAAAAACTGCTGCAGTTTGTTTTCCCTCCTAATCCAGTTGTCTTTTCTATAACATTCCATAGACTGTGACTTCCATACATATGATAAGTTCTTCCTGTGCTTTGGGAAACATAAGTGAGAGTAAGCATAGGCAAAAGTTAATTCTATGAGAAAACTGATAGATTGCTTTTGTGCAGTCCTTTCTGTCTTCTGCATGTTCCAGGTGGAGAATATTTGTTTACTTTTACAGTATCAAACCTAATATTTTACCTTCATCCTGTTGACTTTCATACCTCTAATCACATGGTCATCTTAAGGTAGCAATACCAAAGCTATATTTCTGGATTATAGCTAACTCAGTATCTGGTGCATTATGTGCTGATATGTAAAGGGTGATGGTTAGTTTCACAGAAGCTGAGCTCCAAGATTGGAATGTAGTTTTAGATGGTGTTTCAGTTGCTGTGAATTGTCTTAAGGAAAATAGTCTGTATAATTGCTACAGTGTTATCTGAATGTTTTCAGTGAAGACTTTATGCCAAACTACATTATAAATTTCAAAGATTTTTTTTTTTTCTTGAGTACAAAGGTAAATGGAACATTTGAGGAAAAAAAGAAAACACACAAAGCCCCCCTATCAGTATAACAAAATATAGTGAAGTAATACTAACTCTCATGTAGCTAGATCTGCTGCAATTTCAAGGCGACATTTCCATTGTATGACAGATGTCTTTGAAGTCAGTAACTGAGATTTCAGAAAACCTAAACTAGTAGAGGTTGAGGAAGTTCAGTTCAGCCTATATGTCACAGTTATTCTAGCACACTGTAAGCTTGAGAAAAGTGAATTGTTTATGTGTAAAAATAGCGCCTGATTAGGCCTTTCAAACCTACTATGAATGTAGTTCTTGCATTCCTGGAAAAGTCGCTACCTCAAAAATAATGAGAAATACTGCTTCAAGTACTACTAGATGAAAATATTATATATTCCTTTCAGTTTGTTTTTCAGTGTTAGAAAATTTACCATTTGGCAATTTTTAATAATTTATTGGTACACATTAAAACTCTGCTTTACCTTGAATATGTTAGTTTTTGTTGCGGTTTTACTGTGAATGCTATTATTTGTTGCTGAATTTGTAGTTTCTTATGAGTGTTTGTTTTGTGGTGATGTATTTTTATCTAAAACTTTCTTTCTCTCCCTGTTACTATTCCATTTTAAACCTATGATACTCCACAAGATGTTCATTAGGCTATTTTAAATATTTTTTTTTCATATGTCCATATCTAATCAATAAGCTTCTTCATTTGCTAAGGATTTCCACCTTATTGCGTAGTCTGTGATGCTGTGATTGGATTCTGCCTTGGTTAATGCACTGTTGTCTAAATTTTCTATGTTTCAGATCATTACACTGACTTTAATTTTGATGTATTTGCATTCTACACAGTTCTACTCATACTCTTTTCCCTTCATCAGTTAAATTACTCTCTGTGCAGTATTACATTTGTACTACTGTTGTAAATACTAACTAAAGGCTTATAATTGAAGTGCTATTTACAACTACTGACCTCCAGCTCATTTCTGATTTCACTGTGATGTTGACCTTTTATAGATTGTGCTGTTGTAAATCTTCAAAGTGATTTTTCTTGTCATCATATTTCTAGTAATTATGATTTGCATTGTATTAACACCTAGAAGCCTCTCCTACCTTAACCTTGTTTCGTAAGCTGACCATTTTTTTTATTTTTATTATTATTTTTTTTTAATGTGCTAATTCACACTTGGGTAACAGAAAACAATCCTTTCTCCAAACATTTTATCTTGAAATGAAGATGACCGCTTGCTTCTTTTTCTTTATTTTCAATATCAGAATTCGGAGTTGGGAAATTTCTCATAAAGGGCTCAGTATTAGACAATATTTTCTTCCCTTTCTAGCAAAAATCTGAGTCTATTTGACTTTCTTTCCAGTCTATATAAAATAAATAAATGAAAAAAAATAAATAAATTACGTATGCTATTTGTGAGAGATCCCATTTTTAGTAAACCTTTCTCAACTTCAGTTCAAGCTTGTCACAAATACTGATTAACACCTTAGATGACAATTGGGCTGGTGTTTCTCCTTTGCACATATTTTACTTTAATATTAAGAGCAGCATAGAAATAACTCTGCATCTGGCCCCTATTCTAAACAGGACTTTATTCCTAGAACTTTGAGATCACTGTTATTTCCACTCTGATAGGTAGTCTGTTTGGATGTCTACATGTTGTATACTATTCCCATGCACACAAGTGGAAGACATTTCTGAATTTACCTGTTTCTTTTTTTTTAGAGGCTTTGATATTGTTGTGTTGTGTTCTCTTCCCTGTTTACTAAGTGCAGCAATCCAGTCTTTTTCACTTTAACTTCATGTGAGTGTATTGTCATGCTGTGATTAATCTTGTTCTGAGAAGATTGTTGTTGTTGTTTTTAAAATAACTTCTTGGGATAAATTTAAAATCTTAAATGCATCAAATCTGGTTTATTTATGTATTTCTGGAGTGTAAGGAACTGATTGGATGAGTTTGTTATAGATCAGTTAATTGATTGATCATTTGCTGCTATTGATGTGCAGAATAATATTAATAGAGACTGGGAACCTGTTCTTTAGGAAAACTGTTTGATCTTCTGCATAATGTAGTAGTATTCAGAGATAGTTAAGCTAATAGTATTTTTGGGTATATTAATTTTCCTCAATTGACAATAAATACCTGGTGCTCAGATAATTTTTTTTTTTTTTAATATATTGTCACGGAGTTATCTAGATCAGTCTACATTGTTTTATTTTGTAGTTGCTTAACAGTAAGGAGAACAAGACAGTAGTGAAGTTTTCAAATGTTACAGAACTGTACATGAGTAATATTGCCTACAATCTTCAGGAAGGTATATGAAACAAGGGGTATTAGATGGTCGCTCTTGGATCAGACCGCTCAGTTATTGTCTGGGTGCAGACTTGGGTTTTCCTGATTTTTTAATCTCTTGATTCAAAAAGAGAAGAAGGGAAAAAAAAAAAAAGCTATCACTCTATAAGTGAAGGGAGGAAGTACCACTAATACATCAAATCTTATCAAATGACTTTAAACTTATCTTAGCTTTCTTTTCACCAAGGTTTGCTGTAAATCTTTCTTATTAGGGAGTAGCAAGACTGTTGTCCTTGCTAAAAGGAGAAGATTGATTTACTTTATTCATATGGAACCAGCAGAGTCCTATGAGTATGCAGTAATGAATTAGAGTCTTACACATCTTACTTCTGTGTAATACTTTAGAAGACCTTTTAGTCTGGAATGTGCTACAAAAGTCCATATGATAGAAACTTATAAATGAATGTGTCTTCTGCAAAGAATAACAGCATAAGAAATCTTTTAGTATGTGCAATATTCTTATTCTTCAAATACTTTAATTGATTGTTCATTGGACTCAGTCAGCCAAAAGTGGAGAGAAACTTTGTACAGACATCATTAGTTTTTCTCCATTTAAAGATTAATCATGAAGAGCTCTGGCTCTTTAATTCTGTAATTTGTATATTTAATGGGCTGCTGCAGAATCTATGACAGTAATTAGCATAGCCTGAAAACTCATTAATACGCAACAACATGATTAATGCAGCATTAATGCAAACATGACTGAAGTTATTTGGGTTATGTAGTAAGAAGATTAAAGCTAAAATGTCCTGTTTGTTTTACCAGTAGTGGGTACAATGGGATAGCAAGCAAAAGAAGAAAAAGCAGGTATCAAATTAGTCCATTTAGTACAAAAAAAAAAATAAAATGCTCATTTCTCAATAAGAGGATTTAGGGTTTCAGCTGATGGCTTCCACAAGAAGTGCAATGTATTACAGCCTTTCAGTCATTGTATACCATTGTTATGTTTGTTCAACCTTCAGTTTGACTTACTTTTTTCTCAATTTGAGGTATTAAGGATATATGTTTAAAAAAATAGTCTTCAAATTATCATTCTCTAACATAAACTTTTGAAAATCACAGGTTTTCTTTGGGAGACTTTATTTTAAAAACAATTGTTTTCCAGCTTCTCCTGTTGTTACTATAATCATAAAAGAAGTATAACATCTAATAGCATAACATCTAATCTAAACTTCCCTGTATCAGTTTAAATCCATTCCCCCAATCTTCTTGCTATCTACCTGTCTGTTCCCCCGAGCTTGTAAACTTTGTCATGTTCTGGAGGATCACAATGAGGTCTGCCTGGAGCCTTCTCTTCCCCAAGCTAAACAATCCCAACTCCCTCAACCTTTTATCACAGGAGAAGTGCTCCAGCCCTTTGATCATCTTCTTGGCCCTCCTCTGGACCCACTTGAACAATTTCACATTCTTCTTGTGTTGGAAGCCTTAGGCCTGGATACAGCACTTCTGATGGGACCTGAGAAATCTTTTTATAAATTATATATATATGCAAAGAAATATATATACATATACATTACACATATATATTTGTATGTGTATATATATGTGTGTGTGTATATATATATTTGTGGTATGGACTGTGAATGGAAAAGGTGATTCCTGACTCATCAAAACTTTATATGAAGCTACGGCTGCTCTAAAGGCAGGAATTCAGGTTTTGTAAACCTCTTCAGTATCCAAAGATAGCTCCCATGCAACATTTGTAAACTCCAAGAAATACCACAACATTACAGTTATGAACCATATAATTTGTTTTCTAACACTTGACATTATAAAATATTGATGTTTTTGCAGAAACTCAATTATGTTCTTTGCAGTTGTCATTCTGAATTAGGAGTGGGAAGGGATCCTTCAGTCTTCAGAAAGATCTTTTGTTAGCTTGACAAAAAATAGTGTCAGCTTGTTAAATTAATTGTGCTTCACAATGCTGGGATTATAGGCCATCATCAGTCTCAGCCCCTCAGTGGATAGTGATACTGATGGAACCTCAAAGAATAGCAGTTAGTTTTCTTTCCTTCAGTATGGCTACTACTCATTGATATTTTTTTATTTTACTGGACATTAATTGTATACAAATGCTTTTTTTTTTTTTTTCAGGAATGCAAGTTGCGTGACCAATTTTCCTTTTTTCTCAGAGAGAATGTTTTATATGTGTGTATGCATCATATATTATGTTTCATAAAATGATTTATGTGAAGTGGTTTCAAAGGATATTTCTCATAGGTATTGGTAACTAACAGGCATGATCTACTAGGAACGTGCATCAAATTCATGATTGTTTTTTGTATAGCTTCTGTCTACAAGAAAAACTTTCATCCCTTATTGTTTTTGGTCTGATAAAAATTAGTGAAATATATGTGACAAGGTCTAGTGTGAAAAGACAAAGTAGTTTGGTCTAAAACCCAATAAAGTACATTGCTCTGTTTAAAACAGAAACACTGTGGAAGTGTATAGTATATGAATGAAGTAATGTGAAAATATTACTGGAAAAATTCTGGATATAGTAGAGATGTTTGTTTTCTCTTTCACTTATTCGCCTTTTCACTGCTTTCTTAGTCACTCGACAAGTCTGTGATTTTATAATGTACTACTTTCTTACTCCAGCCATTAATGAGCCCTAAAAATCTTTTTGCTCCATCTTTTTCCACTTCTCAGCCACTGAAATGAAAAGAGAGAAAAAGAAAATAGAAACATAACAATGCAGGACAAAGGACTGTGTCACTCAGTATTCCCTTAAGTAATTGTGTTGTTTTTGTTGTTTTTTTTTTTTTTTAAAGCAGAGTATTTGATTTCAAGTTGAGAGAAGAGGCAGAAATTTCTATTGCTGCCTTTATTTTTCTTCTGTGAAAAGCTTGTAGTGTAAAAGTATAGAACTAACTAAGACTCAGATATCCAGTTTTGCACTTTAAAATAGTTGTTCCAAATTAGGCCTATGGATTTGTAATTATTATTTCTATAAGGTGATTTTCTAGGAGATGGCTTAAAAGAAAGGTATTGTAGTGGTTATCCAAAACCTGCTTATTCATAATTATACTTGTCAAAAATGGATACATAACTGAGTTGTTTCATTATTGTGTCCGTAGGTTTTTAGTTTGTATGTTTATATCACAGACAGCAATATTTAGGGGCTGTTGGTGAGGAATTTGGTATTTTATGTGTAGTCATAAATAATGTGTAGATATGTTTTATTCTGTACCATTTGAATGACATTTCATGTGCGGAGACAACATTTTATCAGAAACCACACAATTGACAATGATGTGGAAAATTCTTAATTCAGTATAGGTCACCTGTTGTCTCTTGGAATATTTCCAGCTTTTGTTAAAACTTGTTCTTTTCTAAGTATTCTTTTTTAAATTAGGTTCCATCATGTTTGAATACATATATGATATACATACAGAATATTTGCATACACAAATTATATAGCTTGGAATAAAAATCATTACTGAACACGCACTTCAGTTTAGTGACCTTATTCCTGCTTTACTGATAGGATTGTTAAGGGACATGTTGAAATCTACACATGAAACTACCTGTTGATCAGATATTAGAACGGGATCCAAATATTTGAGTAGTTTCTTTAAGAAAGCAGTTACCTACTAGCATGTGTAACAGTTACATCTTTATTTCTGTGGATGAGTGCGGGCTCTAAATAACAGAACTTTCTCTCAAAGGCTTACTCAAAATGTTTATGAGAATTTCTCTTACAATTACTGAAAGGGTTTTAAAATGGACAGAACTTCCATGCCAAGCTTTTAGTTTGCCAGTTCACCACTGTTTTGAAATTGTTATTCTGTTTCTAATTATGCTATCATAAGAACTATTTTACTTATTAACTATCTGCTTGCTCTCTCTAACCAGGCATTAAAGTGAAATTTAAAACAAAGGAACCTGATGGTTTAATATTTTTCTCTGCTTCACCTGGAAATCAAGAGGAATACATTGCACTTCAGCTGAGGAGGGGACGTCCTTACTTTCTTTTTGATCCACAGGTACAACAAAAAACAAGATCATATAAGAATAGATACTTTACATATTCTAGTGGTTTTTTACCTGCTTGTCTATTTATTTATTTAAAATGAATCAAGTTAACTGTCTCTTCAGAACCATTGGATATTTAAATATTAAATCCATTCTCTTTTTTTGTTTCATTAGCTGGCTGTTATTTGCAACTTCATTTTATACTTCATGATGTTTTTTTTTTTGTTTTTTTTTTTTGTCAGTACCACTAAACACCACTATAAAGATTTCAATGAGATGGAAGTATTTTGTGTATTGGCAAAAAGTCCCTTACTTCCAGCACTAGTGACTGTAGCAAAGACAGGAATAATCAAGCAAATGTTATAAAATAAATTCCACAAAATTAAGACTGCATTCCTTGCATTTTGGGGGTATCTTCTGTTTATAATACAAAAATGTATTTTCCCATGAATAATGGATTGGAGAGACCTTATGCCTAAATCTTTATTCATCTTTCATCTTTTTAATCTTATTATTTTTACTATTTTTATTATTTATTTATTTTATTATAAAATCATATTATATTATTTATTTTATTATTTATTATTTTTTTATTATTTTTTATTTTTATTAATCTTATTATTTTTAAACTTATTCTTTTTAGTGGCTATAATATTCTTAGGAATAAATAAAACTCAGAACTACAATTATTGAAAAATGCTTTACGTAAACAACTTATTTTTTATGAGTGATCAGCAGCTCTGAAACTTTTTTTTGAAGCACACCTATCTTCTGCCACACACCCTTTACTTCCTGTTCTCCCTTCCACTGGATTCTCTTCTATTGGTTTACTCCTTCCTGCTCACTGGGAAGCATGGACTGATGGAGCACCTTGAGGCTGCATTCTTTCCAGTGGAGGAGGTCATTTGTAAGGTTTTATCAAAAGGACTTCTGATGACATATTTGTACTAGAGTTTTAATTCTGTAATTTTATCATTAATATGGTAGTGTCCAGAGATTCCTGTTTGGATTAAGGTTGAACTGTAGCTGTTGTAGTAGGAGCACAAATACATAGAAGTTTATCCTTATGGATTTAGGTCCCATAACAATTGCTTTAGAGCATCCTGGAAATGACAGTTCTAATTAGCCACCTAGGGTATTCACACAGTGCATGAACAATCTGGTCTCTTAACAGTTCCAGGAAAATCTGCAGTTAGGAGTTCTTTGTCCTCATTTGGCATGTAGCTAGGAGGCAAATACTGAAAGAAAAAGCAGAGATCTTATGTGTTCAAGGATTCAAACTAGATTCACAAAGGTGTTAAGATTCTAAATCTTGCTAATTTGTTAAGTTTGTAGCACTATTCTTCAGATGCTCTTCTCTACTTGGATTTATAGAGACAAACCCAGACATAGTAAAAAAGAAAACATTTTTGTTTTGGTAATGCATTTTTACTAAAAAGAGAGTATATAAATATTCCCGGCCTTCTTGTGCTTAATTCCACCCCTTCACTGAATCTGTGTAGCATTTGGAAAGAATCATAGAATGGTTTGAGTTGGAAGAAGCCTCAAAGATCACCAGATTTCATTGCTGTGAGTGGAGTTGTTATCCATTAAATTAGGCACTCAACCAGGTTGCCCAGGGCACCATTCAGCCTAGCCTTGAACACCTCCAGGGATATGGGGCATCTACAGATTCTCTTAGCAGCCTGTTCCATCACCTCATGACCCTCTCACCTAATCTCAGTCTCCCCTCTTTTAGTTTAAAATAATTTCCCCTTGTTCTATCACTACCTACTCATGTAAAAAGTTGATTTCCATCTGTTTTTATGAGCTCTTTTTAAGTACTGAAGGCCCCAGTGAAGTTTCCCTGGAGCCTCCTTTATGCTGAACAAGCCCAGCTCCCTCAGTCAAGTCCTCTGAGCATATTTGTGTGTCCCTACTCTGGACCTGCTATGAAAGCTCCTCTTCTTTCTTGTGCTGGGGGGCCAAGATCTGGATGCAGTATTCCAGATGAGACCCCACAAAAGCAGAGTAGAGAGAGGCAGTCACCTCTGCTGCCCGACTGCCACCCCTCTTTGATGCAGCCTGGGATACTGTTGGTTTTCGAGGCTGCAAGCACCCGTGGCTGGTTCATGTCAAGTTTTTCATTTAACAGGTCCCCTGAGTTCTTCTCCTAGCCTTCACATAGATTTGGGTTTCTAAGAATGCCATGTCTGCCTTGTTCAAAGATTTTATTGCATCCCCATTGCTACTAAGCATGCTATAGTGCAGTCTTTTCAGTGACTGCATCAAAATGTTCTATGGCCAATTAATGCAACCAAGGTTTTCACTGTCAGTGACAACTAATGAGTTCCTAGGTAGCAGTGACATTTCTTGTTTGTTTTACATTATTAAACCTAATCCTGTTTCAGTGTGCCAGCCTTTAACATTCTTCTTGCAATGATATTCAAATCTTTTTACATATTAATAAAGCTTTCCAAGTTTGTGTCCTCAGCAAGTTTTGTGGGATAACCCTGCTTTTTGAGCTGTGACACTTTAGGAAATGGTGATGATTGAACCTTGAGGATTTTTATTAAATAACCCTTCTCCAGCTCAGTTGTTTCATTCTGAATATAATTGTTGTCATCTCTTCTGCTGCCTTCCTATTCACACAACAGGTCCCTATAAGTTTTTGAATGTAGCTGCTTACTATTTGCTATTCCTATCCTTTAAGGTCAGGTATGTTCTATAGCAGCAATTCTTACTCCTTCATTTGTGTATCGCAGTTTGCATTTGTATGCAAATATTTTAATTGCTTCTTATTGGCATAGTGTGGTTTCCTAATCAGGTTATATGCATTGTTTTCTCTAATTACGGTCATGATACATATAACAAACACTTAGGGCCCTGCCTTTAAACACTTCTATTAAAAGCTTCAAAAGTTCTTTTTCATTTGTGTGTCTGCTGCTCTTTATCTATATCAACCTGGCATAATATTCTGTGTTCCACTCCAGCTGTGTCCTGTCACAGGTTAATTATTTTTAACCCAGTCCTTTTCAAGATTCTTGTATGTATCTTTACATGTGATGACTAGTGTATTATTTCTTTGCAATACCTGCTCTGAGGATAAACTTGTCAGATCTTCCTAGTCAGGAATCTTTGGGTACTTTAACATCTTCCTTCTCTAATTGTGAATTTCAGAAATTTTTCTTCCTGTCCATTCGTACTTCTCTAAGCTTTACGTATACCATTACTCATCTGCTTGTTGTCTGACCATCTCTTTTGTCTCCATTTCATGTTGTCTGGCTGCTATTTTTTCCTTTCTTATTGCTTTACTGTCATTCTTTTCTTGTTTCTACTCATTCTCTAGGAGGCATGAGGTTTTTTTTTGTGTGCTGATTTCCTCCTTGGTCTTGTCTGCACAGTCACATTGCTCATAGATCCTCCTCCAAGCTTGGTGTTTCTGCAAATCTTCAATACTCCGTGGAGTCTTTAACATTCCCAGTCTGATTTTATAGTTATCCATCATAGGTTACAGGTCATTTGTTCTATATTTTTCCCAGTGAAGTAGTGAATATTTTACACAAAGTGAAATCACTAACAGTGGAAATTTAAGGCTAATCCTCATGACATTTTCCTTAGTGACTACAACAGTATTCTGAGGACAGAATTTCAGGAATCTGCTCCTAGGACTGGGGGAATTGAATCCACCTCTTTCTTCAGAAGTTGATCCATTCACTAAACTTACCAGCAAAAGAACAGTTACTTTTGTCTGATGTTTGTTGAAAGGCCAGAGTAGTAGAACACAGTCTGAGAATTAGTTTTTAATCCCAGGTAAAAAGGAAAATAGAGAATACTTAATTATGAACCTTGACTGTACTTTGCTTCTTGCCACTGGCGAAACTTCAATACATTTGCATTTCTTTCCAGTGACAAAAATTTGGATATTGAAAAAACCTGTCTGGTAGACTTACTTCTGGACTTTGCCGCCAAGCCAGTAGCTTTGAAAATCCATATCTGTGATCTTTGCACATCTTTTCATGAGCAGAGTGAAGAGGCACAAAGATTCCAATTTATCTATATAATGCTGAGTAAAAATTAAGACTTACTATATGGCTCAACAAAAAGTAATCCAGATTTGGTTCCCCATGTGTGATTTTAAAAATGTAAAATAAACCATTTCATGACAGGGTATTGGAGTGTAAACACAGAATCTCTCAGGTGGTTCTGGATAAAATGTCACACAGAACAGGCCTTCAATGCAGTGCAATCTGAATCCTGAACACAGTTTTGTTTCTTCCTTTTTTTTTCCCCTGAAACTAAACACAGGTTAGCACATATGGTTGTGTGGTCTCAGATTGAATTCATTACAAATAAACGTGGTTTCTGATGTATAAAACTATTAATGCTCTAGACTGTTGCCAAACATAATATGAAGAACCACTTATTCAGGCACCTGATCTTTAGAATGCAGCATCGTTTGTAACAATTTTAACGCTAACTAAGTACACTTTGATGAGACAGCATTTAATAAAATGCTCATTAATTTCATCATTAGCAAGGGTATGCTAAGAAGTAAGCCAGTTTCTTATGTCACGCCCAATTAGCATCCCATGCTAGTAATCCCATTAGTATTGTTGAATTCACTAATGGAAAAACTAATGGGCATGCTACCAGGGCACATTAATTGGGCATGACACCAGTTCTGGTTTTAATTATTAAACTACGGTAATGAAATGTGTGTTTGTAAAATATTAAAATGTTGAAATAGAGGAGAAGACAATAAAAAATAGTACATGAAAATGTGAGCATTAGTATATAAGGATATATAGCTTTGAATTATTATCATGGGACTAAGGACCACTGTACAAACTATTTCAATACTAAGATGTTATCTGAGTGGAGTGAGAAACATGCTTCAGGTACCCATGGAAAATGATTTTTTTCCTTTAACTGAGTACATATGTACACATCATATGTATTCTCATATATAGGACAGTCCCCAATTAAAAATATACCATATAATGCATATGGTACTGTAAATCTCTGTGATGAGAAGCAATTTCTCTTAAATTCATGTCACTTTCAGTGCAAAATACAGTATTCCAACAATGTCATTTAAGCATTAATACAATAAGTAATTGTTTTTATCAACAGGTTTTCTTCATATGTACAATTCAAAAATCTTTGTGCCAGAAAGTACTAGAAGTTCTAGAAACAGTTTCTGAGCTGTTCAATTTGGAAATAAACAATGGAAAACCTTAGCAAATTCTAGAAATTGCTTTTGTGAAGCTTAAGCTACGAAGTAACTACAGAGATTGAAATTCTTTGATATTATACATTCTTTGTGCAACGTAATGCTTTACTATTCATTCATCACTTAATGAATATGACGCTTATGTTTGTGAATTCAACTGAGTAATACTGAGTTACCACGTGGTGAAAGTATGATATAAAGATCTGAGGCAATATTACTGGAATTACTTGCAGGGCTGAATACAGTTTCAATAGTCATGTCAGTTCTTGAAGAAAGTTATTTTCATTGCAACATTGTTTAAATTCATACCTTGTTTTGATGGTTTATAGGCTTGAGATCTGCATCTGTTATTTTCCTCTTACTCAGCAATTCACAAAATGTTTATTTGACTTTTGTCATGGAAATATCTAAATGTACTCCCTCATATCATTATATTCTTTTGTTTTAATAAAATCGGGCTAAAAAAAAATATTTTTTTTATAGTCTGGACTTATACAAGCTTGTACTATACAAACATCATCAGTAATTACCTTCTAAGTTTTTTATGTTGTTCTGAATGTCATGGTATGACCTTTTCCTTCATAAATTCTCTATACCCTCTCACACAAGAATTCTGTTCCTTTTGATACCAACTTAAAAGGAAAGTAACATGCTTTCTCTTCCTGCTTTGTCAATGCTCCTGTGTTTTGAGTCACCTCCAGCATATAAACTTTGCAGTCAGTGATCCTGATATGAACGTGCTTTCTATGGACTTCATGTTGAATCATGTCCCTCAAACCACAGAAACCAATGGAGTAGTCAATTAGAGTTTTATTAGTAAGAAATCAGTAATAATCAATACTTGTGCCTTATCCTCTTTTTCATTAGAGGAACAACACAGTTTTCTGTTTTCGATATAAACTAAACTAGGCCCTTCACTCCATATTTATTTGAGAATGTTAATTTGGGGGAGGGGAATTATTAATAAACTTCATTCAGTATTCAAGAAGAAACTATCCAGAAGAATTTTGTCTTTATTTTTGCATGCTGTTACGCAGAGGGGTATGAAGAGAAAAGTAGAAATCTAAATCTTACCTACCTAATGTTCTAACTCGTATTCTTCTGTTAATAAAAAGGGATCTGCAGTAGCAGTCACACCAACTAATGATGGTGGAAAAGAGTATAATGATAACAGTTGGCACCAAATAATTGCTACAAGAATTCAAGCCCTGGGAAACATCACAGTAGATGGGCAGTACACAGGTAATCAATCCAAATTTGCGTGATTATTTTGGTATTTCTCAGGTTGTTGCTCACTTGCTTATTTTTCTACAACTTTTGTTCAACCACAAAACAAAAACAATCACTTTTTTTCTGATGAATTTGCTACTCTGTTTTCAGTGCATGTAAACTGTGTCTGCTGTGAATCTGAGTATGAGGAATTTTTCCTCTTGCGCTTTTGATCTTTTAATTGTGTTGGTGTTCTTTTGTAAATTATCTTTATAAATATTTCCAGGGTATGTAAGTATGGCAAAATATTAGGATGTGTCTTACATCAACATCTCTTCTAACCAATGTCATTATTCTATTGAGATGAAAATCTTATGCTCAGTGCTTTTGGCAGGATAATGACCTGTTTTATTTAGGTTCATCCTCAGCCACTAGTGGCAGTACCATTATTGGAGAGAACACTGGAGTTTTTGTTGGAGGACTTCCACAGGGTTATGCTGTTGTAAGAAAGGATGAAGGTGAGTGCAATTGCAGTTTATATTATACAGTGTACTTGGAATCCTAGGAAGAGATGCTGTTTTAACTGCCTTTGCAGTATTGTGCTTTGTATTGACATAGTGTCAGGGACATACTTAATATGCAAAATCATTTACCTAATTGTTTTGATCAAAATTAATCCCATACGGTTTAACTTTATCTTTTGGGAAAGAAACAACTTTGTAGCTGAATTTCATCATCACTAATGTACTGTTGCATTTAATAAGGTCCGTGCATATTTTAAAAAGCTTACATGCAGAATTATAAATCTGGAAGCCATTTGATATGTAGGCAAATGTATGGGTGTGTTTTATGTTCTAGATTCCTTAGTTATTTTCAAAAACGGCATAACAGTTGTTTTTAATAGCTTAAGGACAAGCTGCATTGAGAAATAGAACATACTGGCCTTTTGGACCAAATTAGGATCCTTTAGGGATTGTTGCATTGAACAAAGTGGTGTACAAATACTGTATATTCTGCTGCTGTATTTCTGTGGAGCTAGATCATAGCTGGCTTCAACAGCGTCAACAGATGTACATCTTCACATATAAACTTGGTCTGTATGCCAACAGTATATTCTATCTGTGGCTTCTGTCTACATAAAAAACATAAAAAATACAATCAGCTGACTACAGCAATTCATGTTGCAATCTATATTTCAATCATATAAATCTGAAAGTCAATTTGTTTCTTAAGTTTGCATTCCTACCACTGATATGTATGTGGAATTTATTTGATGGCTTGCTTTGCGGTACATTTGAGTAACTTTCTCTTTCCCTTCTTTATTTTAGCTTGCTAAAACCAGAAGGTTGTTCATGATTTTTTCTAAACACTGGTTCATAAAATTATGTAGGAATGTCTACTTCAAAAACTTTAGCTAAATAATGAAAAAGAGATTAACTATAAATAACATTTAAGAGGAGGCTATCTGTAATTCCAGGGAGACAGAAGTGTAATGAATGATGAGTATTTCTATTATCCAAGTGATTTCCTAATAGAGTATCAGCTGAAACCTTTGCAGTGCTGCTTTGCTCTACTTAGCAAATGTATGCCTTTCTTCACAATAATTGTTTAGTTTAAAGAGGATAAACGTAAAACCTGCCCTTGGAATCGTCATGGAGTAGATACATGTTGAAGGTACCTGTATGTAATATCTCATGTTCAACATTTTCAAGCCACGTGGTAATAGCTGCTGTTCTTAGTGACTAGACAGGTTCATGAAGTTAGCTTAGTGACAAATTTATGAAGTTAGAGATGCTAGCTAGCAATTCATACATGCATATACATGGTAAGGAGAGTGTGTACAAAACGTCTGGATTCATCCTTATGTTTATTTGCAGGTGACTGGCTTTCATCAATTATTTTCCTTTTCTGCAGGGATGAAGACAGTAATCCAGAAAGGATTTGTGGGGTGTCTCAGTGACCTGTTTTTGAAAAAAATGTATACTCCATATGAGTACTGGGAATCTTTGAACTGGCAGAATGCAGAAGAGCAAAACAACGTCTATCACATTTGGGAGGGATGCCCCATTGTCCTCTCAGAGGGAGCACATTTTCTTGGCAAAGGTAGTTTGCCATACTGTGTACTAGCCAAATATGTTCTTGAGATCTAAAACACATGCATGTTGAAAGTATTACAGTGATGTGATTTTTAAAGCAGTGTTATATAGGATTGTTTTGAATGCACTAATATTAATTTTTCAAAATACTTTGCTGTCTGGAATATTAATTGCTTTCACAGAGAGGTGGTGCTGCATGAACAGTGACTAGATTTGTTGTGCGTGTAAAAATCATTTTTGAAGAGACACAGGTGTCCATATTCTCTCAAACATCCCAGATCACATTTTTGTAGCAAAATGTTAGGATCATGCACTAGTTTTATTTGATACAGTACATTATGGAGAAGTGTCCAAACTTCTCCATAAAAAGCTAATTTATGTATAAATGTTAGTCTAAACATTAGTCTTGAAACCTCTGAGTTCTTCATGTCAAAGTAGAAGGTAGCATCTATATTTCTGTTGTTGGTTTCTTGATTCTATCATTTTTTTATTCATTTATGCATATATTTACTTTCTTTCAAGGTTTCCTGGAATTGTATTCAGGCGTTTTTAGTGGTGGGCGGGAATTTGAGATCTCATTCAAATTCAGAACAGATCAACTGAATGGATTGCTTTTGTTTGTTTACAATAAGGATGGTCCAGATTTTCTTGCGGTAAGTTTACAAATCAGTATTAATAACTATATTAAGCTATGATAGTTGAGTTTGCTTACTAACATACAATTATGAAAGAAATTCCAAACAGTTAATTTTGTTTTGCTTGTTTTCAAATACTGCACACAGAAGTGTGTTACATAGTGCTGTGTTTTTATACTTTGCTCCTCCCAATGGTTTTGAATATAATGAGGTTTACTATAGTTACTACTTGCAGCAACATTGCAGAGGAATGCACTAAAAGTAAAATCTCTTCTTAGTTGTTCCAAGAAGCAAACATTTATACTGAGAGATTTTTGAATCTGTTGGTACTCTTTATAACCTGATCTGCCCTTTCCATTTTTATTTATCTGTTTATTTATTACTTTGCAGCTGTTCTATTAATGGCTTGTCATGTCAAAGCCTGTATTATGGCATGGCATTATATCTAATGTGTGCTTTCTTTTAAACTTCTGACATAAAGCAACTAAATATATTTTCATCCTGTTCAGGTCAGCTATAACTTACTTTGTGTATATTTTTTATATTACTATACTAGCAGATTGATTTTGTTTCCAGATTTTGAATTCTCCTAGAACAGTCTGCTTCCTCTTTTTCAAGCCACCCTAGTTCAGAAGTTATAATTTCCAGTAGCAAGTTGTGCTAATTACATGGTATGGCTTAAGTTTGGTCCTCAATTAGTGACTGAGATTGTGGGATTTTAACATAAGATGTTATATACAGTAATGTCCCACTCTGAACAGGCACATGTAGATGTAATTTACAGTACAGAGTCACAGTGGACAAGAATAGGGAGAAGCATGGATCTTAGATTCTTCTGGAAATTCTTGTAGCATGTTTTCATTTCTCTTGCAATTTGAAAGGATAACAGGAATAGGAAAAAACTTCTGGCTTTAAAGGAGAAAGGGGACTTAGTAAATTGAAAGTGCAATGAAAAGCACAAAGTAAGCAAAATAATTTTCTTCTCTACACATGCCTCTGATTTTTGCCATTCGTATATTAATATTATTTTTAGAAGTTGCAGATCTTTTAAGATCTTTTTAGTGCATCTTTTAAGATGCAGAACTTTAGAGTGAATGAGTGTATGCATTCTCATCCAGCCCTTGCGGCATTGTGTTCTGCACATACATAATGATGACGGAAGGATTTTTCATACACTTGAACTCACAAAAAAAGGTTAATAGAAAGTGAAAATTAGGTGTGTAGCTTGTTGCGCATGAGCTGCGATGTCTTTGTTAGGAGCTTTGGTCAAGAGACACTTGCACTGCAAAACAGATTAGAAGCCATACATACTTAACTCACTTATCCTGAACACAATGTATGATGGTATTCTCTGACCCATTCTTTTGCATAGATCACACTTCTCTTACTAGCTTAGTACTTGAATGTCCACAACTAGATACAATACTCCAGATATGGTTTCACGTGCCATGAATGGAAAGGAAGAATCACCTCCTTGGACCCACTGTCTACCATTTTTCTAACGCTGTCCAGTGCATTCTTGTCTATGAATTCATCAGGTGTTTTTCTGAACCTTTGCTCAGTACTAGGGAGAAAGTCCTGTAAGTGTGAGATGTATCTAGGATTTTGCATATTTATATTTACTGTGCAGAATCTCAAACTGAACAACACTCCTCTCTCTCTAGCTGTGCCCACGCATTCTGAATGTCAGTCTAGATCATCACAAAAAGCACAGGCATCATTCTTTGTCTGCTTTAAGACTGTGTCAGGACGAGTGAATTGGAAGATGGGATGTTCTGAGCAGTTGACCTCATGTCAAACACCGTGTCATCTCTCCAGCAGCTAGGTCTAGCAGACTTGCTGGTGTACTGCTGTAGTCATGCACCTGAAATGCATTCTTCCTGATAGCACTGTGTGATTTTTGTTAAAACTCATCAGTAAAGAGAAATGGTGACTTGCTCAATGGACTGCTTATACAATTTGTAGTCATCAGCACTGATGAAACAAATCTATCCTTAACCTGTGTTTTAGAGCCCTTTTCTATTAAGGACGATAAACTTCTGGAAATTGGAAAAGCTGTGGTCCCAACAAAACAAGTAAACAAGGGAATACCCTCTGCGCAAGCAGTCAGTGTGCACTTTAAAGCAGGATCTATATTGTCAATGGCATGTGAAGTACTGAGTTCTTTCTTACACTAGGTTCCCTGTTAAGAAAATACAATCTGATTATGGATACTGCAGTATTAATGTTATCAGTAACCTAAATGTGTCAGTTTGTCCATACTAGTGCTAAGCATTTATATTAAATTTGTTGGGGTTTTTTTGCTTAATAAGATTTTAGTGTGGAAAAAGAAATAAAATGCTTTTTTTGTGAGCTTATCCATATTTTTCAACCACAAGTTCATCATCTTTGTATTTAATGCTTTATTCCTTCCAATTGACATTCTCATACCACTTGCATTCTAACCAGTTAGGATAAAGAGTCCCTGCAGTAAAACATCTGGAAACTTCTGCTGTGATTATTTAGTTAGAATGTTCTTCTAATAGAAAAGCAGTATATTAATCTCAAAAAGCACATGCAAAAACCAGTTATTTTCTTAAAATATTTAGGAGAATGAGGATGAAATACAGAAACAGCGTATACTGGAGATTGAGTTCACTAGCCAATTAAAAGAGCTTAATCAGATCTGACATTTCATTTCATTCTTATCTTGTTATGTTCTTTCAAAAAAAAAAAAGAATTGATAGGTAAAATACTGTTTTCTCATTCTCAAATAATAATAATAATAATAAAATAAATAAAAAGCAAACTAGCCCTGATTCTTCATTTCATCTTTTCCTATTGTCCCAAAATCAGTTGTCAAAAAATTCTAATGTGTTCCTGCATTCTGAATTAACTGCAAATTAACATGGTTTATGTGAACGATTTTATTGTGATTTCCACTTTCTGGAAGATATAAAAATGTCTTTATCCTTTTTTTTTACTTGATTTTTTTTTTTTTTTTTTTTTTTTTAACTATCTCCAGAGTGCTCATCTTTTATTTCTCTCTATGTGGTGCTTTTTTCAGAATCTCTTTTTCTGTTTTAAAATATATAGATTGAGCTGAAAAGTGGAATACTAAACGTCTTGCTGAAAACTGGCGTTGTCATTACCCAAGTGGATCTCTGGTTAGGACTGTCTTATTGTGATGGAAATTGGAAGAAAGTAACTGTGAACAAGGAGGGCTCTGTAGTTTCAGCAAGTGTAAATGAGCTGAGAGAGCAGACACTGGAACCCAGCGTTCAGCAACTGAAAGTGAACTCTCCCGTCTATATAGGAGGAGTCCCATCAGAGATTCAGAATGTCTATAAAGATCTGGGATCGGAACAAGGTAAGGTGGCAACCCAGAGTTTGTCACATTTTTAGAAACCTTTGTCATGTGCAAGGTTGATGGCGGACGTTCTGCTACCCAGAGCTTACACTTTTGAATATGTAACATTTACCAGGTTTAGCAGATAATTTACTCCCATGCACTGTTACTTTAACTATCAGTTATCCACACCCACTCAGCTTTATTTTACTCTTAATCCCTTTGTAATGGTATAAAATCCTTCCAAGCTACTGATAGGTGAAGGAATCTAACTGGATGAATCTGGAGAGTGGCAAAATGGAGTGCCCAACCAGAAAGAAGAGCTCAGATTTTCCTCAGAGAAAGCCTGTTTCAATCAGCTTGTTTCTCTTGATCATTTTGACATGTTAGCTGCAGATCTGTAAAAGAACACAATGGAATACAGTACAATTACCTTAAACCACTGTAGTGTAGCTGAGTGTTGGCACAAGTTGCCAGAGTTGAAGGCTGATTAGTCCTTTTGCAGGCAGTAGTTGATTATGGTCTTAAAAAAAATAATAATAAAAAAATCAATAAATATAAAATCCTGAATTAGGATTTCAGCTATGTTATCTGGTGATGTTTTCCTGCATTACCAGGAGCAAGAGAGAAATTTGCTGGGTCCCTTTTGTTCTGAGATAAATCAGATTTCTAGGGAAAAGAGAGAAGTATTAGGTGCAGCTTGCTGTTAATAGCCTGCACCTGAGGTTTGACTATATGAAATGGATTCCAAAAAGTGTCTTAAAATTAGCCCTCTTTATTTTGGGGGTCTGGATTTTTCTTATTTATGGTGGTATTCATCAGTCGTACTGTATTTTTCAGTTGTGATAGCCAACTAAGTAGCAATCAGTAAGTGATCAGTAGGGAATCAAGTAAGTGACTACTTTGTGCTCTCACTGAATACACGTATTCATATAAACTCTGCAGAGCTGCAATTGTAGCCTTGTGGATTCACAGCTACAGATGGGTTGAATCAAATCAAAGCACTAACATTCACAGACAGCTCAAAAATATTATTTTAAGTATCATTCCAGCAGTGGATATCATATATATTTTATAGTCTTCCTTCAGGTTCTATATGGGCAATTTTTATGGCTCAAAAGAGCTAGCCAGTCATCCTCTGTCAGTGTTGCCTTGTAGCAGATGGTATGGGCTCGTCAGTGGATGCATTCTGAGCTCCTGCAGCAAAAAGAACTGTGATATAGGGCAAAATAGTCTGAAGTACACATTCAAGCACATCAATAAACATTAGTTTTTTTCAGCAAGCCTGCTCAGCATACTGCAAAATAAGATGGTGGAAGTGAATTTGTATTTGGAACTTCTGACAACAAACATTTTTGTGTTCCTAAATGTAGATTTAGATGAGCAAGGCACCTACATATTAAAATCTTGGCTTGAGTGAATATTCTTAACTTATGTCTGACCCTATCATGCTCTCAAATGTAGTCTGTCAGTTTCTATCACTGTGACCAATCAGAATGATATTGGTAATGAGAAGGTTAGGCAACAAAAGTAGGTAAGATTGAAACAGGACACAGCTCCATAGGATGTTAGGGCAGACAGCTGAGAAAGCAGCAACATCTGTGTTTTGGTTTCCTCTAGTGTTACAGGGCTGTTTTAATTATAATCTGTAGAAAATATGTTTTCAACACTACATATTTAAGATGAGCTGGCAGGAAAGTCTGTGAGAATTTGTACTGACTTACTCTGCAGCTACCTGAGCACAAATAAACATTACTTGATTGACACCAGTCTAAAAATGAAAGTAATGGATTAAAATATGTTTTATAGCATGCATCTCAAACAGAAATTAAGCAATTGTTCATTTGGCCTAGTAATTAAGATGCTTCTGAAGACTGGTATTAATTATTTGCTCTACAACAAAATGTCTAGAAACAGTAAATCCCTGTGGAATAGGAGTTGACTTTAACAGAAGTGTGTGCAATTTAAAGAGCAGTTTCTCTTAGTTCCTAACACAGTGAAGAGATAATTTGTTTTAGAGAATTGTTCAAAATCAGTATCCAGCTTCAGTGTCCCTTTTCCAGGAACTATCTGTGAATACTGGATTCTCAATTTAGGTGGTTAAATATGATTGTTGTTTTTATCTGCCATCTTTCAGAAATAAGGGCAGTAGAAGTACATAATGTGTAACAGTATATAAAAATATAATGCTATCATAAAGCTAAAACAAGAGCACTAATGTTTGCAAACCGTATGCCAGATTTAGACCTATTTGGATAATAGGATGTATCTCATTTTTATAATTTCTTGAGTATACTTTTTAATCTACATATTTTTCTCAATTTATCAAGAAAGTATTGTCAAGTAATGAAAAGCCAGTTTTCAAAATCAGAATCACTTTTATAGTAGTAATTTTAAAGGCAGAAGAGGTAGAGCAGAAAACAAATATTTTCTCATAGGGTAGAATTGATAACAATGAAAGTGCGGTTCTGGAAGGCAGGAATTCAAAACTAGAATGTCAGAAATTTTTACCAGCATCATTCCTTGAAAGAAGAGACAGATTTCTTTCACTGGAAGTTAACATTTTTCTATTATAGTCTTTACTGTTGAAAATATAGTTTCAAAAGGAATGAATGTGATTCTTAAGTAATGACTGAGGCTCTTTATGTGATACTAATCCCTTACTGTTTGCTAGGTTTCGGTGGTTGCGTGAAGGATGTTAAATTTACACGAGGTGCTGTCGTTAACTTGGCATCTGTGTCCAGCAGTGCTGTCAGAGTCAATCTGGATGGATGCCTATCAACTGACAGTGCTGTTAACTGCAGGGGAAATGACTCCATCCTAGTATACCGAGGAAAAGAGCAGAGTGCTTATGAGAATGGTCTTCAACCATTTACAGGTAACACATTGGTTCCTTCAATGAAATATATCATTTTTATTTCCTTCTGTATTAATGTGTTACCGTGTTCAGTCTTTGTTCTTTTTTTTCCTCCCCTGTTTTGCATCTCTGTGGTCTTTGAAGAATACCTTTATAGGGTGGTTGCCTCAAATGAAGGAGGATCAGTATCTAGTGTATGGACCCGTGCTCGTACAAGAGAATCAGGTAAATATAGCTTTAAGGCTTACTTATGTCCATTTTTCATGTGCTATCTAATATTAGGTTGGAGAAAAACCCATCAGAAGAATTTTCAGCAGTCTAAGTCGCATAGTATTTCTACAGGTACCAAAAGTCTTTGATGCTTTGAATAGTAGCAGATTATTGTCTTATTTCATCTGCAACATGTTTAAGCAAATACTTTTCACATATAATTCAAAGTTTTTTCCAAATATATATTATATTTTGCCATTGTTTGAGAGCTAGGAATGTGAAATGATTGAACTACATTAACAGAACAAGAACAGTCGTGTCTAGGCATGTTGATATGTGCACATACAAATTCACATTTACAGCAGTCTGCTAGAGTAAGTAACTGTATTTTCCCATGTATGACTAAGTGATACTAAATTAAGTGCAGAGGAGGGAGATACTGGAGAATTGGAGGAGCATGCTGTGAAAGATACAAAATCATGTAGCTGTGAGATTGGGATCTACTTCAACTTTTTTTTACGTAGAATGCACATGCGTACGCTGTTCACTGCTTCTGACTGATGTAGATGGGGGAAGGAATTTTTCTACAAGTAATGTGCAGATTGTGAATATTTAACAGAAAAGTGTGTGGCTTGTGAAGAAGGCTCCAAAGGAACATAATACATAATTATCACGACGGAAACTTTCTGTCCAGTGCTTTTAAAGTGGCCAGCAATTTTTTGAAGATTTAGTCCTGCATTTTTTTCATTCAACAATTTATCTTTCATAAATGGAAGCCTAACTGCATTCTTTCAGTGCATTTTGGTGAAAGATACTCAATATAAGATCTTAAAAAAAGATACAATATGTATGTGAATATTTGACTTGATAATACATTCTTACATAATTTCGTGTCATTATTTTTTGTACTAACCAGAAGAGAAGGTATATATATATTTTTTCATACCAACTGTCTGACAGTAGTAAGCTTTCCCATAAATTTGTTCACAAGCTGACCACAACATTGAACAGCTATATGATCCCTAGGGCTGGAGAATAATTGCACTACTTAATTATTTTTGAGTTGGTTTTGTTGTGTCCCTTATGAGAAGACCATCTGCTATAAAGTACCTTACCTTGCCCTGTGATACACTTCAGGACTAATAAAATCAATATAATGTTGTGGTAATGGGGGTTTTCCTGGAGAATCACATTTTTTGTACAAGAATCACAACTTCCAAGTATTTTCATACTTTGCACTGTAGCACTCTTCTTATTCAAAACAAAAACAAAACAACCACAACTAAGCCAAGTCTTTGTATGTATTTAATGAAACTTAAATTTTTATAAAAAGTGGTTATTTGATGGTGAGAAAAGCAAATGATCATCAGCAGGGCTAGGGAGTCCACATGCATTTACAGCAAATTCATCATCCATCATCCTGCCATTGTGTTCCTTGGGCCTTTCCTCTCTATAGCTTGTGCAGTCATCTGTGATGAAGTTGTTACTGGACAGACCTTTACCTGATATAGAAATATCTAATAAATAGTTAAAGGTTAAGGGAAATGGGATTTTTTTAAACTTTTTTTCTAATTAGCTACATGAGCTTAACTTTCCATTTCTTCTAAGCATCTTCATTTTTCTTTTAATTTTTCTTTTCATTTTCTTCCCTTCCCACCCCCCCATAACAAAATCTCTGTTTTACTCTCAGATAGTTATCTGGCATTTCAGAGATATGAAAATAAATTAATAAGCTTAATTTTTTGTAAATGAGGATGTACTATTTTTAGAAATATTTCATGTCTTTGGCAGTCTGTGGCTTAGATATCCAACGGATAAATGTCAAACCCTTCTCTCCTGCAGTCTCTGTTGCATCATTCATTTGCTTGATTATAATGCCTAAACCTGCTAGCTGCATGCAATCCACCTCCTCTTTTTGAGTGATGCTTAAATATGTTTGATACATTAAATGTTTTCAGAAAACCTCAACAAGATGAGAAGGAATGTTATGTAGATGGAGTTTTGATGGTTTTGAAATATAGCTTAAACCGAATAGCTCAAGATGTGCAGTCATATTAAATCAGTGCTGAAAAGTTACAACTCTAATAAATTGTATTTATGCTAATGGTTGAGTCTGATTTACTGCAGCCATTAAAAGTGAAGAATAGGGGCAATAGTCTCCTTAGAACTGCCATTTTCTCTATTTTCTATTTTATCCCTCCACAGTTCCACAAAATGTGCCAACTCCCTCAAGAGTTCACAGTATAAATGGTTACAGCATTGAGGTCACCTGGGACAAACCTGCTGGGGTCATAGGTGTAATTGAGAAGTACATTTTGAAAGCATATGAAGAGGATGGTCCCAGTGTACCCATCACTATTGCTGAGCTTGCTGACACTAGTATGCTCACAGGTAAATGTTGTTAAGTACCATTTTCTAGGTGCATCTAATAACATGGTGTTTTTATGCCTTCTTTTGTTAACTATAAAGTATTGTCTATGTTCATGTATAAAGAGCATATCTACTTGCTCCAAAAGTAATGTCCTCTATTTATTTCCATGGAAACTATGACAGATACAAAGAGCACAATAGCACTGTTTGGTAGAGCAAACTCTCAGCTACAAAACATTATTTGTCAACACAAGTGCCCACCATAAGCTGTGTGTTTTCACCAGGAATAAGGACATGCAGGCTGCAATTGTAAAAATCTGCACCAGTGGAGGTGACCTGCTGTCACCACTTCTGCAACACACTCACCACCTCACTGTGCTCACATTCACTGTTTGGTCTCCATAAATGAATGGCAAATGTTGATGAATGCCAGTGGGTGCCATTTCTTTCATATGGAGAATTCGGTGACATCCCTTTTCTTCAGATGCATTTCCATGTCTGACGCTATTTTGTGAGACTGCCCCTATGCTTCCATAAGTCACACAGCAACTACATATAATGGAATATTGATGGGAAGGTTCAACCTTTTCTGCCATACCACCACCATCTGCCACTGACTCTGTAGGCGAACATAATAAAGTAAGTGACATAGCTTTCAGAGGAGCCCTTGTAATACTGTCAGCACCAACATACATGCAAATGTACATCAAAGAGCAATAGAAATTAAAATGCATCTAAATACTGAAAACAAATTCTAGTTAGACTATTTTTCCTAGTCTAGTAGTGATTTTGTAGGGGAATTCTGTTGTTTTTCTTTTTCTTTAGTATACATTGTTTCTTTCTCCAGTTTTTACATCTATTTTCACTATGTGAACTCTAAATCTGAGTCCCATAAGATGCTATTCAACATGATAGACCAAAACACTTGGTCAAATCTGACCATGTAAACCTAACTGATTTCAGTGGGATATAGCATGCGGTTATGTTTATCAGATACTTTTCTTGCTACAACTAGGATTTAGAAGTGCGTTATAATACAACAAAGGAATCTGAAACTTCATGTTTAGTTGGTTTGCTAACTCCTAAGCTGTTGGTTGTGAACAGGAGCTATTGCATGTGAGATTCGTTTTCTGGAGTCCTGGTCTTTTTACCTGTAGGAGCTGGATGTTTTTAGAAATGTGAGAGTCTGCCCACTACAAAGAGATCGTTTTGTGACCTTTCTTCTTGGCAAGAGAGTCTGTCTTTCCTATTTACTCTTATTGTTTATTTATTCACTGCCTAAAATTAATTATATAATTCATAACATTAAACAAGCTCTAATGACAGTGCTCAAAGGTAGTACCTTAGTAAGGCTTGACTTCGGGCAATATAACAATTGCGGAAAATGCCTTAACCGTTCAGCAGTATATTACTGCTGTTTTCCTGAAGCCCAAGTAATACATGTTCAATGTTTTTACATAAATATGTATGTTTTGTGTTTTTCTCTGCTGTAATGTAGATATAAATTTTCAAATCTAACATGCACATTTTTTTCTTCAGTTGGAATGTTCTTGACTATTTGTTAATTATGTGTTTGCAACACATAATTAGCACTGGCTTTTCATTATTACCGTGATTTGTTTGACAAACTTTTTGTTTAAATAATCTGTGTGGAAATGCAATATAAATTACATTAATAGAAATTTTAAACCATATGTTAGATAGCCAATGTAACATGATAATAACTATTAACTATGATAATAGCTAATGTTTGGAACTTAATTTTAGCTGAACTCTTATTCGTATTATGATATGACTGTGTCACAGTATCACAGTCTCATGCGGGTTGGAAGGGACCTTAGAGATCATCATCGAGTCCAACCCCCGGGGATTCGAGCCTCCTGTGTAGCAGAGCGGCACTTCTACCACTTGTGCCACAGGGGAGATTTGAACCCCGGGCTTCCGGTGTTGCAACACGGCATTCTGACCACTGCGCCACCGGGGCACACAATGACTGTATGTTAAGGTTATGGAAAAAGTCTGTCCTGTGCTGGATAGGGAAGAGGTATACACATACAGCTTTCAGGAAGCAGAGGGGTAAGTCATTCTTCTGTATTATATTAAATAGATACTTTTTTTTTTTTTTTTGTCCTCTGTGGCAGGTAAGTGCTGAGTAATGCAAAATTAAGTGACCCTAAGAACTTTGAAATGTCTCTATTCAACCATTGTCCTCTCTGATAATGTCAGATTGTAGATTCTTGGGAATATGACATAAAGTGAGTCATCCTGTTAATATAACTTAAGTTGGTAGTTTATCTAATTCTTCATCTGGAAGTTGCATCTTCACCACTGCGCGTAGTGTTCTGTGGCAGAATTATATTTCTTTTGTTGACCATTTATGGTTTTGCTTCTTGTAACTTGCTGTGGCAGTAAGATTTCAGATTCAGTTTTGTCTGTGTGAAAGGAGTAGTTCCTTCTGTTATTTATAACTGCTGCATGATATTTTAGAAATGTATTTCCCAGTTTCAGTGTTGTATGAAATATGTAATTCAAGTCCTCATGCTGAGGTCAGAACTGAGACAAGTGAAAAACTATTTCTGTTAAATCACTGCTCCTGATAGACGTGGTTTTGCCTGTAGCCCATTGATTTCAGTGCAGGCTACACAGAAGGATTGGTTTGTGGGCATTGGAAAATGGCTACCCTCAAACATGAGAGTTATAATGGAAAAAATAAGAAATCTCAAGTGATGAATCAACAGTATTTTTTGAAAACCAAACAGTTTGCCTCCAAGAGCAGATTCATGGTGTGTAGATGATGAGCACATAAATTCACTTAAGTACAATTTGAGGGCTGTCAAAAGGGTGTTTGAGTGAGTGTTGGAGAATGTGTTTGCCTAGGCACACTAAACTCATGTGCTGCTGGACATAACCTGGAAGGCAACTGTATAGTAGCAAAGGGTGGTGATGGGACAGTAAGGACTGCTTCTTTTCATGTGACATAAACATGGAACTTGCAGATTTGCTGCTGGTAACATGGTATGGCATAAAGCCATAAACATAATCACTATACATTGATATAGCACAAGTTCCTGCAGAATTTAATTATTAAAGATGTGTGTTTGATCCATGAATATTATATATATATATATATAATTTTAGAGGAAATGAGAAGTAAAATATCAACATGATATCCATGGCTGGAGTGTTAAAAATGTAGACAGTTTTCTCTCATTATTATTCTAATTGTCATAGTTTTCCTATTTTCTTAACAATTTTCCTCCTTTATTCTCTTGTTAATTGTGCTGTATTCATTGTGGATAGACCACTGTTTATAAGTTTATCTTTTTGTTTTGAATCAGTTTTGAGGAAGTCTAGGTTAGTTTGATTTTTAAACTAAAAATAAACAAGCTGTACTTGGAGAATATAGTGCCCTAGTCCCTCAAATCTAATTTTGTTCATATTTAAGAGTGTTGGCAGGACAAGAGGAGGTAGAAAGAACTGGAAACAAACAGTTGCTACCCTCATGCTTATATTGTAGCCTGCTGGATAATCTGCATTTGGAAAATAATACAAATCCTAGAAAACATCCCTGATCACCAAGAGCTGTGAGACTGGTCAGAATGGTAAATGTAATGTGATTTTGTTATCTGGTTGTTGGAATCTCTGACGTATACTGCACTACAGGAGAATTCTGCATTGCAGGGATTTAAAGAGAAAATTACTAAATGGTTTGGGTTGGAATGGACCTTTAAGACCACATAGTTCCAACCCTCTGCAACAGACAGGGACACCTTCCTCTAGACTAGGTCAGTCACAGCCCCATCCAGCCTGACCTTGAATACTTCCAGGTAGGAGACATTTATAATCTCAGTGAGCAATCAGTTCCAATGTCTCACCACTTTCACGGTATCTTTTCCTAGTACCTAGTCTAAATCTGGGCCCCCTTCAGGTACTGGAAGGCTGCTGAGAGGTCCCCCTAAAACCTTCTCCAGGCTGAAGAGCCCCAGCTCCTTCAGCCTGTCTTCACAGGAGAAGTGCTCCAGCCTGAATCATCTTCGTGGCCCTCCTCTGGCCCCATTCCAACAGTTTGATGTCCTTATGTTGGGAGCACCAGAACTGAATGCAGTACAGTACAGAATATAGAAGATATTGAGCAGCAGTGGCCCCACTATGGGAAATGCTTCTGATTTGCCTTCAGCTGGATTTTATGCCACTGATTATAACCTTCTGGGTCCAGCTATGCAGCCAGCTTTCAGTTCACTGTCCACTTATCTGTTCTTTGTCAGCTTGTCTGTGAGGATGCTATAGGAGACAGCATCAAAGGCTATACTAAGGTTAAGATAACATCTATTTCTATCTCTGCATTTATGAAGCTTTTTCATCTTATTATAGAAGTCTATCAGGTTGGCATATCAGTTAGGAAAATCTAAGTCAAAGTGAGCTCTATACTGATTTAGCAGTAATTTCATCTTCCTTTTCATGTGATTCCTTGTATCACTGACTCCCAATATAGCTGGCTGCAAGTTGCTTGCTGTGCTTAGGCAGAGAAGATTGTTTTCAAAAGTTGATTTAAACATAGAGTTTTCTGAGGTGGTTACTAACTGGCTGCAGCTGTGGGAAGGTTTAGAGTGTTCAGCCACTTTCCCATGGGTGTCTCATTACATCTAGAAGAGAATGAAGAGGGGATTATTGCTTAGCCTTAAGGCTTGTCTGGTGTGTCTTAGCAAGTTTTACCATCAGAAAATTAATTCAGCAAGGTGATCGTTTCTCATCCTTATCAATTAATGCTCAGAATACACACAAACACCCTGCTGTGTGACACAGAAAATAGCTCATGAGAAATAACCCTAAGCTTCTCTTCAAGTTCTTCTTGACTCTCAGTGTCTGAATAAGCATTGTTGCATGCTCTGTATCATGTGCCATACCTTCAGTTTTCACAGAGTTCCTAGTTTAGACCCAGTGTTCAGATAGAAAATGGCATTGGCTTTTATCTGTCCCAGCAAACATGGCTCTATTGTCAAGCACTGAAGAGAAATGCATTTTATTATTAAAAATCATAGAATTCAGGAGATCCACAAGTCTCTTAAGTTTTGCCAGCTCCCAGTTACAGGCAACGAAGAGCAGTAGTGAAAGCTGCAAATGGTAAGATCTTCAGCAAAAGAATTCTCAGACATTTTGTATCTCCATTAAAGAGTTCTTTTTTTTAATGTTCAATTTCACATGGTTACTGTAGCTCTTTGTACCTATCTCATTACCACAATAACCACAAGTGCTGAAGTTATGGTTGAGCATTTGATGATAAAGGAAATTGTTGTCAGTTTATCCTCTGAATGTCCTCAGTTTCCATTCCTTCTTCCCCTTGAAATGAGCTTATGATTTCTTTTCACCCTTAAGACTTTTATGCTCAGCAGTTGACTATCTCACGAAAGGCTAATTCGATGATTTGATATGGTTAATCATTGTGATAAGGCTGTGCCCTGGATTTGGAAGGTGGGGAAATTTTCTCTCAGAAGAGGAACTCAGGCTTTCTACCACTGACTAGGCTTGCCAGTGAGGTGAGGGAAAGCTCATTGCCAGCCTGGCAAATGACAGTGTTTAAAGAAAACACTCTGGAGGAGAGCTTTACATTCTGACTGAAATGATGAGTGAGACTTCTGCCAGGAGTAAGCTAGCAGCGCAAAGCATCTGTATCTGCCTGGCAGACCCCACTTCATTTTGCAAAGGGGCTTAAAGCAGTAATTTTGGGGTTGCCTGCAGACATGTACCATTACCTGTTGCAGGGTTTTGGAGTCAGGCGGCTGCAGGAGCAGCCTGAGGGCCAGGCCCTGCAGTACCAAATGTACAGGCACATCTCTCTCAGTGGAAGAAGCTGAAGGAGTCTACAGGCATATACAAGCAGCTGCACCTGAGCCTCTGCTCAGCTCCCTGCCTGACTGCTGCAGCTAATGTAACATAGGGCAGCCAATAGATCTGTCGATGCCCATTAGGTTCCTCTAAATTGTCATGTGGCAGTTGAGCTCCTGGTGACTCTAAATCAGAGTGGCAGAACATAGGTTCTTATCTCTTCTCACTTAGCTGGCTTTAGCAGACTAGAAGCATATTTTTCAATATATGCATTTTAAAGCACGAATGATAGTAATGTTTTGCAGTATTAAGGTTCTAACTTGATTGAGTGTAGATCTATGTGAATCTTGTTGACAGTCCATTGCTGTTCTATGAATTTATTCATATGAAATGTAAATTGTCTGATCAAATAAACCTGAAAATTTTATCCAAATTACATCAACACTTAGCTACATACTGATGCTTTTATTGACAGAAACTAAAAAATAAACTTCCCAATGTTTGTGAGAAATAAAGGGAATATTACTATCTTTTTATAGTCATAGTTTGCAAAGAGTTAATCTTCACTTCTCTGCAGACTTTTAAAATTAATCATACAGTAGAAAATTAACATTGTCAAAGTTATCTGGGAGGATCAAGAGGAACAGAGTGATAAGATATTATGAACCATTTCTTTCTGTGGCTAAACAGTATCTGGTGCAAAATGAGACCATTGGGTTATGGTGTTCTGCAAATTAAAGCAGCCGGAGTTGTTGTGTATAGTGAAGGAATTTCAGCCTTCCTTGAAATGTTGCAGCCTGAATTGCATTTTTGAGACCATTGGAGCTTGTGCTTAGTTGATGATAAAGTAGGAACTGCTGGAAAAAGGGAAAGGGGTCTTCCAAGCCAGTAACCAAAGCAAACTTCTTTCTTCTTCTAAGCCAAAGCATTTTGATTCACATTCTGCTTATGGTAAAAGATGCTTTAAAAATGCAGATGTATGCGACAGATTGATGAGCAGAGGCTTATAGCTCAGAGATGCGTACACAGAAGACACATGTACTTTAGCAGTTTTTGCTACAATCTGTTGAAAACACAAAGTCAGTTGAGGACTTCCTTTTCTGGTCAGTGGACTGTGATTAAGTGTACTGTGGCAGTGATGCATCTCGACACACAAGTGACTTTGTTAGACAGATGCTGTAGGACCTCAGGGGTTCAAGTTGGCTGGATAGCTGAGGTTTGGGGAGAGAAGATTTGGTATGTTATTTTTTTTAACAGCTCAAAAAACCCCATTACGGTACATCTATAATGTATGAATATATGAATGAATATGGTTTCAGGTGCACAATTTGTACTTTACAGCAAGTCCTTATGAAGTACAGTCTTAGGAAGGAATCTGTGTAAAAGTCTGGCTAGAAAGAGTCCCTTGGGCAAAAAACAAATGGAACTTGTGTGGATAAGCTCTGTGATTGACTTTGGGAATCTTTATGTTCAGTATCAGAGCTGTATTTTCAGGTTTTGTATAAAAGCAGTGCCTGGTTGTGGTTAAAATTATCCAAAGTTACATGTAAAAAAACTGAATTAACCTTGCAAAATGCTTCCCTTCTACCATCTTAACAGAGTGGTTTCATTTTATTTTGTGACAAGAAGAAAATAATTCTAGAATTTGTGTTACAGCTGTAAGATTAAATAGCTGTTTCTTTGTGAGTTGTGTGTAGGTGAGTGGGCTTTTCAGAATAAATTCACCTTAGTTTTTATTTTGATACACAAAATAAAAGCTCTGACTTACCGTAAGCAAGTGCACCTTCTCTAAAGATGAGGTAATGTTTTGAACTAACATCCTATACAAGAAGGATAGTAAATCAGGGAAGGGAAGACAGTGCTTTTAGAATAAACTTGTAATTAGATGAGGAAATTATTAAAATATTATACTAGTATTTGAACCTGTTTTTCAGTGTTTGTGAACAGAGTAATACCCTCATACCTTAGTGATAAAATAATTAATTTCCTTGATGAAAAATACCACTTTTCCATTCTAAATCAACTGGAATGTTGTGGCAGTACCCTTTAAGTGAATGACAACTCCCTTTTCGATGTACTGAATATAAGAAATGTCTGTTTTATGGAGAAGTGAAAGGAAGAAGCCTGGTATTTGCTCTTCTGATGTATTGTCTGTGTTATAATGAAGGGGTTGATTATAAAGATGCAACTCATTCTGACCAGTTAACATGTTTGTTTTATCATAAATTCATTGTTGACCCCTTTCTGCTGTCCATGTTAATGTTTTTGTCCCTTATCCACAAGATCGAACATTTTTTACTCTTGGAGAATTCTAGCCCCCAACTTCAAAGATTGCAAATAATTAAAGATCATTTAAATAAAAGTATAGGAAATTAAATGCTAGTTTTGCATATAAAGTGGGCTTAATGTTCTAGGTGTGATTCCAGATCACTCTTTTAGACTGTTAACTTTACATTCATATTTAACAAATGACATTATTCAGTTTCATGGGGTCACTGTGTCAAAATGTCTGTGTTAGAACTTAAATTTATTTCCAAGGGTTCTTTGAGTGGGCAGATAGGAGTGGTATGTTAGAATGATTTACCATCTCTGATTCCCTGTGTAGATTTTAAGGCTAGGAACTTAGTCTGTGGTGTAAATTCTAAGTCTAGATGGATTCAGCTTCTCCAAAGTGGCAGGTGGAATGAATGGAACTCGCATCTCAAATGTGGGAGGCTGACCCTCTTCTTAAATATTGATGGTCCCTCTATTACCTGATCAAGGTGACAGTTTATCTACCTCTCTCCTAACGTTGCTAGAATACATGAAAGTATAACTGTGGCCAAAGTTGCTTTGTTAACATCCCATATTGGAAAGCCCAGTGGACTGTTTAGCAGATCATCAGTTGTTGGGTATAGACAAGGGATGTCATCTATATGTGTGCAAATTGAGGAGTCTGGAAAAGTTTGTTAAAAGCTGTCAGTCATCTTCATTGGATCACAGGCTATTTTTTATTGCAGAATTTATTTTGCTGGGCTATAAATTATTACATGAGTATCAGTGGTGATCTTTTCTGTGGAACTGCTGACTTTGTACTCTAAGATAGGCACTGGGTGTAAATTTCACAGCCTGACTAAAAGTGCAGGGGAAAAGAGTGGGTAATGAGAGCAGAGCAGCCAGTTCTTTAATTGAATTAGAAGCCGGGTGACACCAATGCAGACACCTGTCCAATTACAGACAGGCCAAGGTGTTTACCATTGCTGTACAAGCGATTTGAAGATGACAGAAATCTTTCCGCCCACAGATTAACATAATGAAGGAGAACAGATTACAGTGGATGCTGGCCAAACAGATAGGTTGGCAGCTGAGGAAAAAGTAGTTTGCTGAAGTATGTAAATAAAATCTGTGCGTTTTCTATTGCCTACCTATGTAGCGCATCTTGTTACTTTGCTGAGAAAAAGTAGTGCAAGTGTACACAATAAGGAAAGTTACTAATTATGAAATGAACAAAGTATGCTTTTAGTTGCTGATTTTGCAGAAAATTTGTTGGTTTTTCTAATCAACAGATACTTTCTGTTGCAAAAAGGTGGTTTTATTTTTCAAATTCGCACTGTCCTTCATAAACCTACCTACATAATGTACACACTGTTGCATTGCAGATGCTTAATATGCTTCATATAAAATCTTTCTGCTTTGTCAAAAGTAAAAACCACAGTCAAACAACCCAATACAAACCTTCTACAGCTATGAACATCTTACTGGATATGTGAGTGTGACTCTCAGTGCCTGAAGCCATTGATGACCCCACAGAATGCCTTCTATCATGAAATGCAAGGAGCATTAATTCACTGCTTCATGAGAAAAGAATGCTATAAGTACTAACTGTACATATAAAAATGAATTGCTTCCTAAAGCACAGCAGACTGAATAGAGAGATAGCATATGCTCTATACCATGCTCCTTTTATCCAAGAACCTGCGAATGTCAAAGAGGATTTGGTTTCTGTATGTGTTTATTTACTGACGGTACCAAAAGTACCTTCTTTCAGTGATCTAGAAATAAGTGCTGTCTGTTGTCTCATACAAAAACAAACAAACAAAACAAAACATGCCTTCAAATAATAATAATGATGACATTTCTGTGCTGGAGAATTTCTGTAGATACCAGTATTGCTGCTTTACAGGGATACTGACATTTGCTACATCATTATTTTCTTTTTTTGTGCATATTGAATGCTCTTAAAAATACACAGACAGCTTTGCTTGGGTAAGGGCTGACATGACATTCTCTTTCTTCCATGTAGTATTTACACTGGACAGTAAGAAGGCAGTACAGTTTTTCTCTGCCAACATGGGATTTGCAAAATCAAATCTATTACCAGAATCGATCCTGTTCAACTGGTTTCAGTTTAACATAGGTACTCTGGCATGAGTGCTGCTACTTCTGATTACGCCTTCATACATAAGAACAGAACCTCAGAAAATTAAAATAGAAACATCATTTACAATGCTGATCCTTGAAGTCTTTGGATAAATTCCAATAAAAGATACAAAAATAACTAATACAATAAAAGCTAACTTTGTGTTTCCATGTGACTACATGTATTAACGAGCTCTGTAAAAAATAGTAGAATTACTCTGACTATCCCACTCAGAAAATAATAAGAGCATGTTGTAACCATAAACTTCCAGCATCCAATTCTCCAGCTCAGTTTTTCTGTGGCTGTGAAATTCTTATGTGAGAACATAGATTTTCTGCTGAAATTTAAAGGTGTTTTGCATTCTGTGTAGTAACTCAACTAAGAGCAGCATAAAGGACAGTTTTTTTCTATCTGTTTGTGTATGCGTAATGCTGGCAAGTTTTATAGTATCATACCATGAGAGGTTTGGCAAAGAATTACGTTCTCTAATGTTCTACTGTTTCATAGTATGAAATAAAGCTTGACATGACCTGTCCATCTTTAAATTACTTTCCATCCAATATTAGTTTCTTGTTGGGTCTATTTTCCAATGGGAACTGCTGACATTTCTCAAAATGGCTGTAAACCATTTTAATTTTTTTTTTTCCCCCCACACTATCCATCTGCATGTTTTCGTTCAAGATATTGTGTAACATCTTGACCTGTTGAGCAATTTGTTGTATCCTTTACAAGCTGTCGGTATATATGTGGAAATCCCTCAACTTTACTTATCTAACCCAAGCAGAACCCAAAAAAGACCAGTTTACTAATACTTTTTTTCATGTAAATCACTGGTCACTGTGTCACCTGAATTATGTTACAGTAGTAGCAAGCATGGGGACTATATTCTGCCAATGAAGTTATGAAATATAAGTGGGACATTTCATATAAAAAAAGAGTTTTGAGTTTATAGATGAATAAGTAGGGGCAACATTGGAGAGGAAATACTGAAATAACTGTTCCAAGAGTCTGTGAAAATTCCTTGAAAAGTCAAAAAAAGAAACAAAAGAAACAAACAATCAAAAAAGAATAAAGCCTCAAATTTGTTGTCATGGTTAGCATGCAGTGTGCAGCTCAGTCTTGAAGTAGTGTGTGTTATTGGTGAGAATAAGTAAAGAAACTTAGCTGCATGACAAACATTAAGAATGCAATAAAATGCCTCTCTTAATTTGGTTTACAAAATTTTTTGTGGCCTGATATGAACAAAACCTTAAAATCCTTTTTCTTTTCCAGCTCTGTGTATGTATGTAATCAGTCTGTACAATGTACATGCAAAACACCTTGCTTTCTTCTGTTGCAGGCGTATTGACAGGCTTGCGTCCCTTCACAAACTATGCTGTAACCCTAACCGCTTGCACTTTGGCTGGCTGTACTGAGAGCTTGCATGCATTGAACATCTCCACTCCACAAGAAGGTAAAGTAATTTCAAAGGTCTTGACTTCCACATTTCAGTCATGAATAATAAAACAGGAGAAGAGCTAAATGCTGCAAAGCCATTTGCTGGAAAACCCCAACCTAATTTGATGACAAAGTGCATTGCCAGACCATAATTGCTCCATTTTTTGGGGGGGTGCGAAAATGAATCAAACTCCATACCCTTTAATGACATGCATCTTTAATAGCTGTAATGCAGATTAATGGGCTTTTTAATTGCTGTTACATTGTTCATGCAAGAGCCTTGTCATTAATATGAAGCATCTGAAAGATTAATGAAAGCTTCCTCATTTTACTATGGCTCAGAAGTAAATCTAGAGACAGTCTGACTAAAAAGAATTGATTGTATGGCACAGTATGAAATTGAGAATCAAACGGTTGATTTCCATGGTTTCTTTTAACTGCTAAACACCAGCAATAGGCAACAATTATTTCAGTATGATGAAACCTCTGAATGCCAATTGAGTTATTTATTAATCAGATTGTTTGTTCAGATTTTCCCTTTTCTAAACTCTTTTACAAGTTGTTGGGCTCCAGCTTAAAGGATGTGAGTGTAAATTAATGTTTTCTAAGTTTACATTAAGAACTAGAGCAGGAAGAAAGCAAAAATAATGCTATGCTTCTGGCTTTAGAGACTAGCCTGGTAATAACACACATCAATTACTTGAGCAAATGTTCCCAAAAGAACTCAATTCTCATTTAAACATGAAGTCCCCCTCTCATCCTTCTCCTGGTTCCATCATCCTAAAGCCATGTTAATCCAGTTAGAGTTGTTGACTCCATATTTGCACCAACAGGATAATAAAGGCTTGGACTGAAATCTGTAGGAAAAGTTTAATCTTCCATAATATGGAATAGTTTTCAAACTTCCCTCTCTCCCACAGTCTGATCTACTAACTCTACTAACAGAGGTGTATCTTTAAAAAGGCTCTTAGTTTTATTTTAAAATTAAGTTGTGTGAATCCAATGATAGTTATGAAAAGACTGCTGGAGCATTTTGCTACTGCTAGAACAGGTATGTGTGGAAGGTGTTGTCCTGATGAGGACAGTCCTGAAGATTCCTGTCTAACATGTCTGGAACATGGTTTTGATGTGAACGTGGTGAAAACTGCCAGCAGCACCATTCTGATCAAAACACAGTATCACGTCTACATAAACTGTTAGAGTTTGTCAGGTGGTGTTAGCCATGAAAATGCGTAGCCTCTGAGAGCCAAATAATTAATGGACCCTTTGATGTTAACATGAAATACAGTGTTGAATATTTCCTTCTAGTATAATAACTTAAGAAGTCTGTCTGTCTCGTTGTCTCAGCTTAGTGAGTATTCTTGCTAAAGAAGGAATTCTGTGTTTCAGAAAACATTCAATGTTTTCAGATGTTCTGTCATATCAAGAAGGTTTTGGCGAGAATAGATTTTTATTTTTTTTTTTCCCTAGAGATCAAATAAAGCCATGGGGAACATGTACTTCATCCCTCAGAAGAATTGAACAAAATGTCAATGTATGGAGTTTCTATATTTGGCACACTCTTGTTGCGTGCTCTTAGTAACAATAAATTGATGATACAGAAGACAGACACCATATCACACCCTCCAGCTATCCCCATTTCCCTATTGAAACATTCATTACTTTATAGTGTTTTCACATTGCCAGCCACTGCTAGTTATTGTTTTAAATTGCTAGCACCGAGCTTGTAGTTTACAAGATATTCCTCCCAGGCTAAGGCCCAAGTTCTGTTCTTCTTGAGATGTTCAGTGGGATTCCTTGTGCTTTTAAAATACAACTCACTGAAATTGTGAGAAAACTCAACTTTTTATTATTATCCATTGCCAACTTTCAGTATGTTATATATGTAAAATCTGTGCTAAACAAACATTATGAAATGTATTGAATTATGAAAAGCATGAAGGAAGGAGTACTGCATAAGAATAATGCATCTGCATTCATGATTAGAAAAATTGATCCCTTTTTGGTTACGAATAACAAGCATGAGGAAGAAGAAATAATTTGTATTAAAAAAGTCTGCTCTAAATTTATGTACCACTCCATGTGCTCAGATATTTACTTGGAGAGATACAGAAGCAAAGAGTGTATCTTTATCTATCACAGAACTTTATGGTTACTAGGGCACCTCACAGGTTATAGGAGAATTCTCAAAATGTTCATACTTTGCAAGCATGAAATCTCTCCGGAAATGTTAACTTCACACAAAAAAATAACCCATTTCTGGTAGCTATTATTCATTGACATAATTTCCAATTTGTGGAAAGCTAAAAATACTGTTATACAGTAGACCTGCAGAAATTTTATATCTGTTCACTGAATTATCTTTTTTGAAGTCTTGGGAGTGTGGCAAAGACTCCATTTTTCTTTCTCACTTTTTCTTACCCCCCACAGTAAGGTAAGATATGATACAACATGCAGTATTATATCATTAATACGAATGTTGTACTTTTTTAACCAGCCCCTGAAGATGTGCAGCTGCCCACAGCAACAACCTTTCCCACATCCTTGCTGGTGGGCTGGAGTCCTCCAAAAACACCAAATGGTATTATTACACAATATACTTTATATATGAATGGAGTACCAATTTATTTTGGAAATGGGACCAGCTGTGTTGTAAAAGGTATGTTCTCCTCTAAGTATTATGTAAGGTGGGTATCTCATAGTTTCTGTGAACAATTCTATAGCAGACCCCTTATTATTTTGCATTAATGACTGTATTAGTCTTGCTTTTGGATTTTATAATTCATTACTTAGAGTCAGCTGTGCTGGTCTTCATGTTTGATAAGACAAAGTTCATGTGTGAACTAGGTGTGTGCCATCCCTGAGTTACCTTGCTTAGAGAGCACTAACTAGTGTTATTCCTGATGAGGGTGGAAGAAGCCAGAAACTGGGTTAGAATATGTAAGATATTTGGGCTGAATTGTGAGGTTAACTCTTTGCTACCATGATAGTAGTGATGGTGTGAGTGTTTTGTTGTATGTTGTTAAACTTCAAGACATTTTCCTCCTTGAGCTGAAAATGCACAATTCTTCAGCTTCCATATGGACTCTGGTAAGAGCCTCTCATGTAGCGTACATCCTTCCTGGATGTCTTTTGTGAACAGCAGCCCTGTTATTTCTGCTTGGAAGTGACCAACCATTCTAAAAAAGTACTGCCTGTTAAAATTAAAACATTTCAGATGAAATAGAAAGATAAAACGAGCTGTTATACACTTTAAAGCCCAGAGGGTTCAATTTGTTAAAGGATTTTTCATAGGACACCATTGTGACTGAACAAAGATTAATATTGTCATGGAGTATCTAAATCCTGTTCTGTGTTATCCTCTTTCACAGGAACTATGCTGAATTTTTGATAGCTTTATAACTTTTCGGTCTCATAGCATTCAAAACAAGTAAACTGTAAGCCACTGGAGACAAGAAACATTCTACAGACCTAATGGTTTGGGGATATTTATTTGTTTTTCCCACTGTATTCCTTCAATTTTCTTAATTAGAGAACCATTCTCTTGCTGTTCTGAACTGCCACACTTGTTAAAAGCCGCAACTAAATCCATTTTTTTTTCTGATAGTTATATCAGTATTCTGGAAGCTATTTTGTAGTGCAGTGAAGAATGGTAAACTGCCTATTTTAAAATAGTTATTATATTAAGTAGCCAAGTTATTTGTTCAGATTTAGATTGTTTATACCATATGCACACCAACAGAACTGGAAGTACCATAGCAAAATCTAAATGCTATTCTGCACCCATCAGAATTTGTAGGTATGGGTAAAGGAAAAACATCCTATTGGACAATTCAGGGGAAAAAAAGGCATCAATATCCTTCTTTCTTTTAAATGTAAGGCCTTAATATTCAAAGCCATTTCTGCATCTTGAGTTAGTATAAAACATATTTAAAAATTCATATAGTTCAAATTTCTTTGCCTTGCACAGGCCATAAGCTGCTGGGGTGGTGGGTCAGTTTTGACACTGAAAAATGAATCCAGTTAGAGAACGTCCTGAAGGCTGTTGATGATTGCTGTAATAAATAGTGCACACTTTAAGTCAAACTTTTTCATTCTGTATTCAAAGGTAATGGATTTTTCGTAACCATAGTAACCTTAGAGTATTTCTGGATAAATACATGAGGTATATACATTCTGGTTTTATTTTTGAATATAAACTACCACATTATGTATTACTAATAATATGAAAAATAGGATATAGGTTAGCATAATGACAGCTCAAACTAGTACGCATTTTTCTTCTGCAAAAAAATAAATATTTATCAAAAGTATAGGTTCAATTAATTTCCCCCTTATTCTCCCCAGTTTTCTGGTATTCTTGTAGTGCCATTTATCTTTTTCTCACGATCTCCATTAATCTCCTATTGCCATCCCATAATGCTATTCTCAAGAATTTTGAATTTCATCCCGGGTATTTTTACTGGTGTGCTAATCTCTAACTGGTTGAAAACTGGCAAGGAATGAAAATTGTTCTGGGAAGTAGTCATAATATATTCTAGTTCAGTTGTTTTTTAGCTCAGTTCTGATGTGTTCCAGCCCAGTGCTAATATGAACGCATGTTGGTAGGGATTACAGTCAAGTAACTTTTCTGTTTGTCCTTCAAAAATTTGAAAAAGGTGAATTAAATTTCTGATTTCTGATGTTTTACGTATAAGTCTTGGAAGATCAAATGGAGATTTTTCATCTATATCAGGTTATATTCAGCTAAACTATTTTAAGGAAAAGTAATCTTGTTCATAAACTTCTCAGAGCAGCTTTTGTTGCTTGTGTTCAGAAATGATTCACATTTGTGTGTTTTATAACTTTAATTATTGCAATAGCAATAATTTCATTTTCTGCCTCTCCAAGAAGTGCAAGTCTCTTTGAGCTGGAATCCCATTATGTCACTGTTCAGTAGGACACAAATTCTTTCCATCCATATTCCAGCTTCTCACCCAGACTTGCAGTATCTCAGTGCTTGCAGAGCTTCCTTGTTTCACTTTCCTTTAAAAATAAAATAAAAAAGGGGCCAATGAATCAGGTCATGTTGCCTTGTGCAGTACTGCACAGGAGCCACTCTTGCCCCCTGCTAATAGACATGGCATAGAGATCAGACTGCTTGTTTTGGATCCATTTTATTTAGCTGCCAGTTTCTCAATCTGCCTGAGGGGGAAGAAGTGATCTGAGCTAGCATACTGGGATTTGGGTCACTAGAAATCCCAGTCACTCTGAATCAGGTCTGTTTAGAATCTTGCTTAGATCTGTATGTATTATTAGGTTGAAACACTTCCTTTCAAAGCCCAAGATTTCCTTTTCACAGTTTAGTGGTAAAAGAGATATAAAATAGGTGCGTGTTTTTTTGTTTTTTTTTTTCTTATTTCTCTAATGGCTGTAATTTAAAATAAAACAAAACAAAAAATAGGGCTTTTAACTTTCCGTTGTCATACATGGCTCTTTCCAACCTTTTATCATACAGCATTTGTGCTAGTGATGTTCATGACTTACTGCCTCAGCATAATATGTTGCTGACCCCAAACAGGGAGACAAAGTTCATTCTCTCTGACATCCATTTTCCATTCATTCAACAAAATGATTTTCCTAATTTAATAACTGCACAAATGAGTTCCTGACCACTTGTCAATCCCAGAAAGTCATAAATTTTCTCACTGTTTTTGGAGTGCTGTCTGAATTTAAAAGTTTTATTTGTTTGAGTCTCTTTTTAGGAAAGCATTGGTTCTGACTGAAAGTTAACATTTCACTGACTTTCACTTCAGCCCATGAAAGTCTAATTGCTTTAGGCCCATCCTGGTTGATCCGTAACTTGAGAAGGGATGTGTATTTTCATCACGATGATTGCAAATATATTGTTAGCTTAGTTTCTGGTCTGGACAGTTGTTGAGGGTTTGAAGTACTCATTGATTTTCATGGAAATTCAAGTGTTTCTTTTCTCTAGGGATGGAGCTGTAATTAAAAAGGGAGCCCTTTAAAAGCACATATGGCAAATGTACACTTCACCATGTTGAAAAGGGGCATCCATTAGGCATCCATCATCCATTAATGCCTTTAAGTATTTTCCCTATATTGACAAGTTCAGTTTCTGTGTTGTTAGTAATAAAGTACTGAAATGAAAGTAGTCCCTGAACCCCTTTGTTAACTAGTTGTCTTCATTTTTTTTCTGCTTTTGCCTTCTGTAGTACCACTTTCTCATGCAGTCTGGGTGCTGCTTCATATCCTGAATTGCAGTAAAAGCCTGAAGTCTCTTGCCAGTGGAAGGCTCTGGAGATTTCCAGGTGGAATTTAGGCAATGTAATTCCAGGCTTCTATTTTCATACTTTCAGTTCTTCTGCCTGAAAGGTGCTCTCATATCCAAGACAAACAGCTGCAGCCAAGGAAAAAGTATCACAGCAAGCATCGGCTCTTCAATCCTACATACCTCTCTATTCCTGGAGATGACCTAGCAGCTTTGAGGAGTTGGGGCAATATTTAGAGTTTCATTCAAAACTGATCTTTCAGAAACATCTGATTTTAGGAAAAATTGATGTGGTTTGTTTGTTTGGTTTGGTTTGGTTTTTGTTTTTCCTGTGAAGAAGGAAAAATATGCTTCTCTGACCCATTCAAGCACTTGCAGACAAAACTGTTTTCTGCTCTGAACTGTGGAGATTTCTTAACATCATGCTTTTTAATATTCAGGCAAAGTACTCTGTTTTCTTTTCTTTTTTTAACTGATCTCAAAAATTTCCTGCCTACTTAAATGAAAGAGAAAACAGGCAGGGTTTTATAATGAAAAGTTAGAGATGGTGGTGGATTGCATGGGTGGAGCCAATAACAACTAAATGCAGAAAACTTTAGTAATAAGCAGAAATGGTAATGACCAAATGTGACTCAAGCATCAATTTTGTTTTGGTGGAAACTGAATTGCTGAAGTTTGCTGAAAAACTTCAGAGAAAATAATGTCAAAATATTCCTCTACTCTTAAATGTTACACTTATGTTAGAAGAGAAGAAAGAAGAAAAACAACTTTGTAGATACCTTTATAAAACAGAAAACAACGACAAAAAAGAATAATTCCATCTTTGCATGGAGCTTGGAATTGAGGATGTACATCTGTATTTTTTCCAGTACTAGATTTTTGACAGTGTTAACAAATTGCGTTCATATAATTTCCCTAGCAGATTCTAATGGTTCTCATCATGAATCTTTAAAGGGAAGATATTCTTATTAACACTCAGCTGTATGAAACTTATTTTTTTTCTGCCAACCTGAAAGGAATATTTTCAGTGTTTCTGTGTTACAAAGGCAGATCTTCAGCTGAGTTAAAGCGGTATAGTGATTCCTTACACTGTATCCCCAAGAGTTTGGAAAGCGTTTCTTATGACTGCGACAGACTGACCTAGTAGAGGACTTCTGGGCAAAGTATTAAACAGACTTTGGAAATAGTAGAAAAGCAAACACTTTACAAATTAATCTAAGAAGACAAATTAAGCATTGGCTTATTCAAATTGTTACTTTGCCTGAATGTGGAAATGCTGATCCTACGAAACCACTGTAGAAGGGAAGAGGCAGATGTTCGACATCTGTTAAAAGAGAACTTCGCAAATCTGAACTTAAAAAATGAGAGAATCCCAAATTAGTACCAGTATTTTTTCATGTTGCTCTAAATCTTTAGTAATTGTAGTAAATACAGTATAGTAATGCACACTTAAAATATTTTAGTGAAAAATTATCATTCTTTGATCCCTTTTTCCATATGACTGCTGCTTATTTTAAGTGAAAGACCATGACAATAAAAGCAAAATTTATATAATTTGTATTTTACTAATGGTAAAGTAAAACAGTTTGAATAAGAGAAAATTCGTGGCAGTGTATGCAGGAGGTGCATCCCTGAGAAGATAATGCTTAGGTTACTTTTCAAATAGTTTTGAGATACAGAAATATTTGAAAACACCAGTTTTCAACCCTGAGGATTTTTATTCATTTGTTTTAGTTCCTGCTCAAAAATGAAAGAGACAGTTTTTGCCTTAAAGGACAAACAACACAAAAATTCTGTAGTCCTCTAGCATGAGCTTATTTCCTATGTTCTATGTTGCATTGAAATATATATAAATATCAAGTAAAGCAAGTCTTTTCAAAAGAGCTGTCCAGTACAATACTAATGCTAGGTTTTTAAGTATTCTAATTTGGAATTTTACAGTATCTACATTTTCTGTGAAGCAGAGACTTATTTAACACTATTGGCAATGAAAACAGTATTCATTTCTTTACAGCTGAAATATGTTATCTGAAATGTCCTGCATGTAACCCAATGAGATATGACACAGTGCTTCTTATTTGCATGCTCTTGCTACATTTCCTGGCCCATCACTTTACGTGATACCCAGGTGATAAGGCAGACAGCAAGATGTTTTACAGAATGAAAAACAAAAAATGCCTCTTCCTGCAAGATTTATTCTGACCCAAGTATGCATTTCAGTAAACATTGGTGAAGCTAATATAACAGAGCAGAGCACACTGGTCTGAGAGAAGAAGCTGTCTTCCTCTAGAAGTTTTAGTTGTATAAGAAAGTACATTTGATACACCTGAACTGCCAACACTGACATTGCCAGTGACCAGACTGGTACTATTGTAATTAATTCTGCAGACCCAGAATGCAGATTCAGCAGGCACAAAACCAAAGGACAAATGGGCTGAGTCTGGCATCCCTGTATTTCAGCTTTAGACAGACAGATCTGGTGCACTCATTGGACTTAATAATACAGATCTGGGGTATTTAGAAGAGGGGTGTTGGGGTAAGGGTAAAAGCATTATGTTTATTTGTAGCAGCTCTGTTGTATCATTTTCTATTGCAGTGCATTAGTGCAGTGTTAAATAAAATCTGCTTATTTAAAATCCTTTTAAATAGTGTTTAAATATTTCCTGCTGATACAATCTGCTAAAGTAGTTATCCTTGCTGCAGATTTCAGTTAACCTTGTCGCAGATATTAAGCCTGAAGCTACACAGACTTTTAGGGACCTTGATTATAGAGCAAAACCTAATGGTGTCATTATAAAACCACAGCTGGACAAGCTTCAGGAGTCCTTGTCCTTTGATCAGATTTGGGTAACAGCAAGCCAGAAGAGAACTCATGCTAACCCTGCTGGAATTACTGAGCTCACAGGTTGCTCAAGTATCGCTTTCTAAAAATTAAAATACAACACAAATTATAAAACGAGAAGGATTGGTACCTCAGATTATTTTCCAGATTATTTTGTCCTGTGATTTTACTTCAAAGTTAATTGTCAGAATTAGACATAAGTTGGTTTCTAGGTCCTTTTCTTCCCATTTGCAGGTGCATGATCAACAGAATTTAAGATCTCTTCAGGAGACACAGTATATGGAGGAGGGCAGATTTAAATCAAGTGTTCCTTGAGTTTGATTTTTAAAAATTAAGTATGTTTGTTTATTTATTTTATCAAGTGTGGGATAGTGTCATCTATGATGTGTTCTGCCTTGCCATGTTGATTGACAGGTCTTCTCCAAGACTTCACTGCTGCAGTCAGCAGCAAATTCGTGTTTCACCTGTTTATTTTGTTCTAATATGGCTTGTGTGATCCTTCCTTGGCCTAACTGACCCAGCATAATGTATATCACTCATCTTTCCCTGGGACTTCTGAAAGGTGCCATCTATTTCTCTGCATTCTACTTATTCAGTGGGAAATGTGGGGCTTTATCATGTAGTATGATTTATTTTTCTGAGCAGTTGTCACACAGTGACTGTGGTTTCCAATTAAACACTGAGAGATCTTAGGTTTCTAAGAACTTGATTATATATTCTTGGCCAGGTTGTGCTCATAGCCTGAAACACTTTTTGCAGGATCTTATTTTTTGATGCATGTGTGGTAACTGTGGATTGTCTGAAGCTAATTAAAGGGCAGTGAAGAATTCTGTTCTGTTTTCAGTTTTGCTGATAAAATGGAAATATGGACAGATTAAGCTTAAGTGAAGATTTCATTCCGTTACAAATTTATTAAGTAAGAATCTTAGAAAAGCATCAGAAAGTGTGCAAGATTTTATGTCCAGTTTACAATTCAGATGCTGATAGATGAAGAAAATATTTCCGCTTTCCTAAATTTTGTTAGAATCTTTTTTACACCCTTGTTCAATGGTTTATGTTTAGTTTTAGCTAATGCTGACCTTGTGTAAATAAAGATCTGATACCTCTAGCAGAGATGGACTTAGGTTAAATGTACTCTTCTCTCTTGATATCCATTCATATGGATGTAACTCATCTTTAATTGGGTAGGTATGAAAAGATTGGGGCATTTTTGATGTAACTAGCTGTGTAATGAAGCTGTTCTCAGTGATTTTCCTGATGCCCTGGAAAACCTACTTGTATTTTTCATCACTTATTTAGAACCATTTGGTCCTGGACTGCCATAGACTTGCATATTTAATTTAAGATAAATACCTTCTTCCATGCAACTATTGCAGATACTATTTGTTTGTCAGCTGTGATAATTATTCTGTCTGAACAGAACACGCTTTGCTCTTTAACATTCCCTAGACACAGGTTCTTCTCTCTATATCCCAGCTTTTCTTTTTTTCTCTATGCCCCAGCTTTTCAATAGCATTGGAGAGATTATAAGAAAGATCTAGGTAGGTAGCACGACAATAATGCTTTTGGAGGATCCCCAGCAAGGGGTGGTTCTTTTCCTTGGTTTTACAAACTGCGTGATCATGAGGGTATTCAGTTATTACCCATTACTTAGATAATTTTAACAAGTTGGTTGTTGAAAAACTGGAAAGCTATAGCTAGACAGTTTTATGAGAGATGAATCTTTTTGGTCTGCATGTTTCAGACTTGTTCTTTCAATTAATCTGAGAGCGTCTTCCTTACAACTGATGGTTCTAAGTTGCTTCACCAATTAATATTGTCTTTTGTTACTGAAGGCTCAGACCTTCCTGGGCATTTTTTGTATTTCACAAGTTGTCTTTTGTATATGAAGAATGCAGGTCTAAGTGTTACAAAGCCATAGAGGAGCTGGATATAAGTCTGGCTTAAACTGTAGTTGATGGTTTGAATGTTTGCAGGAGGATTCCTGTTGTTTTGTGTTTCTTTCTTTCCTACAAAATCTGTGTTCTTGTCCTCCTAAGTTAGACAGAAGAATATTCAAGGCGTAAATCATCCCATAAAAGGCATGAAAAGCAATCTAGGATACTTCCTTTCCTGTTCAGTCACTGTAAGAAATCTAGCTGAGGTTTCTATACTGATCACCTAAATTCTTTACGTAAAGCTTAGTAGCCTTTTAGTCAGTACTGAACTCCATTGTGATTTCCACTATTTTACATGAAATATTGTATTTTTATGACAACCTATCTGAATGAATGATTGAAACATTTTACATAGGTTTTAGTCTGACTTCAAAAGCTGCTGGAAATTTTCTCTTATTTTCTCATTCTTGTTTTTAACTGTGTAAGTTGAGTAACAAATTAAGGTTATGTGTTACCGGGAACATAGCAAGTGTGTGGCCCAAAATATTCGTGTAAGCAGAAAGCTAAATATGTAGGAAAAGCATGACATTAATGTGCTTTAAGTCATGCTTAGACTCATGCTCTTAAGAATAGTGTGAATGAGAAACATTGTCTCTGTTTCTGTGATGTCTGCTGTTGAATACACCAAGTTCCTATATTACAAATGCACATTTCAATCCAATTTGCTGTATGTTGGGTTTTTTTGTTCATTTGCTTGTTTGTTGAATTCCCAGGGGTAGTTATGGCTACATGAAAAGAAACTCAAAAACAATTCTATTCAATCATTTTGTTAAGGGAGATTGCTCAAGGTCTGTAAGAGAATAAGTTATTCTTATACTGATGTTAATATATAATATACTGGAAATGGTATTTGGAAACAACTAGAGAATGTGACTTAGTGGAAGATTCTCTGTCCTTATTATGAAATTGCTTGTCTGTCCAGGATGACTGGCTAGACCAAGGGAGTTCATACAAAGGGTACTTAGGGTACATAGGTAGTGAAATTTTCTCCAGTCTGTTCTAGGAGAAATGTAATAAATCCAGGAAATTATCAGATGAAACTAACCCATGTTGCTATAGAATAGCTTCCTTCTGAAAGTGAAATTTCATACTGACTTCTACTTTGGAGTTTCTTTATGATTAATTTGAATGTTGTTGCCCATTAGTTTTCTGATGATGGAATAATAATTTAATCCAATTTACAGGAACGTTCTCTTGAGCTGAAATTGTAACATTTTCATCAGTTCAAGAATATGAATGATCTCCTACATGTACAGATAATTTTGATGCCTGTTGCTTTTCTCAAAAGTGAAAATGTTATTTTCTTTTCAAATACCGTGTTTTGAGTTGTTGAGATAATGGCTGTTAGGATTTAATACCATTGTAGCAAATTAATTGCAAACTATTAAATTGCAGTAGAAATTAAAATACATGTATAATGAAGGTTTTCTTTTAAGTTAGCAGGCTAAGTACACAGAATGCTTGTCAAGGAAAACAGAGTGAGGAACAATGAAGAAATTGAAAAATAAAATAAAAATTAATAAATAAGAATGAATGTTACCGGAAAAAGTGAGGTACACATCTTAGCCTAACTACAAAGAGAAATAGCATGGCAGGAGGTGGAAGAGTCTTAATAAGATGTCATTAGAATCTAGAACAGATCTTGTTTGCACAGAGGATAGGAAAAAAGAAAAAGAAAAAAAAAACCAAAAAACAAAAAAAAAAAACCAAAAAAAAACCCTGGGAAACTGAGTATATTTAATTGCAGATGGTTTAGAGATTGCAGATGGTTTAGAGACATTGCAAGAAGGCTTCTTTCACCTGAGTTTGTCCCTAGTGAGGTCTCATTAAGAAGTACTTTGTTTTATACAGTAGTGTTGCATCCAGAGAACCAAAATGCTTGGACACAGCTAGGCTAAAATAATTTCTTGTTCCTACACCTTATCACCAGTAGCAGAATACTTTTTAGAGTTAGAATTGCTGTGGTGAAAGCAGCAGGTTCTTGTAAAGTCTGTGGCCTTCATGTGGCTTCTGTGAATTATGGTCATGGTAGACATACATTAGTATGTATGCTTCAGCTGAGAAACTGAGGACTTAGGAGAGCATGAGCATTGTTTTGAAATGTAAGATCCAAAAGGAAGGGTTGTTTGTCATGGTAACTACAAAGTGTAATAACGGTCTAGTTAAAAGTTCTGTGTTCTCTTTGTAAATTGAGGACTCCAGTTTACTTTGGCATTTAACTTCAGTTTACTTCTGAAACCACTGCCATTTCATGTCTGACTCTTACAATCATGCCCATGACTGTATAGGAGAACTGGGAAAGATGACACTGACACAGTAATATACAGCAGATATATTTACAACAAAGAGTACTAAGATATAGTATCTGTTGCCTTTTTTGCAAGTGAAAGGGCTGGTAGTGCTTATAAAATATAAACAGGCTTGGAAAAAAACAACGAACAAACCACCTTTGTGAAGCAGTAGGGTTGAAAATTAGACGATGTACTACATGCACAAGTTTGGAGGGGGAGAGGATTGGGGTGAAATACAAAAGTCTCTGAAGGGTTTGCCACTCGTGAATTATGCATCTCTCTCTTGCTAGTAGGCGTAAATGCATAATTCTAATCTGTTCTTATTACTTATTTATAACACGCAGTACAATGTAAATCCTATACCTCCTTTGTACAAGCTTAACATGCCAGTTAAGATATGCAGATATTTCAAGGAGCCTGCATAGACAACTTTCTTGGCCAATTAAAGGGCTTAAACTTCAAATAGTAAATTAAACTGACTTTTCCCCTACTATTTACAGGAGGAATATAGACAATACATTAAAAAATACTTAAAAATAAGGGAGAAGACCAATAGATAATAAGTGCATTCATCTTGAAATAAACTACTCTGCATTATTATTATTTATGATAGTCACTGTTATTAATAAACTACGTGTGGGATAGAGAAAAAGCCTTCAACAACCACTGAATTTATGAGACTGGGGACAAATGCACGTTCTTCCTTTTATATCACTGGCACTGATCGATTTGTATTTTTCCCTGATGATGTTTTATGCCATTATAACTGTTTGGTGGCTCCTTACTCTTGAGTTATGGTTGCACAGCACTTCAGAAAAGAGAACAAGCCTCTGAATGTTATATCCTAATCTACGCATCCTATAGATATGCCATAATACAGAGCAGCTGACTGATCCACATATGGTCTGTTTACCTACGAAAGTGATTAGGCTTTTTAGACATTTCTGCCCCCCCACCCCCCCGTTTGGATGTGTGTGTTGAAAATGCATATAAAATAAGTAAACTTAAAAATAAATAAATAGTAAAAAGAAATCCAAATAAATTTACCCAATTTCATGTCGCCCATGTCAGTGCTCAAAAGCTGGGGTTGCTTTTTTTCTGGTGAGAACAAAGGAGAGCAAGTAGAGGTACAGCATATTTTACAGTGCTGATAATTCTACAGCCAGCAAAAGCTTTTGTGGTCTTGCAACTTGCTGTAAATTGTTCTGACTAAAAGAGGTACTCAGAAGTTGAGTCCTCCCACTATCCCTGTTCCAGCACTGCAGTAATGTAAAACAAACAGAGAAACCAAAACAATACAAAAACAAGCAAACAAAACTTTATACAGAGCTGATCTGGACCTAGAAAGGCGTTAGTATTTTCTCTGCTGAAACTTTTAAATCCCATGATGCCTTGTCTGGATGGTGAGAGGTATTTTCTAATTATCTTGTGTTGGTATTACAAAACTATTTTGCTAAACAAATGTTATAATCTATGAACCTGTAATCTAAACCTTTACTCGAAACCATGTCAACCTGGTAGTGTCTATTTTTCTTTATTTTTGGGTTAAAAATTACCTTAGGCAAGAAAACAACAAAAAAGTATTGTGGAGTTTTAAGTAGTTTCAGATATAGTGAGAGAAGTGTAGAAGTGTAGGGGAAATTACAGTGATGCTTATTAAGATGGCTTAAAAACATAATGCTGATATTTGCCATTTCTTCTCCAGAATTTGATCGATAAAGATAAAAATCCTGTCAACAGAAGTTTTTGTTTTGTGATTAACACGGAATTGATTCCCAATTACTTTTCTATTTAGCAACTATATACCTGTGTGGTATTTAAGTTTCCTTTTCTCAGGCTGTTTTTTTTTCTTTTCAGTCTGCCTCCCTAAGAGAATGTTTGTAGGCCTGTGCTTTCTCACTACCATTTTCCAGACAGCCCTTATTTCTGCATTTTGTAATATATGCTATCCCAGATAAGCCTGCACTGTTGATTTATAGAAAGTGGTAAGTAACAGTTGCTGTATTACTTAACGTATATTCTTACAGAACTTAACATCTCACTGGATTCTGTTACCACAGCTGCACATTCAGATGTGTTTTTCAGTGGGCTGTAAAAGTGGCAGTCAGGCACTTTTCTTGACCTGATACTATCAACGGAGAACCAAATCTAAGGTGAATCTGAATTTTCGTTTTCATACTGCAGCAAGAGTGAAATTACTTGGGAGCAGAAGATGTACTTCTGTTAGAGCCAATGGTTTCTTGGTCGTACTGATAAGAATCCAAATTTGTTCCAGTTTTATAGCAACATGTATACGATATTTAGATTTGGAATATACCTGTCTAGCGCAAATTTATTTTCCAGTTGAGAACATAAAACTGAAGTTAATATAGTGGTAAAATATTTAAAGCATTTTTTTTCCCCTTTTTCTCATTTTCTGGGACTAAGTGTTCCGGTGGACAGCAGGTTGGCCATGAGCCAGCAGTCTGCCATCTTGGCCAAGAAGGCCAGTGGTATCCAGGGGTGCATTAAAAAGACTATGGCCAGCAGGGAGGTGATCCTCCCCCTCTACTCTGCCCTGGTGAGTCAGTATTTAGAATACTGCTTCCAGTTCTAGGCTCCCCATTTCAAAAGAGGCAGGGATCTCCTAGATGGAAAAGTGATACTTTTCCAAAACTGGGACTGTGGCTTTTCCTTTTGCATGTAGTAGCTACATTACTTCTTTGAAATCATTGCAAACTGAAATGATAAAGATCCTTGTTTTGCATGTGTGTGAAGAGATTTTCTTCTTGAATATTATACAAACCAGCACATGACTGTATTATTTTTGTTGCTTTTGCGTGATATCTGTTCTTGCACAATGCTCTGAACTCTTTTGGCAGTATAAACCTCAACTGAAATAAGAATTTATCCTCTGTGAGTAATTTAGAAAACAAGCAATATTTATTGCTGAGTAAATAGCTTATAAGATGCATCAGCATTACTGGTCAGCTAGAAGTGATATTGTTCATATACCATTATGTCAAAATCTTTGCTGCTTAGAGAGCAGAAGAACAACTTATGGTTCTTCCTGAAAATAATTATTTCTGACTTTGTGTTCTCCTGTTTCTTGTCCTTATTTCAAGTAGGTTCACAAAGTTTTTTTGACAAATTCTAATTCTTGAACAGTCTTCATTAATGGCTGTTGTCCAGCAAAAGTTGCTACTGCTTTGGAAGATGCATTATTTTCTTCAATTAATGGCTCATTTCCACATGTAGAAGACTATTAATTCTTAGGCACTTTAGCAAGTACATATGTACATTGTTACCTTATTGTTCATTGAGTTGTCCTAATATGCAAGCAGTGTCACTTGTGATGACCTGTTTTTGTAGAAGTGTTGAGTACAGCATGAGGTTTACAGGACGTCTGGGAAAAAGGTGAAGCACTAGTATTAAACCTTCCAAGAGGAGATTGTATGTGATCGATGATTCTTAAAGAGTTGATGTAATTAAATTTTTGTTATTTTATAGAAACAGTAAACAGAATATAGTGTACTGAAATTTACATACGTAAGTGTTGCTTGCTTTCAGAAATTGGTGGAAGGGCAAGAACCACTAATGATAATCAGTGAAGCAAATCTGGAAATATCGTCTTGGCATTTCCGCTATGATTTATTTGTTTTGATTTCTTTTAAATTGTAGTGCATAAAACTCAAATGGGAGCATCACTGTAACTTGGTGATGTGGATTTATGGTCCCAAAGAGTTTACCATCTAATTAAATATTAAGTTACTGTGAGTTAGTTTAACAAACTATGAGAAAGAAGAGCAGAGAACAGATTAAGGATTTGAGTGATTAGCTGAAGAAGTCATACAGTCTATCTGCATAAACAACACAGTGATTGGAATTCCTTGGATGTTTTTCACCTTCACACTCTCTCAGCAGGCTTGCTTTGCTGTGCTGCTAACAATCCCATGCCATGGTGCTGTCGTATTATTTTCCTATGAATATAGCAATGGGAAAGCTATTCTCTCAATTATTTTCCTGAGAGAAACTATGTGGGGTTCCTTACACAAGTCACTTTTCAACTGAGCACTCACCAGGGCAGTACGTTGTCATTTCTGGTCCTTACAATAGTTGCCTGAAATTGGGGCAGGGGAAGAGGTGGAGGGTGTGGAAAAAAAGAGGAGAAAAAGAGAAAATAGAGGAAGAGGAGGAAGAAAAGGGTGTGTCATTCTTTTGCTATAAACACAGGATACTGCAGAGTGCAGATGACTTAAAACATTGTAGACAGTAATACTACTACTTTTTAATTGTGATGGATTCTAACAATTTGACTATAAAGTTCATCTTTTGAGTAAAGTTCTTAAATCTCTATTTTCTGTATTCTTATTCTATTTTTCTTTTCTATCTCAGCAAAATCTCTCAAATTCTCTGCTAAAGGAAGCACTGTGCTGCTGCATGTTCTTGTTGACCATCCAAACAAGGTTGTTCTTTACTCTTTCAGCCTTATGCACTGATTGTACCACGAGAACTTATGTTGGTGGTTATTAGAATCTGGATATATACCAAACACAATAGGTAGGTAGCTGCCTTAGTTAGTGGAGGGAGTTCCATACATAGTAAATACAGTGGTATGCAAATATCGATTTTAATGATAGCAAGTGTAGTTAGCAATTCTCTTCCTGACTTATGAGTTGGAAAAGCATTTAGTTTGTTTGTATTGCCTGTGAGGTCAAAGAGGTGAAAAGGTAGGTTGGTACCTCCCCTCCTAGCATTGTTTTCCCCCTCTGGCTCCCCACAAAAAGGTGGGGGTGGGGATTGTAAATTAATTCGCAATCTTAAAACATAGGAACACATGCACATTTCTATTTCAGTTTCTTGTTTTGTTTTTGATACCTTTTATATGTTTACACATATAAAGTAAAAAAAAAAAAACAAACCCAAAAAAACCCCAAAAAAACCAACTAAACAAAAAAACATAAATCAGTTTTTGCTGTGAGTTAAAAAGAAAGTAATTCTCCACTTATTGGGTTCATTTTATAGATTGAGATCAATGAAATTCTTCCAGCAACAGCATGAAATCAATTGTAAAATAACATATAATTCACATACTATCTTCTAAATTATAGTTTGTTTGACGTTAATCACCAAGGTTTCCATTTACTGCTATGCATTTTCTTGTAACAAAATTCTAGATAATGCTTGTGGATCTGTTTCTAATGTCTGAGAGTGATCTGTTTTTCATGTCCACAATTGCCTACATTTGATCTTATGCAAATCATGCAATCAAGCAAATGGAAAACAAGGCATTGTTGCTAGAGGACCTTGACAAACAGTGGCTGTGTAGTTTTAAGAACCTCTTTACCATGCATTCAGATTCATGTTCATGTATGTGGTTATTTGAATTCATTTATCCATTATGAAACACCTTGAACTTTAAACAAGAAAATGTCTGCCAGATCAGATTGTGTCAGGTAATTGCATCAATTAGAATTTAACATGATTTTCGTTGTTTAGTTTGTCAGTTTCTTGTTCTAAGTTTTGAGAGGTACAGCCTACAGTATACTGCAGGTTTATCGTCTTTGATGAAGTCTACAGAGAGATTTTTATTGACAGATATTTATCAACTCATATTTTGAGTAACATTCCTCAGTCTCTCATTTCTGTATTTTCTTCTGTTTGCTTCTAACTTCATTCTTTTTACTCTTTCAAAATCAAAATATTCCAGGTTGTGTTCTACAATATTTTCAGCATTTATTAGTTAAAATATGTTGGTGTTATTAAGCCAAGATGAGGAGTTAAGACTAGCTGTGACATGTGATATTTCCATATCTTAACTCTTTTTACCTTTTCTTTAACCTCCCCTCTACTTTCCTTCCCTCTCAGTATTCTTTTCAGTTGGTCTCAAAAGACTTTGCCGCTCCCATGTCCAGTTTGCATTCCTTGTTCTTTCCGTTCTTTAATTTGTTTTTCCTGCTTCTCTGTCCTCTTTTTGCCTTCTTCTTTTCCATCTTCTATTCTCCTAAACCTTGACATATTGCTCCCTGTTCAAATGTAAGTAGGTACTTCCAGAAACTCTTATTTATGTAGATAATCTCATGAATGAAAGTGCATCAAATCAAGGTTTCAGTAAAAGCTACTTTTCAAAAAAGCAGTTCCTTGATGAGGGATATCCCTTAAAGCTGAGAAAAAATATCCTTCCCTAATGAAATCCCAATGTCTGTATAAAGAAAAGATTCATCTACCATAAGCAAATGAAAAAGGAGAAATCTTTCTCTCTTCTGCTTTCTGTTCTGCTGTATACAGACTAAGAGTAGCACTGTAAGAGAGTGTTGGCTTTATTTATTGTTTACAAGGATATTATTTAAATTGGTGCTGTGGATTGCTTTTGGCTGTGTGTTTGGGAAAGTAAATTCCTACTGGTCACTTGTTTGCCCACACAGGACCTGAAGTATCAGATTTCTCTTTGAGATTTCCATCTTCATTTCTATTATTTGTGACTTCCTTGATGTCAGTGGGGAGGAAGAATGGATGCAGGAAGGTGACGTGTGGAGTTCACTTTCTCTGCTTGCTGAGCCAGCTCGAGCACCTGCTCTGAGTGTGCCTTCCCCCTCTCACCCACATAAGCACTGCTTAACCCTGGTAGAATCAAACCCATTATGTTGATTAAATATGCCACTATTACAGGCATTCCTTTGCTTTTTTTTTTTTTTTTTAGTCACAGCATTATTTCTTTTCTTTTAACTCACATTTTGCCGTGTCTGTCCTCACAAAACCAGAATAAATCAGAAGGAATTCCTTTGCAGGGACAGACATCAGACAAAGGGTAAACTAATGAGAAAGAAGATGGATCTATGGCATTTCTTCTTTAGCAATGGTCTTTCCGTTACAATTTTTAATCTCTACTCAAACATTTTTGCATAAAATAGTAGTTGGATATTATTTGGCTCTGCAAACACTGGCATTTATTATGTCTTGCTAAAACACAGAACTTTTCTGGCATATTAAAATTTGCTTTTATAACACACTCATTTTATTTGTATACCTTATACTGTTGCCAAAATCTGAATCATTGCCAAAATCTAAATTGTGAATTCCTTCTTAAAGGATCTACTCATTGAAATGTGCAATTTGTATTAAATTAAAAAGATTGGAAAATTCTATCTGAATTACTCTACTAGTACAATGTTTATGATAAGCATTCTTTTATTAGTACACGAATCCTAAAAATAAATGAGGCTCAAGACATTTTAGAATATTTATTCAGCAAAGATATTGCATTTTATTCACCATTTTCTGCAGTAATTGAAAATCAAGATAGCTTCAAAATAAATAACCAGTTAACAGTTGTCTTGCTACAGTATTAGACAGGTTGTCTTTTACTGAGATATGTTTTACGAATGTTTGATAGGCAAAGAGAGAACAGGGGTGGCAACAGCGAGCTGCCTTTGTGCTCATTCTTAAAGTGCACTGAGTAAATTGTATGTCTTCATGCTTGACATGTGTACAGTATACAGCACATTTTGTGGAAAAAATCTGTCTGTGTTAATGAATCTATATATGTTTTCTGTGACTTAATTGTCTTTGAAGTATTAGTCACTGTGGCAAATTAACATAGTATGTAGCACTAAGAAGGCTCTCCTGAAATTGTTTGAGGTGGTCCAATTGTACAGTAAAACTGGAGCTCCCTAGACCTATCCTATCACCACTCTGGGGCAAATCCAAAGCAGCTAAAAAGACAGGCTGCCCTTCCTCTGAGTTTTCTGAACTCACTAGGTACTGAAAGTTACAGACAAACAGGATAAAATTAATATGCCAAGTATTATAAATATGCAATGTGTGTTTTCTTTTTTTTGCCTTAGATTTAGCTGTTTTTACACCCCACCAGTTTCTGCTCACCGCCTGCACAATTGCTGGCTGTACAAACAGTTCCCAGGTCACCTTGTTTACTGCACAGCTGCCACCATCTCATGTAGATGCCCCGATCCTGACGATTTTGGATTCTAGAACAATATATGTGCAGTAAGTAAGGATTTCTTCTTTCCTGACAACACAATAGCGCATCAGTTTATTCAAGAATTCCAGTGAGTTCAATCAGGGAAAGGGTTTGTGACATAAAATTAAATTTATTATGATTAAATGCATAGAAGTGATTAGTTTAGTGGTTCTGTGCACCTTCTGATTATCACTTGCCAACTTAATTTCCATTTTCTCTTTACGCAATCAGTATAACCTACATATGGGCATAGCCTCTGCAAACTTCAGTGCAGGAAAGGTTCTGGTGATATGCCCATGTTGTAGCCCCTGCATTGTGTGTTAGTGTAATAATATATCTATGAAGTTCAAATACTGCATTAGAGCTTTGCCTTAGATTTATTTTTTTTGGTTGCACAACTATGTTTTCAAATTCTTGAGGTGAAACTCACAAAGTCCAATAAACAGAGCCTTACATTTTTTTTGAGTATGGTCTGATTCTTTCCTAGTCTTAATCATATTTTACTTTTATTTGCAGATGGAAAGAACCATTAGAATTAAATGGAATCTTAGATCGCTATGTGATTTATATTGCCAACAATGAGGAGAATTTTACACAATGGGATGTAATCTACAACAGCACAGAACTTTTTCTGGATTTTACTATTCGGCACCTTTTCCCAGGCACTGAATACCTCATAAAACTAGCCGTAAGTTTTCTCCTATTGTTAAACATAAGGATTTGCTCTTTCTTCATAAAATCTACAAATAGAAGGAAATATCATAAAGGAAGAGAGTTCAGTGTTAAGTAGCTGTTTGTTCAGAGTATTTCAAAAGACTGTAGTGTTTTTATTGCTTTTCTTTATCAATGATTTTGTTCTTTGTGATGAATTAGAGAAGATTCAGCTCACCAGAAAACTGTATACAGAGTCATGGGATTGTCTCTTGTTTTAAGCACATTGCTCATTTTATAACAATACCTATATAAGGATATTTGCTTTGATAAATGCCATAGAAAAATATTCAGCTCTTGATTATGAATAAATTTACATTTATGTAGACTGGGTATGCATTCATTTTTTTTTTTTTTTTCTTAACATGCTCTTGAACGTTCTAAATATTACACCACAAAAAAAAAAAAAAAAAAAGCCAACAAAAAAACCTGCCTTTGGGTGGCGATAAGGATCTGACTTGAACTTGAAAAAGCAAGGATATTCAGTCTAATTAAGGCTTAGATTTGTGTTGAAATTAATTCATTTGTGCCTAGGCGTCTCAGCACATTTAACTATATAGCATATAAAATAATACTATGTTCAAAAGTGTGACAGTACTTCAACAAGCAGTTTAAATCTTCAGAAGCAAGTATGACTATCAAAAGTATTTGAGATGTCCCACTGTGCCACAGCTTTACTGTGCTCCCACCAGCTCCTGAACACAGGTGCAAGGAGAGAGGATGAAGGGAGAGTTAACAGCTCGGATCTGCAGAGCCAGGGTTGCTTTGTTTGATGTTTCTGCTTTGGGATAATAGTTAAAGCAATGAAGTGGTGTGTGGATTTTGTTTTTATTTCTTTAACACATACAGATTTTCACAGACTTACTGAATATATTTTTAGGAATGGTTCATTTTTATATTTTATCTCTAATTAATTTCTATTTTTATTTTATAAATATATATAATTGCAGTGCATCAAAGGTAACAAGAAACTAAGAGAAAGGTCATTTCTTTTAGTGATAGTTAAAGTGGATAAAATGGTCTCTGATAGGCAGGTTTGAAGACTCCTTGTAGCTTTGAACATAGCAGGTCAAAAGTGCATGAGATGCCCAGTATATTTGAAATGGTAGAGTAGGCATTAAAACATTGAGACCCATTGAATTTAGAAATTACCAGGATAGTTTGAGAGCTATGTAAAAGTAGAGATTTACAAGTTATGAAGCTTAAAAGTGGTCAAATGTTGAAGTAAACAAAACAAACCTAACAAAAGAAGAAAAAAAAACCACAAACAACATCTGCACCCCTACATCCCACCCTCCCCCCTCCAATAAGAATGCACAAATCAAAGCAACCACACCTGGAAAGAAGTTTTATTGGAATTCTGTGAAAACTTCTCCATTTAAAAAAATCACAGTATGCCTTCAACTCTGGAAACTTGTTTAAACTCTCTAGTTTCTTGGTTGGATGAAATAAGCTAGAGCCTCTTTCTTTGTACTTGATTCACAGATAATGCTGATTTTGTTTTGTATTCATACAAAATCAGCTTCTGGTTTATTTGAGAAAACTGAAGACTGATTCGTTGAAATTCTCGGCTTTTAACAGCTCAGCAGAATTTTCAGTACCTCACAGACCCATGACTTCAACTTTTGCGTGACATGTTTAGGTACATTTAGCAAAATGTTTTTCTTTGTATGCAGTTATATTTTTTCACAGCTGATGACTTCCATTTAGTATGAAGCAAAAGAATCGTTACATACTGTAAATGACTGCAACGGCTTTTATAAACAAGTCTAATGCTTCTTTCCAAAAGTCAGCCGAGTAGTCTAAGGTCATGTCTCCCTAGATTAGTGCAAAAGGGATTTCCTTTTGCTCTGTTCCTGCTCTAAGCTGGTTGGATGTGAGCCAGGCCAATCTCAAAGCAAATGGAAAGCTAAAAGGCTGCATTTAAAATTAGCTGGGGTGGCACACCCTTTTATATGGCTTGAGTGCTTTTGTGATGTCTCTGTTGAATGTCTCCTTGCTGCTGTGTTGTGTGAGTAAACTAGCCTACGTGCTGGCTGGAGGATCACTGTGTTTGGCCTTCTTATGTGTCACAAACCTGTCCCTTGGCTCTCTGAATGTGTTGATGTTTTTTCAGATTTTTCCCCAAATTTGTTTCCCAGTGAAGATCTGAGTGGCACAATGGGGCTCCAAGTGGGTGTAGGATATCATGACTTAGAGTACCTCTGTGTGAGATAGCTGAGAGTCTCACCAATGTCTTCTACATTTGGATATAGTAATCTAAAATACCACAATGTAAAATGCAGATGAGCTTTGTCTTATAGATTTTCATTCGAAGAATTAGAATTTTGTATGCCAGCAAATTTCCTGGATCTTCATGAAATTCAAGAAATAAATGAATAGCAAGGCTGCAGCTAATTAACTTCTTAACTAAAAAGCCCTCCATTGCTAAGGAGTACTAAATAGAGCTCCTTTAACAAGGGAGCAAGTAACGCAGGAGGAAGAGGCCTTTTTCTTAGGTCTTTGTGAAGTCAATAGTAGCTGAATAATTTGAAGTGCAGTCTGGCTTTGCAGGAAGGATGATGTTCTTTAACATTTTGATAAGGAAAATGTTTAGAGTTATGTGATCATCTGTCTAAGCTGACAATAAGGTGTTTAAATAAATGCCACTTTTGTATATTCCCGAAGCTAAGTTTGCATTCTTTCCTTGTTATTTGATAGCCAAAACTGAATACAAGGAGTCATTCTGTAGTTGTGTTGAGAGTGCAATTTCCAGAGAAATCAAAACAATCTTTGTGTGTAAAATAGCCTCTCATTTACAAATAGTTCTATTTTTTACCTATGGGGCTAGTATATACCTCTGAAGTGGAGAAGGAAATAAGTTAACTGTTCACCTATTTGCAACACACTGGGAAATAAGAAACTGAAAATAATCCTTTCAAATAATATACACAGGATTGGAAGAAGCATTTTATTCCTGGAGATCTGGATTGTAAGGATGGTTTTCCTTTGTGTGCTGATGATCCAGAAAGCACTGCTTGTCCACGTCAACATGCAGTCAAAAAAGAAATATCATGACTTGAGTTTTAATGAAAATGTATATCTGAATCCTTATTGAATTGGGGTTTTATGTAAGCTATTGCTAAAAACAACAATGGAAAACAAACAATAGATACAACAAAATAAAAGAATAACATTTAAATCAAGTAGAGAGTTTACATATTCTTATATGTGTTTTTTAACTTCTGTAGCTTCTCATCTTGCCATTGATTTTAGTGCAAGTAATCAGCAAACCAGTGCATGTAAGGGGCTAGCTGTGTGGCCTTATGTTTCTGCATGTAAAATTTTAAAAGCCTGGTATCTGAGGCGATCTGCAAATTCTTGCACATTGCATTGCTTCATAATCAAGCAAAATGTAAAAGTGGTGTAATCAATCTTTTCTTCCCTGGTAGCTGAAATACAAATGATTTGACTGTTATCCATAAACATGCAATAATAACTGTTACATATTGATTTATAATACAGTGTTTTTTCACTCTTTTAATTGCATCTGCGCACCACTCAGTCTGCTGTCGTGAAGTGCAGAAGTCTCTGAGTGTTGTTGTTTTTGTTCTGAATGACTATTCAGTGAGACATTTTTTCAGGTGCATTGCAAGGTGGTTAGTATATTCTGTCTGAAAGTTGTGACAACGCTATTCAGTTCCTGAATGATTTTATGGTATAAATAGTAGATACTATACTGTAGTATTCTTTAGTTGTTTCTGCAAAAGCATTTGAAATCTAATTGTGATTATGACTCTCGGTCAAATGCAAAATGATGGGAATCAAATATTAGTACAAGGTTTTATCAATATTGCACTTAAAAATTGAGTATCGTTAGTAGCATCTCTTGTTAAGATAAAAGTTACCTGAATTTAAGATGAGATTCTCTTATGAAAAGCAGTCCTACAAAGTTCAGATATGTAAAAGCTTGAAAACTGCAGATAATTCACTTCTAGGCTCAAAGGCTGTTGGTATTACATTGAAATATGTTTATTTGTTGTGATTAATATTTTAAGGCTTGCACTGGAGGTGGATGCTCAATAAGCGAAGCTAGCACAGCTGAAACAGATGAGAGTACGCCAGAAGGTGTTCCTGCTCCAAAAGCCCAGTCATATTCATCTGACTCCTTTAACATCTCATGGGCTAAGCCTGAGTATCCGAATGGTAAGTGAACTCTTTTAGCCTCAAGTTAAAAAGATGATTAGTAAAGGTAAATTAATATTCTAAATGGCAGCTTATATGTGGTGCTTAATTTTTAATGATCATTTTAGCACATAAAATACCTGAGATAGTATCATTGTCTGCAGCTAGGAGATTGTGGTTTTCAGCCTACTGTACGGTTTCAGTAGCTCAAAAGTGCTCCCTTTTGATGGTTCTTGTGTACTGCATCTCATTGTTTAATGTTTTCCAAGACAACTGAGCTGAGGACAGGCCGTTCTTGGAGAAAATCCACCTAGGGTGCTCATTCTACCTTAAAATAAAACATTGATTTCCATTTCATAAATAGACAAGTAACAAATATTACATTATTGTTCTTTGTAATCATCTTGGAAGTGTGCATTTGCTTGACTAGGGAAATTAAGTAATACACTTCCTTTTGTTTAGAAATGTTTTCCAATGGGAATTGTCTAAATGTAACACTTTTGGACAAATTCAACACTTCTAATATCAGTATCATATATCCTTGGATTTCACCTTAATTTTATTATTACCTATATGATACATTGTATCAGAACAGAGGAAGCTATGAAGAAATTGCTGAATTCAAGCAACAGAAATGTTTTTTCTTATTGGGTATCATATTGATATATATATAAAATTATTATTTTAATTTCACATGAATTTCATTTTTCCCCTGAAAGTTTACCTCGCTTTCAAATGTGGGGGAACAGAAGTTGTATCCACAACCTCAATACAAGGCACTTGAAACAATTTCCAAAAAATTAGTGATTATAAGGCTACACACTTATAGCATCCTGTAAGATATTACATTACTTTTAAAGGAATTAAGAGTCATCTGCTGTTAAATACATTATTTGATAATTTAAGATCTTTTGTTATTGGTGTCACTCTGTAAGATTTTTCTGTCTAAACCCTTAAAAACCCTCACACCCTGTAACTGAAATAACACCAGTGCAAGTGGCAAAGGCTTAGGGGGAAGAAAGGAGTGCAAAATAAAAAGGAAGAGGGAAGGAGAGGGGGGGAAATTGTGAGATAGAAGGCAGGATGTCCAAGTATGTGGCTTAGTGGACAAAACATGAACCATTTCCAGTTTGCCCTTTAAGCGTAAATTATTGTATGACTCTATAAATCTACACATATCTTCTTATTAACACAATAATACTGCATATAGTTTGTCTCTCTCCCCTTTTAAATGTAATGAACAGATTGTTTAAAAGTTTAAAAAAAAAAAAAAAGAGTTGTGAGAGTTACCAAGTTTTATTAAAGACCATTACATTGTTCTGTACCCTTTAAAATTACTCTGTTAATTTCACATCTTCCTATTATTAAAATTAATATTATTAAATTATGAATATTATTAAAAGTTCATGGAGTGTTTTTCCCTTGGAACTGTTGTTTTTTGGTGATGTGTGGATACCTTGTGTGTGACTATTAGACAGTTTTCATTGCAGTTAGAATTGGTGAGAGGGATTCAAATGCATTTGGCTTCTGTTGCTCTGCCTTGTGGAGAAAAGCTGCTTTTTCCACTTATGAGCTCTTAAGTACTTAAGTGTGGAAGAACTGCTTTCTTGTGAGAATTTGGCAGGTAGAAGGGCATTAGGGCCTTTACTGTTCCAGCATAGTATGCTCTCACTTATACAATGATCAACAAGGGATATGTGAATGTTCTCTCATTTTTCTTCTTTCTCTTCCTTACCCACCTTTTTTGGAGTTTCAGAAAGTACATATAACTATTAACATTTTTTTACCATGCTTTCTTCCCCCCCCCCCCTCACTTTCCTGCTTGCATCTAAAACTTTTCACTGATTAACTGCCTGATCAGGAAAGTTTCCACTGTGTAACTCTTTTTCCCACTTGCAGCATATCTTTTGGGCTACCCAGTGGCCACTTCATCCATAGTTGCTGTCTGTCAGTACTTAATTGAGTAGGAGGCTGAAAAATACTGTGGTTGAAAAAACTGAAATATGAGAAAGATCAGCAAAAACAAACATCCCTTAAATTTTGCTACTTCAGCATTTTAGAGGTATGTTGTTGTGGCTGGAGATTAATGGAGCTCTAATGTAGCCCCCTTCCTCAGAAGCACTGGAACTATTTCTCACTCTTGACTTGGTTGGTGAGTTTCATTATACTAGGTATAAGTAGTTTTTTTTTGAATTTGTTGATTTTGGCTTGATTTCAGATGGAAACCTCAGAGTTGCAACAATTTGCACATCATAAATTGACACCTCCTTGATAGATCTCAGGGGCCATTCCTTTATCTTCTATCTTCTCACACTGTAGTCCAGAAGTTATTGTATATTTCCAGGAACACAGAAAGTTAATCAGGTCTTGCTGATGTTGAGTAGATGTACAGTCTAATTTTCAGGGATTTGCTCAGCATGAACTTTACTATGTTCTCTTGATGTATGTAGTGTGTAGCTGCCTGCTACTAAATGGACAAAGTTAAGGGGGATTAATATGCCATCTTTGATGCCACTTATGGAAAACAAGATTACAGTCTACTTAGCTTCTTCACAAAAATGGCACAATGAATAAAAGGTTGACTTAGAGTTTTACTGAGCTAAGAGTTCCATGGGTATCAAGGAGTAATGTTACCTGAATATGGACGTTGAGTTTCTGGCCTTCAGAAATCACTGTCTGATAGAAAACAGGGAGAAGTACACCTAATTCTTTTAAAGTTGCCTCCTTTATGTAATATGTAATTTGTGTGTCAGATTTGAGGAAAAAAAGACATTTGGAAGATGATATGCTGATGTACATATTACTTTTTGCTTTATTTTCAAACCAAAAAGAAAATAGTTGAGAGAGTATGGCCCTGAGGTATGTCACTATACAGCAGCACCCCACAACACCCCTCCATCTCTGTCGTTTACATTCAAATATGTAGATAGTGTAATATAAAGAAAATACCCCATTTTGTTCAGGCAGGAGTTGGAGAGAATTGTGTGATGACAAAAGACATCAGATATTCTGTTCAGTATTCAAGTGGCCTCAATTAAGAAGCCATGTTTTCTTCATAACATATCCAATATAGGCTTGCCACATAGTTTGAGGTCTGCTCTTTTGGAGGTTTTTCACATACAAAAGTTTCTTTCTCTCTTCTCACCAAGGAAATTTTTCTTAAGGTGGTTACTTATCAAAAGCTTCTGTATAGATCATAGATCTATCAAGTCTATCATTCAGGGCCATGTGGAATTGTATAAAGAGTAACAGAGATTATAAAAACCAGATTATGAAATTATTCAGTGAATTAATCCAACAGTAGTTGTTGTTGTGCTTGCAAAAGACTACTTTTTTTCATTGTCAATGAAACTGATGTAGATAAGATTTGACCTGTAGTTGTACCTTAAGAGGTAAAAGGGGTACATATGCAAGGGACTCCTGGTGACCACACATTTTTTTTTTTCAGAATCTAAGCTTTAATTGTACTGTTGGGTTTCTTTTCAAGAATGAAATGTACTTGTACCATGGTCAGTAATTTTATCTTCAGTGAAACTAAGGTTTAATCTGGCTATCTGGAATTAATAATTGTAAAGAACCGTGTAATTTCTTTTTCTCCATGTGCCCCTTCTAAAGCCTTGCAGTCATTGAAATGTGCTCTTTTCTATTGCATGATTTGTGAGCACTTCAGGAGTATCTAGCAAATCCTGGAAAGTAAGTAAACTCTGGTCTGGTTTTCACAGTATGTTTTTTAATCATGTATAAGTCAGATGGAGAGGTTATTTATACCTAGCCAAAATGAAGTACTGCCTGATATCTGGAGAATGGCTACACATCTCAAAGTTGGACTACTGCCTTCTGTTTTGATGTATAATTTTCTTTTTTTTTTTTTTTTTTTTTTTAATACTCTAATTTTCTCCATAAAAGTCATATAAAGCAGAGGCAGAACCAAAATCAACAGATAATGTATCAGCTTATTCAAGATCGTTGTTCTCTAACAGTACTGGGAAGGCTAAGAAGAGCTCACAGTGCTGACCCTCAGGCTGCTCCTCGCGGTGATGCTGCATTATACTGTGATTGCAGGAACACTCTAAAATAATAGTTCAGTTAATTCATACTGAATTACAGTAGAGTTTTCATAGAGATACGTATGACACCTGTATTAATATAAAATGAGTTCATTATGATTCATGCTGTTACCACAAATATAAAAGGAAGTGATTATATGATTTGACTCTGACTTTAAAGGATTAGCACTTTAGTACAAGTGTTAAAGTACATCATTATTTTTTTGCCTCTAAAATGCATCCTTAATGCTGGTGTTTACAATCAGAAATGCCTTTGTTGGACTTAAAATGAATTCTTTCTGAGATAAATATAAAATATCTATATTTGATATTTTGTTTATTTAATATAGGGCCCAATATCAGCCATTAATGTCCTTGCCTTACAAGGAACTAGACATGGAACAACAAGGAATATTAGCTTTAGGAAGCCCGTCAAATTTGGTGTGGTTTACCAGGACTTCCTCCCACATGTATGTCTCTGTTATCTGTCTTGAGTTTAGCCTCTCACTTTGTTAGATTTGGAAAGACTTGCGGAATTTATGAATCACTTTGTATACACAGTTCTACAGTGATGCCTCCTATTTATTTCCATGGAAACTACAACAGATACACAGAGCACAACAGCACTATTTGGTAAAGCAAATCCTCAGCTACAAAACGCTATTTTCCATTATAGTCACCACAGTTAGCTAATTTATGAGGATGAGCTGATTGAGACATTCTTCATTTAGTTGTGTGGCTGCTATGTGTGGCTGTCCTGTACATGGCTTTTCTTTCCTGTTGCTGTCACTACTGTGGCAAAACAACACCCACCATCTCACTGTGCTCACATCCACTATCTGGTCTCCATAAACATTCAGCAACCATCTATGCCATTTCTTTCCTCATGGAGGAATTCAACAACCCACCTTTGCTCCATACACTCTTGCATGTCAAACACCGATTTGTTGGAGTGCCCCTCTGCTGTCATCAGTCACATAGCAACAATGTGTAGGGGATAGTGGTGGGAAGGTTCAGCCTTTTCTGCTGTATCACCAACATTTGCCTCTAACATCATAGGCCAACATCATAAAATGGAAGGCATTACTTTTGGAGCAAACCTTGTGTATTTTGTGGAGTAACACTTCAGAGTCCATCTGAAAAAGCTGTGCTCTTATGAAGCATTTATTGAGTAGAGCTTTTTAGAAAGTTGGACCACAAACAAACACTTGTTTTTCATTTGACAACCTTCAGTTGGATTTCAGAAATTCTCATCCATAATTGATTTAAATGCAGTGTTTTTAGCAAATAAATAAATAAAATTTTTAAAAATGGGTATTTGTCAGACTCATGCAAAGATACAAATACTGCTTTAATTGCAAAAGTAATCAGATTGCAAATGTAGCCAGCTATAGTTTTCTGTAAACTAATGCCTAATGGAAACTTGACTTGAGCTAGTCAAAGTTGTCTATCATTTAAATAATTACATCAGTATTTTTATTTTCTAGGTCTACAGCTGTACAGATGCGAAATTGTTTTGTGTATCATTCCAGTTCTTGTTTGAATAGCTGTATGCTGAGTAATCTGTGAAAAAAAGTTTGCCTGTATTTTCCTGATTCCAAGGCGATGTTAACTGCTGTCTACTAAGGCTTATTTGTATGTAATCTTTGGAAGGCTGTCATTGTTTCCAAAGAATGCAGTTCAATGATGAGGTTTTCAACAGTTAAAATTGTGTGACTGTGTTTTTCCTGTTATATACCCAGTAATGTTAAATAATGGCCTGCTTAACTATAAAATATGTGAAATAGTACCACTACCTTCATGTCTGTAGCACTAAAGATTTTCTTATAAATTCTGTGGCTCTATAGATATTGAGCACTATCACATTGTTTTATAGGTATTATTACCAGCTACGGATTGTATATGGATGGTGTTCTAATACAGAATTCATCACAGCTAAATTGTTATGCTTATGGACTTGCTCCTTGGAGTCTGCATTCCTTCAGAGTCCAGGCATGTACTGCGAAAGGTTGTGCTTTGGGTCCATTGGTGAGTACCTCAATTTGCATTCTGGGAGTGTAATAAATGTCAGATGGCAGTGAATATCAGAGTAAATGGTGATGATTCACTCTGGTCAGTACTAACCCATCTGGCAAAATGTGACATTTAAAAAAAGAAAAAAAATCCTCTTTAAGAGCTGTTGAAGATTTGATAGGTCATCGTTAGGCAGCATTCCAAAGTAGAACATAGGTACAGCAGTGAAAGGCAAAAATCGAGGCTGAAAATGCATGATATTGAAATGAAGTACAGTTGATATGTTTTAAAGGGGTGGATGTGAAATAGTCAGATTTGTAAGGACATAATATAAAGAAAGAGTTACTGTTCCAGTAATGAGCAAGATGCTAACTGCCTGATTGAAAGAATGGAAGGTAAGTCAAGAAGTGAAGAAGTCAGAAAAGGAAAATGCGGCTATTTTGAAATATCTTTTGAATGCAAATCTGTGATCAAAATATTCTACTAGACTTACTTTAACAGCCTTGTACAACATCCCATTTCTTCAGATTTTGAAAGACAGGAATATTGAATATGACATGTGCAAACAATGCTTCTGAGGCTTTTTTTTTAATGCTGTAGAAGGCTGAGCTGATATATCCAGTGCTGCTGTATCTTTTATCTTTATGATTTATTATTCACTTTTTTAATATTCTTCCTAAGAATGTTTTCTTTCAAATTCTTGTAACATCGTCTATCTGCAAAAGATGACTTTATAACCATTAAGCATTTTACAACTTGGATTACTTTGAAGGATATTTACTTTTAAAAGCTTGGATGGCTTCTTGCCAGTTTTTGTGTTACATTTTTTATGACTTCATACCTACCTGAAAAGCAAATCTTGTTCCAAAGTATTCAATGTGTGGTACCCTAATACATCGCAGTAGTAGTGATGTTTAAGACAGGTCATTGCCAAACTATGCACACAGATGAAATATGTGTTTTTACTACTCCTATTCTATCAAATAGGCATTAAAAAGGGGAAATGAACACCAGTAGTTAGGGTTATTACATTTAGCTTAATAGCGTTTTTTCGTGTCTTCGCTGAACTCGACTTAGTATCGTGACACTTGCAACAACTCCCAGCAGGGGTCGCTGTAGCGGATACCCATCTGCATCCCGTGATCGGTCCACAAACTGTTTTCCAAAGCCAGTGATCCATCTCTAATCGTAGGAATTGAAGCACAACATCTTTATTTAGGCAAACCTAAGTGCTGCCAGGAAGTGTAAGCACTTTGACTTTTTGAAAGATTTTTATATCAATTACAGTATAAATCCAACACTTTAAATAAAAAATATCCAAAAGTTTCACCTCTTTCATTACTCTAAATAGTGTGGGAAGCGTCTTCCAGCCATAAGATGATATCCTTCCAGCTATTTTTGTTCCTGATCTTGTGTTTAATGTGCCCTAATCGATTGAAAGGATGCTATGTGACTCTACTAAATCCTGGATTTCTCCTGCTTGTGCTTCTGAAGGTGGCTCTGAAGATCTTAATCAGTTACAAGGGTGTTAGCAATTTTGCTGTTTCAATAAGCTTCTTGTATGGGTCAGATGAGTGTTCTGTTAGGATTTTTATGCTTTGTCAGTGGTAACGACCTATTTTTAAGTGAAATGCAAATCTGCAACACATGAATTCAAAAATTCTCCATTTTAATTTTTTACCGGTGAACCCAAAGTTTTACTTTTGCATCAATTCTATATATTTTTTAAAATTGTTTTACTGCCTAAAAAAGCCCACACACACACATACAAAATAAGCAAAGTTTTTACTTATTTATCTAGAAGTAGAAGAAACTGTACATCTTCTGACAGATTAGTTGGAGGAATTCAGGTGATATATTGCTGATTTCCAAATGCATTAGGTCTGGTAAATACTGCATGCACAAAAAGAATCAATTGATATAACAGACGCAACAGAGCTTTTTCAGCTGTTCAGGTTATGATGAAGATTACTACAAACTGTACTCTTTTAAGAATATCCTTTTCAGTAGTAAAAAAATAGTTGATATTTCTTTCTCCAAGTTTCTGATGTGGAGAGTTTAGAGTACCAGCATGAATTGGCACAGCCTTGCAGGATACTATTGTAGCTCAGAAAGTACAGTTTAGTCACATTCTTCCATAAGGATGCTTTTGACTGAAAAATCCAAATAATCAATCTGGTTTTTATCCAGTGAATCTGTGAAGCATTTGTTTATCTTAAAGCATGTACATTATCTTGTTGATTTTTCCGCAACTTCTCATCTCTTTCAAGTATAATCTTGTGCTAATTTAGAGTGCATGACTGTAGAAGCCTGTACGTAGAGGTATTTGGTGCACATCAAAGATTTAGCCAGAAACGTAGAAGCAATAGGCTTTCCAAATTTTACGTGTGAAAAAGTAAAATATTAATATTTCAAGGGAAGTGAAAGTGTGCTATGCTTTGTTGTTATGATGATAGAGCAGG